>NC_053030.1:5221403-5533266 GCF_016746235.2 Drosophila teissieri
ACCCCTCGCCCATATTTCAGGCGCATCCGGATTGTATTCACGCATTGACATCATGAGGGCCGAGTTGTTGATACCCTCGAACACTACCGGATTGATGCCGTGGTCCCAAGGACATGTTTCACCCCTGACACAGTAGCCCTTCTCGTCGAAGTCCCGGCAGCGCTGACGAGGATGGGAAGCCGGATGCTGTACGGGTGCTGGCGCCGCCACTGGTGCGGGAGTTTGGTTAGCTTGGGCTGCTTGTACTCGGTCTGGGGAATTCTGGTTGCGCCGTGCGTTTCGTTCCGGTGACATTGACCGACTGTGAGAGCGCCGGCTCTTATTGTTTCCAAATCGATTACGATCTTCTGCGTTACCTCCAATGCGTCGGCGATCAAAGTTGCGCCGACCATGATGGCGATTGTCGGCCTGAGAGCCTGGCGGAGATTTGTTACGGAACTGGCGTTGAGTTTTCTCGCGTTCATTCACCCGTCGGTCGCGTGACCTGGACCGCCGAAAAGTGCGCTCGTTAGAACGCGAACGGGAGCGGGAACGGGATCGTAGTGAAGCACGCCGCCGTCGACTGTCGCGCGGCTGGTTTTCCTTGTCAGCATAGCCCGCCGCAAGACCCGCTCCGCCAGGACCACTTCCTCCACTACCGCTGACGCCGCTGCTTCTGCCCGGTGGGCTGGCACTGCGCACATGATGGTGTTGGTAGTTTGAGGCGGACTGTTGATTGTGAGAGTCTTTGGTTTTGTGCTGCTGGATAAATATATTACGTTAACAAAAAGCTACAACGAGAGACCAAATAAACTTACATCAAAGGATGGCTTTGCATCTGTAGAGGCGTGCATGGCAATACCGGCTTCCTGACTGATAAAAGCTAGGGCCTCGGCTTCCCTGGCATCTAGACTGGCCTGCTCTAACTTCACCTGATTGCCATCGGGGTTTATCACATTATCTTTATGAGGCGGTGGAGGGGAATCGGCAGCCAACACCGCTTCGATGTCGTCCTGGGCCCCATCAATGGCCAGGGCCAGTTCCTGGTCGAGTTCCAGCTCAGCGGTGGATGCACTGGAGGCCGTTATCAGGGGAGCAGCAGGGACCGTCAGGTATTCCTCGCTGGCAATGGCATCGAAAAGGCGTTCCACAAAACGCGTCGTCTCCTCGGATAGGAAAACATCGAGCTGCTCAATCATGATCCGCTTCAGGTCTTTATCCGATTTGTCCTTCTTAAGCAGCGCGATGACATAGCGCGCCAAGGCCGAGGAGTCCGCATCGCAGCTGTAAATGGGGTGGGTTAGTTGAGGGATAGATAAGAAAGAGCGGCTTGCAAGGACTTACAGTGGCTCCAAGACCACGCTCAGCCAATCCTTGAGCTTATCCGAATTCTCCAGAATCATGCTAAGGCGGGTTGTTCCTACTGGTTGCTGTTGTTTTTTGATTGGGGGCTTCTTGCGTTGGTCTGCGCTAATCTGGGTGGGGGGTTTATCGTGCTCGGGGGGCACACACGCCCGAAAATTATTTTTAAGATGACCTCTGTCGCTCGGGCAACTATGCTGCGGGAATTTGGGTGAACTTCTAACTTCCTGTTACCGTCTTTCCTTCTGCTTTTAATCTCTGAAATAGAATTTCAGCGTTTATTCCACTTTTTGCCTAACCTTTTTCTTCTCTTTCAATTAAATGTAAGCGCTGAGCAGCTGCTTCTTCTTTCCCCATCTGCTATCGTCAATAAGAAAGTTTCTCGATTTTGCTACCCGATACTTTTTGCTTGCGTACGAGCACGACGCACACACACAGCCACACAGCACGTACAAGCACACAGCACTCACATACATACGTATTAGCAGCACCCAGTTTTTTGCGCCCAAATTTCGTGGGTTTTTCGAACCCTTTTTTCCACACAAACTCCAAACTCACGTACCTGAAGCCTTAAATATAACTTAATTATATGATTTGTACAACAAATTGTAGTTTAAACAGCTATTTTTGTAATTTTCACTGCACTTTTCCTGTTGCAAGGTTGCTTTGGACGAGTCTAGGCTGCGTAGTCGATATTTTACAATGTATATCGATAGCCTCACCGAATGACCTAGTGATGACAGCAATCAGCTATTACTTAGCTACAAAACGAGAATATAAGAATTGTAAATTATCAATATGTTTAATGTTTGCGTTGATGTCCAGGAAATTTATTTTATAAATTATTTTGTATTTATTTAATAGGAAAACGTTGGCATTTATAATTATTTATGGCTTAGTTATACTCTCTATAAAGCTTCAGAATTTGGCTAGAATTTGGTTGATTTGTTTCAATACATTTCAAATCGTATTCATCCCTGGTAGTTTTGCTTATCTGCGAAATTCTATTTTTTTGTATTAGACGTAAATTATTACCATGTGCAGCATTGGTGAAGATGATTTTGGTGACGAGGGCGCCGCCCATGCCATGGTCGTGGAAGCTCTACCATTGGGAATCGTTCTCAGCCCAGGAAATTGCAGCAAATGCGATGTAAACTCCAACGAGCTCTACAAACTTAACTTCCGGGAAGCGGAGTGCCGTGAATGCTTTCTGGCGTATGCGAGGCACAAGTTTCGGGCAGCTCTGGGAGCAGCCAAGATTCTGCCAAGAAACGCAGAGGTGCTCCTTGTCCTGGACGGCTCGGCAAAATCGCTCGTGCTGCTCGACATGTTACACTTCGCACAAACGCAGAACACATTCAAAAGACTCCATTGCAATGTACATGTGGTCTACGTGGAGGAGCAGCATGTGCAAGACCGCGATCCTGTGGGTTTGGAAGATCTGCTAAGTGTATCAATACAATACGCACCTTTCGAATTCTATGTGATTGAACTGGGACAAGGGTGCTCCCTGCAGCGCATCAAGGATTATAGACCTTCGCTCAAAGCAAACAACGAGCTTATCTACAAGGTCCAGAAACTGCAAAGTCTGACAGCACGCCAGGATTACCTCCAGCAACAGCGCAAGAACCTTATCTGCTCGGTGGCCCAGAGTCTGCAATGTACTCACGTCTTTGAATCTAATATAAGTGTGGACTTAGCCACCCAGCTGCTGACTGCAATAGCGCTAGGTCGTGGCGCCAGTGCCGCCTTGGATGTGGCTCTCCTCGACGATCGGCTGTCTGGAGATGTTAAGCTACTGCGACCCCTTAAGGACCTAAGCGAGCAGGAGATTAAATTTTACATACATGCACAGCGACTAAAACCACTGTTCCAAAACGGCTCACATTATGGGATGGAGCGTGGACAGACAGCCAGCTTACAGAACCTTACATCAGCCTTTGTGGCCAATCTGCAGCAGAACTACGCCTCCACAGTATCCACCGTGTTCCGAACTGGCGACAAAATAGCCGTCAATTCCAATCCAGAGCAGGCCTCTTGTGTTCACTGTCGATCTGCCCTGGATTCCGAACTATCCGACACTCTGCTGGCTATCGAGTACTCCAGGTCAGTTTCTGAGGCCGGCGTGAGCCTGAACAAAATCGGAAAAGACCTCGAGGGCTTGGCCAAGAAGCGACTGGAAATGCAGGATGGGCTGTGCCACGCTTGCCGCACCATACAGGCCGAGTTCGATAGTAGTAACTTGTTGTAGCGCAAAAGAATAGATATATATTTTTCTATTAAAACTATATTCTTTAACTACAACTTGGCTAGCTTGTTATTAACGAGTGACTGCAGTGGCAGATGTCCATCGCTGGGCGGTACATTAGAAGCCAGTACGACTTTGTGGAAGTCGTAGATGATATAGCGATTGTATTGCCTGGCCTTTCGATGAATGTCCTCTACCGATCCCGACAAGACAATTGTCTGTGTACAAGCGCCTGGATCCTCGGGATAGAGCTCATCACCAGGAAGAACTCCAAACATGCAGTCATCGCAGCGATAGTAAACGGGCTGCACCATTGTGGATCCCTTGTAACTCCTTCGGCGGGAAAAATTGAAAAGCTCCTTAAAACTACATAGGTTCATCAGACGAGCGATGTCATAGAGCAGCATGAACGGGAGCCAAATTATGCCTTTCTGGGAGCTCGACCAAGCTTCGGTCGGACTAATCCAGTGGGCTGAAGCCACCTCATGCGGTTCCAGAAGCAGATTTATATTCTTGGTGTGCTCATCCAACATGGTGATGTAATAAACAGTGTCATATTTCCGATTGGCAGTGGCAGCTGTCCTCCAAATGGACCATTCCTGAAGAGACCAGATATTGGGAATGACTTTATGATGCCTGAAGAGTTCAAGGAACTGTGAGGCATCATTATGAACCCGATGTTGCCATTGGGAGCGTGCGTTTGGCTCGAGAAGAAAGGTTCTAGGATAACCTGATTTAGAATCCCATTTTCGTAAGTGTTCCTGTTCGGTGCAAATCAAGATGCCCACTTCTTCAAAGGTTTCCCTGAGCGCAGTCAGTCGCAGTGCGATGTCCTTTGAAAAATGGTCGCCACCAGACAGAAACTCCGGCCTTGGAGAATCCTGATTGTGACTACACATTTTCAATTGTTCATCGGTCACTCCAAAGGATTTAAGAAAAGTTATCCATTTCGCAGATAGATCCTCTACGGAATCGAAGACACCGCCAGGAAAAACGCAATGGTTCGATGCATAGGAAGTTCCTTCAGTTCGTTTGATCAATAATAACTTTATCAAAAAACAAGCACTCATCATATGCTTAGAACTTATATGTACATATATACTTAACATACTCTGTAGTCGTAGTCCTCTAAAGAATCCTCTTTCGCGGCTATTATAAGGCTAGCCGAAGACCTATAAGTTCCAGGTTTCGTATTCGTCATAGTAAGAATCCAGTGCCATTTAATTCCGCGATCCACTTTTTCAAACCTTTGATCTTAAGTCTCAAAGCAATAAGTGCTGTTGCACTTGTTGTTGTAAATGTTTTAACGCATTAGTTAAGCAACTCGACCCTGAGATACCCCTGAAATATTATATATTTAGTTGACTTCAATGAAGACATATAAAAAACCTTTCAATAAAAGTGAACAATCTCTATAAATCTTGAAATGGTTTACTGAATTGTTACCATAACATTTTATTTTTTTAACAGAAGTAAGAATTTAAATTAAAATAAAAATTTCTATAAATCTTGTAATGGTTTTCTAGATTTTTACCATAACTACCATAAATTTCTTTAACAAAATTAAGAATTTCAATTAAAACCAGAATTGAAACATCATACCCATCATACATCATTCAACAGGTGCTGGGTATTTGATAAGTGTTAACAAAATCAGCTGGTGAGCAATCGATATTTCCGCCCACTCTATCGATATCGCTGTGTTACCTAAACATGTCGAAGCTTTTGCCCAAAATTCGCTCCTCCTCAAGTTTAATCCTTCTGGCTAAGAACCATGTTGATAAGGCCACGTCGTGTGATTACAATGTGAGTTTCAGTTGAACTTTAACATAACTTAACCACTTTGACGTTATGAATTCTTCGAATAGGCCCTTCTTCTTACACGAACGCAGAAGTCCACATTCATGCCGGAGTCATCGGTGTTTCCTGGCGGAGTGTGCGATGCCTCGGACAGTTCGCCTGCCTGGTTGGATCACTTTCAGCGAAACGAGATCAGTGCCTCCAAGCTGCGGAACATGGAGCACGTAAGAGGGCCGCGTCCGGATATTTTCCACACCAAGGCAGATAAGGAATCGCTTAATCCGTAAGAAACTAAAATAGATTTTTAGAAAGTATGTCCTGTAACTAACTTTTCGCACCTAACAGTTCCCTAGCACTGCGTCTAACTGCCATACGGGAAACCTTCGAGGAGTTGGGCATCCTGCTGTGCAGGGACAGCAAATCGTTGACGTCCACTAGCGGTTATGGAAGGTTTTATGACCAGTTTGATCGCGCCCACTGGCAGCACATCGTCCACAACAATGCCAGCCAATTCCTGGAGCTCTGTAAGCAGCTTGATGTACTACCGGATGTTTGGTCACTTCACGAGTGGTCCGTCTGGCGCACTCCGTCCACGTTTAAGAAGCGCTTCGAGACGGCTTTCTTTATGACTCCCCTGGAACAGGAACCCAGTGTTCACATCGAACCCAATGAGGTCAAGGATTGTGCGGTAGGTGGGGCGGTTATTATACGGAACCAGAACGTTACTCGAAAACCGAAAGTTGCATTAAATGAACTATCATTTATGTATATTCTTGTAGTGGCGCTCCCCATTGGATTATCTTCAAGCGAGCCTAAGGAAAGAACTCTGTCTGCCGCCTCCACAATTCTATGAACTTTCGCGCTGCCTAAACTTCTCTTCCTTAGATAATCTGCGTCAATTTGCAGCAGAGCGTGAGGTCAAAGGCATTCAGCTGATCCATCCTGTATTGTACAAGTGTAAAAATGGAATTGTGCAACTCTTGCCAGGAGATGAAGCTTATCCCGCCGATCCGGATGCAAGCAACGATAAAATTGAAACCGGTTTATCAGTCGAGGAATTCCGTTTTCAGGCGAAAGCTAAACTACATCGATCGGAGCACTGGAACCAGCACCAGTCCCAGCTGATAATTAACTTTAACCGGGATGATGGTCAGGTTCATCCACTGGATCCATGCAAATTATAGAGGACAAGGCAGTCTCCTTTATGTCATGTGCATTTACTTAGGTTTATAAGTTGTCCGATTAGTAATAATAATAATTGGACATCACCCTTTTAATTATATACGAATTATGAAGTTAATTTTTGTTTAATTATTTTTGTTTATTACATTGTGTTAGAGAACGGTTTAGCATACACTTATGTGAGTCTAATCGACTTTGCTCTAATATATTTTTAGGAATCAACAAATCAAGAAATTTTTAAATATGGTATACGAAATCTGTCTGTTATCGTATTAATGCTGCTGTCCTTTTCCATACCAGAGTTTGTAAAGGAATTCAGCCTCATCTTGGGAGGCATAGCTGCTTTCGTATCCTTGATTTCCCTCTGGTTTTGGCCTTAAAAAGATTAGATGGTTTTAAAGTACACCAAAAAGTAGGGATTACAAACTTACTGGTTAATAGGTGCGTGTGCTGGGTGAGTCCAGATCTCGTGGGGCTTCTGGTGTGACGGATTTTTGTGCTTGCAGCCATTTAATGACCGTTCAATGTTCTTCTGGTTGTTCAGTAGGGCACCAAGTTTATGATCAACCTGGGAGGTGGCCACTTGCACTCCATTGACAGTGTGCTCGATGCTGTTGAGGCTTTCGGACTGAGTGCGGTTAAGAATGACCAGACCCCACTCCAATTGATTGACTTTGCGATTGGCACGATCTGCCAGGGCCTTTAGTTCGCCCAGATATCCTACTTGACCCACGATGTTGCGTTGCTGCTCCTGAAGGACCTTCGCCTTGTTGTCCAAGCTGATGAGTTCGCCTATGACGGCCTGCGATAGTACCTGCTGAATCTCCGCCAGATGCGAGGTGACGGATAAGGCCACCTCATTAAGGTTCTGCTCGTATTTGTTTTGATTGGCAGCCACTTGCCCCAGGGCTCTCCTGATGTCCAGCTCCACTTTAGTGAGATTCTTAATAGAGTTTTCATTTTGGCTCTGGATTGCGTTAACAATGGCTGTCAAATTTCCTACTCCGGTGGCCGTGGCTTGGAAGCTGCTTTGAACGTTTGTTTCCAGCTTGGCTATAGCAACCTCCAATCCTGCAATAAGTTCGATCTCGTCGCGCTGATGCTTGAACTTCTCTTCAATGCCCTTCTGCACGTCTTTCACTTTTTGCAGTCCATGGTTCAGCTCTTCAGTACCTTTGATAAGCTCCTCCACTTCACTGCGGATCTCATGGACTAAGTCCAGATCCTCTGCTGCAGCAGAGCATAGGAAAATGCATATCGTTAGCAAAGTCAGTTGCACTCTCATGGTGTTTCTCTGATGGCCGCTCACCGCTGTGTGTCTTTTCTCGATCTAAACCGCAACTTAAGTAGCCCAACTTAAGGTCCAAAACGTGTCTTAGACTGGGTTAAGTTCTATCAGTTCGCCAACCACCCACTGCGGTGGGTGCAGCTGCAAATGCTGCTCCAATCTATAATTGTGTGTTTACGAGAATTTCCCTACTACACTATATGGTGCAGCTAAGAAGATAGTCGCAAACAATTGTTTTGACACTATCTTATGGCTCCAAATATACTACAGCGAACTATGTTATATGTTGTCATTCTAAATAATTACTGGTTCATCGACATTTTGCAAAAGTTAAGGAAAATCCAGAGATTGTCACGTTTTGAAATTCTTCTTTGTTTCTAAACAGAACAGATTGACCTGGTTTTTTGTGTGTTACGGTAGTAATAATAACACTGAAAAACGTGCCCCAGTTGCCTCTTGATCGAATTCATTCAGAAAATAGGTCTACGAAAGTAGTGATAACGAAACATATGTTTTCAGATATGCTTCCGTTCACCAAGAATATCTCTAAAACCATGCAGAAATTCAAGATAGCGAACGGCTAAGGTCATTTTGTAAAAGCTGAATTTGTCTACATCTTCTTTCAGTTTTGGAAGGCAGTACTATATTTATTAAACATAAATGGTTTTTCAAATACGGCCAAAAAACCGTTATATTTCTCGGGTAAATATTAATAAATTTGGATCCTTTGCTATCCATATTCAAATAATTTCAAAAATTGCTACTATCCGTTCTTAAACAATTAACATCGTTTGTTGTTGTCTTGTTATCTTAATAGCTAAAGGACTTTTTTATGTATCATTTGCATATAACAAAACAAAACAGCTTACCACTTTTGTAGTTTAGATTGGTTTTCAATGCCGAAAAACGGTTTGGTTTCGGTTTTGAGAAAAGTGTCAGAAAAATCAAAGTACGCATACGATGTTATGCAATGATGCGTATGATTTCTATGTAATTATATCCTTTTTATAAAGATATTTATTAATTCCCTGTTAAGAATAATTTAAAGTGCTGATTTCTTTTGAGTTTTTATTTATTTATGAAAACAACAAAATTGTGAAACAACTAGTTGTGAATCTAAATTCCAATAAAAGTTTTTGTTAAATGTTTTGAAAAGTTGGATCGGTCATGGTAACAATGGGTGTTCTAGTTATTTCTTTTCTTAAATTTTTAGTATCCTTGAGGGATGGAACTGTCTCCATACCAAATTCTGAAAGACTCTCCTGCCTGGATGGGCTGTGGCTTGTAGATTTCCTGATTGTAAGACTGGGTTTCATGATGGAGCTTATGGGATTGCTCGTGGTTAGGATTGGGATCATAATCCACAGGAAGTTTGAAGGACTCAGGCTGGTCATGTGGCAATGGAACATAGGATGCCGGAGTGGGGAGCTCTTTCTTGGGACATGGCTTCGGCTTGGCAATGGAGTTGGGACCGTGGGCAGCAGCTGGGTTCCATGGCTGGTGGTGGTGAACTGGGGCGGACTGATATGGTGAGACGTAATCCCAGGGCACCGACTGCCGCCAGGACACGGCACTGGAGCTCTGATAGTTCTTTTTTAGCTCGGGGGACTGGGCATAGGCGGCAGCTTTGTTATATTCAGAGTGTTCTCCTATAAATGGCAAGAAATTAATTTGTGGTCCTAATTTGAAGCCAATGAGGACAACTTACCGTGCTTGGGTTCTTCGTTGATGCTCCATACCTGTTCTAGATCCACTTGCTTGGGCTTGGGATGAGTATGCTGCGGCTCTGGGACCTCAGCTCCGTAAGTGGGCTGATAGGACTCCTGGGGGCCATCATGTCCATATTCCGAATGGGGCTGGTGACGGCTGCACTCTTCCAAACCCAGCTCGATGCGTTTCTGCGATATGATCAGTTCGCGGAGGACAGCCTCCACTTTCCAGGAACTGTGAGGCTGCAGATGCTTCACTGCATCGATTAGGATGTCCAGGCGCTGCTCCTGAGTGCGATTAAGTTGTTTTAATTGCTGTTCCAGCACGTCCAGCTTTAGGTTGGAGTTCTCACTGAGCTCCTTGACTCCAGCCAAATTCTTCAGCTCCACCTCCACGTTGATTTGGGACGTCTCCAAGCTATCGAAGGTACACTTCAGGCCATTTAATTGTGGCAACACCGTCCTAGTAATAAGTTTCGCCAGACCGTCGATGCTGCTGTCAATATTGCGGGAACTGTGGAGCACATGCCTCTGATAGGCATCCATTTTGGCCTCCAGCACATTGAGTATCTCCTTGGTGCCCTCCTGCAGGCGGACCACTGCCAGGAGTTCTGCCTCCGTTCTATTGCCGTATTCTTCCCCCTGCCGGGAGATGTTTTCGAGGGTAGCAACCAGATTGCGGGAGCCAACATCCAGAGCGACAGTCAGCTTTGCTAGCAGCTTCTCCACGAGCGTCAGGACTTTCAGTGCCTCCTTTTGCTCCGCCAAGCCGACCTGGGTCTGCTCGCTTACTTGAGCAATCCTGGTCAAAAGCACATTGGCTGCCTCTACGCCCTTCGCATTGTCCTTCAGGAGATCAGCAATACTCTCATCCGCTTGGATGCAACAGAGGCAGACGCCCAGAAAGAAGAACGTGATCAGTACTTTCATTTCAACTGCAAGTTGCTCTCGACTGGAAACACCAATTGCAAGTGTCTTTTCTTGTCCAAGGGCAGAGCTTAAATATGTTTGCGAACACGTGTGGAATGGAACTATCTATTTGGGTTTTTTGTTCTTCTTGCTTGCTTCTGAATCGTAATCTCGCTAAAAAGGTAAAGTTTGAAATTCGCACGAATTCAAACGTTAAATATTCAGCGCTTTGATTAGGCGACTATCGATCATTTTGTACCACAGGAGTCGGTATCGTGCCTATCGACCAGTCAGCTGATTGGAGGGAACACATTAACCTTTTGATTTTGTTTTCATTTGTATATAGGTAAAATTAAAGTTTAGCTAATCACTTTGCAAGGTATCTGCAGACATGAGCAAGGCTGCTTTTCCTACCAAGTGGCGCACCTCGGCCAGTGTTATCCTGGTGTCCAGAAATGCTGGCATTAGCGAAGACTACAAGGAAAGAGAAAAGGTCATTTCCAGAAGTGGACCATAAGTAACCATAATCCTCACCTTTCAGGTGCTTATGCTTAAGCGCAGTGATGCCACGGCTATGGTGGTCAATCAGACAGTGTTTCCCGGTGGCCTCCTGGACTCCGAAGCGGATGAAAGCGTAGCATGGCTACAGTACTTCGAGGAGTTTGGTGTTCCAAAAGAGGCACTACGCCGCCTGGTTCTCACCCGCGACGATCGTCCTGCCATTCTGGCGCCCCAGGGCACTGGCTGCTACGATCGGTTCTTCGAGCGTTCCCGCATTTGGGCTCGGTAAGTCCAAAGGTTGCGCTAAACTCTTTCACACTGGGAGTTAATCTATGACCTTTGTCTTTTTAGAGAGATTACACTGCGACTAACCGCCGTGAGGGAATGCTTTGAGGAGGTGGGTCTGCTGCTTTGCCGGAGCCGGAGACAGCTGGATTTCAGTGCGGTATCTTGCGCTCAGCATGTCTCAGACCTGGAGTCGTGGCAGCGAAGGGTGCACAACAAGCCCACTGAGTTCCTATCCCTCTGTCGCGAGCTAAAGGTTGTTCCAGATTTGTGGGCGCTGCATGAGTGGTCTGCTTGGGCGAGTCCGGGATTCATACGCAAAGGGTTGGTATGGGGTCACAAAATGATCTTAAGTGTAGTACGCTAAACTTCTTGTTCGTAATATAGTTTTTATTGCATTATGTAGGCATGAAACCGTGTTCTTCATGGCTTTTGTCGACAAGCTACCCGAACTACTGGAAGAACCATCCGAGGTCAAGGAAACGCTGGTGAGGCTAACCCTTTAAGCCCGATTTTCAGTATAACCAAATTATTTATTTACATAGTGGTTGTCACCTTTTGAACTGCTTCGTCAGGGTAGCTTGGGCAATGTTTGGTTCATGCCGCCACAGGTCTACGAATTGTCCCGGTTGATGGGAATTAAGGAGTACCAAAGTCTGTTGGAGTTTGCCATTAAGCGCAGCGTATTGGGCACTACCTTATACTTGCCGGTTGGCTATAACTGCCACGGCTCTATGGTTTTCGTCTTACCTGGTATGTTCTAGGAATATTCATTTTAATACCCAAGTTAGAATCTGAAATGATTATTTTCCTTAGGCGATGACTTCTATGTTTCCGAACCTCACTTGGTTCACGAAATTATCAGTTTTCCTGGGTCAGAAGATGAGTTTAGAGCTCGTTCAAAGCATCTGCATCGCTATACCTATGGTCCCGCAATTCGGAGTTTGGAGTCAAATATGCCCCTGCCAAACGGACACCTGAGCCCGCTGACATTTCATCCTGAGCGCCAAAAGCTGTAATCACATTCCGTAGCTGGACGGTTGGTGACCCCAGCTGCTAAGCTCTGATAAGATGCTTAATGTTACCCCAGAAATAGGGCAGTCACAAATTGGTGTTTTAAAATTATTTTAAGCGGCTTTAGCTGGCCATCAAATTATCAAGACGGTGGCTCCGAAGAGCATTAATTATTATTTTATGGGACAAATTTTAATTAAAAATTTACAGTTTAAGTTAAAGTTAGTAGGCACTTAGCTTAAGATGAAGGTGCCCCTTTTAGGGTATCCGTTTTTTATGGTTAGCACATCAAAAGCGCAAATTCATGCATATTTATGTGGGCCCCCAACAACCGCAAATCGGAGTAGGAATGAGAATAGAGTTGAAGAGAGCTTGTGGTAGCTCAGACAGTATATAATTTCATCCCATTAGAAATACATTTAAATCACTTTGCGTACTGAGACAACCACCCACTCTTCCAATGCTCATCGCCACCTGCCGTGTGACATTGTGCGCTTTACAGCCTTGTCTTTTGAGTCACAACCAGCCTGCACATCCACCCCCGACGTGCCGCTTAAAAATCAAAATCTCAACGAGCTTTGTTCCCCACTTCTGTTTGCTCCGTGCCCGCTCGACTGTTTATTATGCATTGTAAAGGACCCAGTCAGGACAACCCTCCACAGGACTTCGCAAACTGCCAGAGGGGGTCGACTTTCAACGGCTGGGGCTGTGTAACAATTACTTCGTTTAATTTAACCTTTTGTGGCTGGCTTCCTGCGTTTATTGTCCTGCTGCTGTTCATTTAATATCGATTAATTATACTATTATGTGGCCCAGCGGAAGTAACCATTAGGAGTGTAATTAATGAGTACCTCCCACGTATCATGGCAGAGAAAAGATTACTCCCACGCATTGAGATTGGGGGTTATATCAGTAATGCTAAAAATAGTTTTCAAGGGATGGGGAACTAATATTGTCTAAGAGGTATAGCTTAGCAAGGTAACATCTTAAGCAATTGTTGTGTTTTAGGCTCTTGTTTTTCAAATAGCAATTTATATAAAAATGTGAGTGTGAGTTTAATTGTTAGTGTCTTGATTACAAGGCAATTGTAAACATTTTTTTGATATTGTATTGCATATTATTATATGTAGTTCTAGTTTTCTTAACGTCAGTAAATGTTTTATCATTTTTACTGCTTTCCTTGCGAAATTGTACCCCTGTAAGTCCTGTTCTGAACTGATTTTCTAATTAACAGACACCGCAGGCGGGAAGGTCGACAAATCCACCCATAAATTACACAGTAAATTTAAATGCATAATGTGACAAAGTGTCCGGGTGAGTTATGAGCGCCAAAGCCGCTTAGCATCTACTAAGACATCTCGAGACCCGGGTAATTTGGCATCTGAGGAGCAGGCGGCCCAAGACTCTTGATTTATGCGGAAATGAAAAGCGACTTAGGAAAATGAAGAAGACAAGACCCGTAATTGAATTTAGAGCTCATTTTCATTGCCCCGACATAATGCTGATTTACGTGGCCGCCGATTTGGTGAAATTGGCTTATTAATTGCCTAGAAGGTGCAAATGCGTATCACGTACTATCCCGCCATTCCCATCTCCTCTAGAAGCGGCCAATTAGGGCGATTATTCGAGGGATCCTGCTTACCTGGCGGTGACATGAATGCCAAAACAGAGCTTGGCCAGATCGATTCGCAAGTAATTGACAACTTCTCGCCCGGACTTCCCACGGGTGTAACAAAACACACACTTGTTCCGGAGAGATTTATTTTTATTGTGCGCATTGTTTGCACTCAACTCGACTCGACTTGACTCGACTCGACTCGGTTTCCATACCCTGTACTGATAGGTAGGGGAGTGATGTACCAGGGGAGATTTATGAATGCTGCGTGTGATTCTAACTGTTAGATTTCAAGAAGTCTTATATTTTAATAAATTAAACCTGAATTTTAAATTACACAGATACATTTAACACCATTTACCTATATAAAATAGAAAAGTTAAAAGAAATGAACCGAGGATTAGTCCTTCAACTTGAAATTACTTTACCTTAAGGATGGAAGGTATACTTGGTACTGGGTATCTGTTAGTCTGATTCCGTGGCCATTCACGTTGTCGCTCTTCTCGTTCTTTCCCCTCGGGGCTGGTCCGCTAAATGAGTATTACCGCAATAAATCGCCGCAATTCATTTAGGGCGAGCCGGCTGGCTGGCAACCCTTAAATCACCAGCAGAAGCTGCTAACTGTTGATGAGCGCAGGCGGTCGGTTTCACCCCTCCAGCCCACTTGCACGGATTGCGGCCCTGCACCCCGCAGGGCACCACCCACTATTCGTCAGACCGTGAACCTGTTACGGCATGTCACATTGTCACTGGGGATTGCCCCTGGCCCAACCCAAATCGCAATCCCAGTCCCAATCCGAATGAGCACTCTCCTCTCCTTACTTCTCCAGCCGGTCGGACAAATTGCATCAATTGACTTGCGTGTTCAACATAATGGCAATTGCGGCTGCCCCCGGAGTGGCCGGGGATCCTAGGTCCTGGTTGGGGGTGTGGCGACGACAGCTCGACTAATGCACTACATGATTTTCTAATGATGTCTTTATTTCCTGGCTTCGTAAGGGAAATAATTTCGAGCATTTCGTGTAGTTCCCTGCCCTGCCTATGAGTGTTTGGCTATGAAAACAGCATATAAAGTAGCCATTTGTCTAAGTGCAGCATTTTCTTGACCATAACCCTTTTTACAACTTCTAGGTTAATGTAAAAAAAAAACGCTTTTAATTGATTACATTGGGGCTGTCAAATATCTTCTCTTAAATTATAATGATTAAATGTTTAAAATGCCTTCATTGGAAAGTTTTCTAATCTGTTGCTTTTGGTTAGAGCTAAAAAACAGAAGGTCATGGGTACTAGGACCAATCGGTAATGGATACCATTGAAAATGTCACTGTTCTTTAAACCCTTAAGGTATGAGGTAGATAGTTTATAACATATCTTAAAGGAAATGCATTATATTTAAGACGTATGGTCAAATGTATAGAACGCTTTTTAGTTATTTAAATCCATCATTATGCGCATAACTACACCTGTATTTGTGTAGTAATTCACCAAGAATAATTGAAAATCACCTGCACACACATACACACCCTTGAGTGGGCTCCCACACAGACGCACTGTGGGCGTGGGCGTTACTTGCGAAATATGAATTATGCGCTTGCTCCAAAATTTGTTGTTGTTGCGGTTAATTCCTATTTAGTCATTGCTCTCTCTTTCTCTTCGGCCAGCGCTCTCTCACTCACACTAACAGTATAACGAACGCCCTCCTCCTGCAGGTTTCACACCTAAACAGCGGCCACCATTGCTAAAGACACAGACACACCACACACACATGCAGACACTTAAAGGGAGGGATTCCCCGCCCCAGAAGGACACCACGTAACTCATTTCCAGTTTTGGGCCTGCGCAAAGAAGAGGATCCGCTGGAAAGTGGAGCTTTCCCGGTGCCATTGTCGCCTGCATTGTGGCGGAGTGGGGTGGGGTGAATGTGGCATTATGTTGTCACCGATTCCAATTGCATTCCACAAATGTATGTGCACAAGCATACATATACATATGTATGTATTAACCATGTTGGTATACTATACAACATAGCGCTGCAATTCGGCACATGTGCAAAATGTGCAATTTCGTTAGCGGCGCCACTTTTTGCATATTTCTGTTATCTGCGCAAAAAAGCGGTGACCTTGTAACATTGTTTTAATTGCAATTGGCAATGCACATCCCATACTCGTGGTGAAAGAAGCCGCAGGAAACCACATGTCACAAGCGTAAAAACTTCAAAGAAAGTTCCTCCTTTGTCTTATCGCGCCACCCAATAAACTTTACCAGCTGTCGAGCAATTGAGAAAATAGATTCATTGGGTTTTCCTTGGGAAACTGGGGACCCTTATCAAAATCGCAGCCACCACTGCCATCTCATATTTCCATTTAGGAAGTCCAGCGGCGGGCGGGGTGGCGTTTAGGAAACCATAAATTCGACGGCAAAAGCGGATAAAGTATGTTTATTTGGATATTAGGCTAAGCAGAAACAGCGATTCGGAAAAACGAGCTCATAAAAGGGGTAGCAGCACAAAAAAGAAATTGCGACTCAAGGCGTACGGAAACCAGACGAAGATGTCTGTCAAAAACTCTTTAACACTTGACTTAACCCATGCCACACTGTTACAGTGGAAAATGTATCGGCGAAGTAAGGACCTTGGAGTTTTCGATGGGAAAACCTTGTACATCAAAAGAATCACCGATATAAAAGAAAGCATTAGCTTTAAGTACCAACTTATCATACAAATATTATAGGGTTTTTTCCTTACTGTCTCAAGACACAATTCATTCCGAATGCCTTCTAAGACTAGAAATATTGTTAACAATATCAATTAAACTAGAACCATCCATAAAAACGTATCCCAGTGAAGCGTGGTGTCTTTTCCTTGAGCCAAATACAAATTTTTAGAAGGAAAGGGTGGTTCTCTGTGTGCTTGGCATACAAATATGAATTGTAATAGATTTAGATATGAATCAGACATATGTACGGATAGAGGGCTACCGAGGGACCTCCAAGAAAGGTTTGGTAAGTTGAAAGGAGCAGGTCCAGCGTAAAAGCCATGGCAATGGTTGACGAAACCGCTTTCTTTGAATGAGATTGAAGAAAATTGCAAAAATATTCTTTAAAATTACACAAAGGGAAATATTAATTTTCTATTTGATGGAGAATGGGGATAATACAATTTAAGCCAAATGAACTGGCCGCTTCAGTGGAAAGTCGCACACAGAAAGCGAGCGACGAAGAGTTTAAAGTTTCCGCCGGTGAAGAATGTTGAAAAATTCTTTACCAGATTGCGCGTATCAAATTCGACACCCACCAAAGTTTTTGGAGTCTCCTCGCCCGTTTTTCCCCATTATAAATTATATGGCACTTGCCACGTGTCGCTGATTTGTACGGGCGAAGTGTGAAATATTCCGGAAAGGACTCTATAATATTCCCTGCCCTCCAGACGTCAGTCTGCCCAACCGTGAAATATTCTTCGCTCCTTAACTTGGCACGAAAAAATTTAATTCGTGCGGAAATTCAACCAATTTAAAAGGAACACACACGACTAGCAGGGCACGCCCTCTTTTCTCGGTTCTGACTTCATTGTATCCCTTTTTGCTTCGACTTGTCAAGGAAGGGCGAACTGCTTAATCCGTTTTATTGTGGTAATAAAACTACGATACAAATTGTTTGAATGGGATTGAACAACATTTGAATTGAGCATGAAATGATGCCGGTTCCTTGACTGCTTCTTGGTCTTTCTGCATCGATTGCTTCAATGATTTCAAGTCGATATTTATGGATTTTTTGTGCCTCATTTTGGGGTACATTAGAAAGCAATGTTAAAGTCCTGTCTTGAATGGTTCCGTAAATGGTTTACTCTTGTGTTCTGATTCAGGTGTTTAATTTTTTGAGGTTTTAGGCAAAATAGTCTAGATTTTATTTAAGGAAATATTAAAGCTTACAGACTAAAATAATATTTAAATTTGGGTCTGCAATCTTGAAACGCTGTAACATTGTAAAACTCTGCTCTCCAAGGTTAAATTTGAGCCGACTCCAATAAGTATGCTACAAAATATTCCTAATAAAATCCCAGTTATTTTGTTGATCAAATATTTTTGCATCATATTTCACATCGTTGCCGTTGATAAACAATCCATAATACTATACTTTTAATTACCAGGATCCAGGGGATTACTGGCATAGTAGTATGCAAATATATGCTACATTGTGGTCACTATTAAGGAGTTTATACCCAATAAAACTGCCGGAAGAAACAAGGTCAAACCGGCATCCTCGTGGGTGATGGTCACTGGACCTGGTCAATGGGGATTTAATCTACATGTTTATGGCTATTTGCGTTTTGACCTCCGCCAAGTCGACACCATTCGAGAGATAAGCCATAATTTGATTAAGCCGGCCACCTTCCCACCCAGATATGTGTTTATTCTCGCCCCTGCACCCCTTTTTGTGTTAAGTGAATAAAAATATGTAAAAGCATAACTCAAACCGGGTCCACAAAGGGACGGTGGTGTGACCAGGACTTAGGCGCATCACCAGAGGGCTCTGGGCCGTAAAACCCCGGGCGTAAACTGCGGTCAGCTTGACCAGGCATGTGTGAGCGGCCTTGTTTAACCAGCGATTATGGAAATGGTCCCTTGCTCCCAAAGATTCGCTCGACCAGATAGCTCGAATGACACGTAGCCGGGGCTGGACACCATCGCAGCAGAGAGCCGGGAAAAGGACACCAGCAAGGACCCGCATGAAGGGCGGACACCCTCTAAAAAATATTTGTTCACACATGTGGGCGGCGTTGGGTGGCGAAAGCCACGTTCACTGCAGTCACGTGTGAGATTCTTTTTTCTCTGTGTGCCGCCCTTCCCCCAAGGACATAAATTGCACTTTCTGAGAGATGTTTGTGCACTGAAAGTTGTATGGTGATGCTGTAAGTTAGATAATACTAGTATACAGAATACTAGTTTTAGTCATTTAAAAAAGGGCTGCCTTTAATTAAATTTCGATATAATGAGGATGGGGTTTATATAGTTCCAAACATTGACTAATCAAATCGTAAGATACAAAATGTCCGTGCACATTTAATTTTGATTCATTTTCAGAAGGCTGTTTTTTCTGAGTGCAATAGTGTACTTCCACTTTTTCCCTCAGCGCTATTTAAACTAAATCAAGTCCCTGTATATATCAGCGTCAAATTGGCAAGCCAAAGTCTTGAGTCTCGACCCCAACGGATGAAACATAAAAATAATCATAAACGTTTATCACATGGCCAGCGGACAATGCAAAGGATACGGAAGGCGGTGCAACAAGAAGGGACTTGGTGGAAAGGATACCGGCAATTGGAGCCCGACAAAAGGAACCAGTAAGGAAGACGGAACGTGATGTTTGGTCGCTTGCAGTTAGGGATTCGATGTGGGTCACATCCTCACCAGGTTGACCGGAAAACTGATTGGGAATTGTACGGGTTTGTACGCAAAAGGGAAATATCAAATTTCCAAAGAACTGAGAATTAAAGTGATACATGTGATATTTATAATAGAAAGTTTTTAAGTACACTGTAGCTATATCAGTTAAAGAAAACCAAAACCAAGCAACCCTTTACTATTTTATCTATTTTTAACTCTTTATCTCTTGGATCCAGATAACAATATCCTTTTCAGAAACAAAATCCAGCGTTAACCACCAGCCGACCCCAACAGCCAAAATCTGCAATTTCAAAAGCCGAAATTGCACTTGAGTGACTTTCAACTGGCAACTTCCGCTTTGCATTCGCCATCGAGACATTGGCAGTCAGCAAATCACGTAACATCACATAATTTCCCACCACATGTGGGTGCTTTTCAAAGGGGCATGTGTCAACATTGTTGGCGAAACAATGAGCACTTAACAAGCCAGAAGCAACCGTGAATTCACCTTTTCACACACCAAGTCCAATTCGAGTGCTGCTAACCGCATGTGAAAAGTCTCCTTTGGGCCAGCAATTAAATTTGGCCAGAGCGAAAGGGCCGCCGACCGACTAGCACCCAGCAAATGAGGGTCATTACGCCGGCCAGTTCCCGGTCGGCTCATCGATGGGTATTCCCATGTATGTACTTTCTGCCCGGAGACATTGTTGTTCTCCTGCTGGATGTGTGCTAATCTCTTAATGCGTTTAGCGCACATTTCTATTTGCTTAATGAATTGTTACCGAATACATTCATTACCGAGTACATACAGCCGACTTGCTGCTATTCATTTATTCACTGCGCCAGGTCATTTGTCGACGTTTGTCTTTTGATTTAGAACGGTTGGGGTTTGGCTTGGAATCGAAATCGGAATTTCGATTGGGATTGGATATGGGTATGGGTATGGGTACGGGTACGGGTTTATTCCCATATCGAACGGTGTGGAAAAGTGGAAAGCGGGTCAAAGGGGGGGTCAAAAGGGGATTGAGAGTGAGGAGTACTCGGTGGCAGAAGTTGGCCATTGGGGCAGCTCAATTAGGTTGATTGCTCGGCATGCTGCATGGTCATGGTCAAGTTCCCTTTCGGTCCAAACACTGCACAAAGAGTGAAAAACAAATAAATTTGATATGTTATCCTATTATCTATAATTCTGTTTACGTAGATACACTAATTCCTTAGGTATATTTAAAATGGTTCTCTCCCAATATTTGAGTAAGACTCTTTTAGGGCTTCATTCTTTTAGGATGCTGTTTGGCCATGACTGCACTCAATATTCTCAAGTCCACTATCAAATCATATAAATATGTTTATGGAATCCATAGATATGGCAATTAATATCCACAAGTAGACCACATCATTTCCATAGACAAGTTTTGAAACAATACTTTTGGAAAACAGTCTAGATCCGCCTCGATTACCTCCACCCACATATGTACATACATATGTACATCCTCCCCGAAAAGCGATTTCCATTTCAAGATCACGCTCCACTAAACAGGAAGAAAGACCAAAATAGCCAAATCGAAATCAGCAAGTGACTTTCTTGTTTAGCTTTTAACTGCCGCCACAACATCTATCTATAAACAATAATTTTATTACCCCGGTCGAAGTGGGGCGGGGGTGATGTGAGCGATATGCAGCGATTGGCTACGGCATAAATTACAATCAAAATGAATTGATATGCGTGTTAATAAAGGGGAGCCGGGCACAGAGGAAGGCAGACAGGACCGAAACAGGAACAGGAAGTAGTCAGCTCGGCAGCCACCACGGAATGGCGGCATTTCGATTTTACGCTTTTGTGATTTCCCGGATTCCGGGGTGTGGGGAAAATTGTGTGCGTCTGAGTCTACGGGCCTCTTAATTAATAAGCCTGGCCAGAACTTGTGTGTGTTTGTTGGCTAAATATTTGTCCTGGCATAAATTAAACCAAAATGTGCGGCCAGGTACAGTCGCACCCGAAACACTCAAGCGTCGATAACACAAAGAGGAAGAGAGAGAAAGACAGAGAAAGAGAGAGAGGCGAGAGGTGGACAATCGAGATATTCAGCTGCAGATTGTATAATTATCGGGGCGGTCTTAATGGCAGTGTAATTCAATATTAATTAAATCATCAAATTGCATTTACAGCCGTCGACGAGAACAATAAATAAATTAAGCGGCGAATTGACGGAATGCTGATCCGTGCAATTGATTCAGTTTTTTCCTCCTCGAGTCGAGTTTATTGCCAAGTCAGCAGTTTCAGTTTTGCGCAAAAGTTTTTTGGTTTCAATCAGTTTTTAAGTTGCTTGCTCTGATAACAATATGTTGGCGAAAAACGCAAATTGATTTATTTAACAAAAAATATATAAATTGTTTTGCAACCTCATTATGAGCGCATGTCGCGCGTGCAATTTGTTGTAGTTGTGGGCATTCGCAGTGAAAGAGCTCTACTTGAAGTCGCTATTTTGCAAAGCAAATCAAATTTGTTGTTATTATTGTTAATTTTTTTATTTTAGTTTTCCGCCTTGGGTTCATCGACCGACAGCTTCGACCTCAGAATGCTGACACGAGCGGTTGAAAGTTCCCCCTCATACGCCTCGTGTTGCAATCTCCGGTATAATTCACTTTTTTTCTTTATTTATGCATTTTTTTCTAATCAGCACTACTCAAGTACTATACGACTAACGCGATTCGTTCTCGTGAGTAAATTACTCCCAGGAAAACTATATACGATCGCCGTCGATCTATCAATGATTAATTACTATCACCGCGAGGCCTAAATACATTTTAGTTTTGTTAAAATGGTAGCTCTGGTAAACCAACTCGTTGCTATTTAAGCAACTGATCTAGAGATCCTTATTATAAAGTATATTTCTGAGCATCAGAAGTCATTATAACATAACATATAACATATAACAGGAACATAATTTAAGGAACACCCATAATCAAATTCAGAATATTACCCTGTTGAATTCAGCACCCGATCGCCGATCACAAGATCCCATTGCACTTGTCTGACTTTTGTAATGCCATTGGGTATCACTTATACGTTAAAATATCTATATGTACATATACGAACATACGATCGGAACGTGAGGAAAGCCGTTGTTTATGTTCCCACGGTTGTTGCACCATTTCGAGGTAACTGAGAGTCTACAAATAATCAGAACATTATTTAAATATCAGTGTTTTCAAGACGTGATTCAGAATAACAGTATTAGTGCATATGATGTTTCATATTTTATTCTAATTTGTATTACATTGAGTTAGTTTTGAAACTATTCGACAGCTCATTGCATATCTGAGATTATGTGGTTCCAAGAATAGTCGCCGTGAGACCCCATCTTCTAGGACTCTACATCTATATGGGGTCCACCAAAACACTCTTATCAAAAGCTGTAGTTTATCTTTGAAAGATGGCCTGCTGCATTCCATGCGAGATTCCAGGAACCTCATAAAGTATAAATATGCATATCCGATCTTATGCCGTGTAGAAGTGTACTCATTACTCATCTAGCTTTTAGCGGTTGCACTTTGTTTGTCTTTTTGCATAAGCCAGTGCAACAAAAAATGAAAACGAACCAAACAATCAAAGTGCCGAATCGGCGGAAAGAAAACACCCGGCTCGGAGCGAAGAAAAAACAATAATACCAAAAGAATATAATACACCGAATGAAAAGCGAAAAGCAAAACTTAATGGTGGCAAAAACAATTTGGATGCACCTGTGTCGCCAGCACTACCTGTTTCTTGTCATTCGGATCTAGATTGAGGCTTCGTCGGCGACGGCGGGGACGGCGGGGCATTTGCCAACTGGCTCAACCTTCTGCAAAACCCACAGCTCACCGAAGGTTGCCCCAGAATAGTTTCGCCCATCTTCCAACCCAACCCAACCCAACCCAACCCAAACCGAAAGCCACCAAAGCCAGCATTCGAATAGTGGACACCGCAGCTCGCTTTTTTGGGCCAAAATCAAATTCGACCAATTTGTAATGGCCCGGAGTCGCACGCGAAGGCAAATGTCTTCATATGCTTTATGCTACGGGCTCGCCCTCCTCCACTTGCCTCTTTTTATGGGCCACAGCCAATGAACCGGACAGGCATCATGCAGGGCCCACACACATGGACGCACACCAAGCGCCCTAAAAAACCTACCTTCACACCGAAGACCCAAGTGCTCTATCTTATTGGTCAGAACATTGGGGTATTATAGCTTTTATAGTAACTGTGTATGCTTCATGGAGGGTGCGAGATTAAAATTAATTAAAAATAGTTGGTTATACAGAACTTGTAGTTGCCTTAATATGAAACAGGTATAACAACAAGTTACATCGAGTATATCAACAGTCATTCTACCTACTCTTAACCATACCCATCTAGGATTATTTATTCAAGTCTAACTCATCAGTTGAAGTACAACTCATACTTTGTTCCATCTTAGCTTCTATTGATTTGTAAATAGTTCATATAACCCTTAGCTAGAGTAGAAGAAAACGAAAAATCCGAAATGTGATTTAATTTATTATTACAAACGTTAAAGGACTCGAAGTCGTCCATGTCCATAGAAACTAGGAACTTGGAGCATTGGAGCGGGGTGCAACGCGATTTACGGCAGGACATCAATACCACAGAGAGCAGAGGAACGCGGGGCCTGGCAAATGAGTTCCATTTATATCATTGGTCATTACGGAAATTATGCGACGCCGAAGCATTTCGAGCCCGAGTCCTGGCCACGGAAGCGGTATAAAACGATAAAGATACATTGCGAACGGATGTGCCAGTATGAAAATCGCCCCGGGGACATTCGATGGACAGGGCAGCATGGCCAAGGATATGCGGATGTGCGGATGCTGCTGGAGGAGATTGGGACTGGGCAGGGGATGATACTGAACTGACACTGACCATTCACCAGGCGGCCGGGGTGAAGTCGTAAAAAACAGCCAAAGCAGCCAGCGCATCAATAAAAAACGCAAGACAATGGACTCAGTTCGATGGGATGAGTGAAGCGCCCTCCTTGCAGAAAAGGAAGGATTTTTACAAGATGCCAGCCCACAGATTAGAAATGGGAGGAATCCAGTGAGGAAAGGAGGTGACAGATGGATATTAAATTTATACGATTTACAAAGGTTGTACGAAATTGGTGCGACTTACTCATTGTTCTTATGCGTGTGAAAACTAAGATAAAAAGAAAAAGAGGTTTGGATAAAACGAAACAAATTTTCATGCTGAAATTTTTGATTTACTAAGGTGGATAGTTATACGGAAGATCTAGCCCTGGAAAAGTAGAGGCTTAATTATTTTATCCTTAAATTCCTTAAAGCCATAGTGTCTTACCCCCTTGGAAACCCACACACATCAATGATTGATAGGACTTGGTCGAAAACTTTTTGGCACTTGTCCTTCCTCGCGATAAATTTCCCTTTTCGGTCGCTGCCAAATCGAGATTTACGAGCATATTTTGGTGAAAAACTTTCGAGGACCCAACAAAACGACAACTAATGAGCTCCTGGAGGACTTGCTCGCCGCTCTTCATTAGGCTAATGAGCAGAGTGACGCCGCAAACTGCTGGAAAGCTAATGTGTTAACATTAACGATTTAAGGTTAAAGTCAGATCGGAAACTAGGAACAAAACACACCCCATGCCCCGTTCAATGTCAACGCTACGTGTTTGGCATGCAAACCCAGAGAAAGGCGGAAAATCGGGTAGACCGGAGTAAAAGTAAAATGCACGAGGAAGCCCCCCAATCATCCGGCCATGCGATTACATGTGTGAACTATCGATTGAATTAAGACCAGCCCGAGCAGATGGGGGCGTATGCGAGCCACTTAAGCGTGTCGCTCGACGTCGCTTCGTCCTCGTCCACTTGAGGAGCATCATAAAAAACGCACCACCCCGCACACCAGATAGGCCAGGAGATATTCCGCACGCCACACCATCCGATCCCATCGCTACACTGAGGGAAGTCCGGCGTCTCTTTAATCCCACGTTTGGATTTAATAGAGTTCCTAAAACACTGATATGTGTTCGGATTTTTAAGCAAAACGTTTAATACAGTAAAATAATTATAAAATATACCCCTTGTTTGTCATATAAAAATCATTATTCCTTGCGAATACATATATGTACCTACATATTTGTCATGACTTAATATGTTAGACCTAGACATACCTGTTCTTATTTTAAAAGAGATTTTCATATTAAACATGTAAGAAAATAAATCTTTAAGTATGTTTTAGATGAAACATGTCTTCTGCATTTTCGACCTCCTTTTATACATACACATTACATACATACATATATTAATATTACATACATATTTTCCACTCTAACTGATATCCCCTTTTTCGCAGTGTACGTCTCATCAAAGCCGTCACACGTCGCAGTGCAGGCATAAAAAGAGTGTCCCGAATGCACGGCATAATCAAGCGGTGTGTGTGTGTGGACCATAGTAATGTACACAATCATCCCAGTTGTCCGAGATGGTTTTTACTTTGGGTTTGGTATCTGCCCCTAAGCACTGATTATGCCCAAGATGAACTTAGCCCATGGCCATGACAATTTACCGATTGTCATTGCCGTGTCTATAAATTTCATTTGACAAGATGCTGGGCACTCAACGGCTCTTCCCGAAACCCCAGTCCTCAGCTCATCCACTCTTGACATCCACTCAAGCTGCCTGCTCCCAGTACTTTGCTCGTGTCAGCCCTCCGGCAGGGAATGTGAAAGGGAGTCGGCGGTGGAGGATCTGGGGGCACGGAGACTCTCTGTCGCCGGCGATTTGCATCAGAATTTCATAATTATTGTTTAATCTGCACTTGAAGCCGAATCCCGAAATGTCGCAGACCTCAAGAGAAATGGGAGCAGGAATCGCTATCGGATTGGTTGTGAGCCAAAAGGTCTGAGTGTGCGCTCAATGAAAGTGACAAAATAATGGTTGGGAAATATTAAAAACATAATATAGCTGTGCTCGACTCAGACAAGACTAGAGAAGTAAATCCAGACAGAGCAAATAAGGTAATTTAAACATAAAAGAGTAAAAAATATACATATTCTGTGCCTTTTTTTGAAAACAATGTTTAGTTATTTACTACCTTATATTATTAAGCTTTGAATCATTTTCATAAGAATTATATATTTTGTGTCTAAATCAAAGTATTTTCCGTCTTCCAGTCTTGATTCTTGTTTCCAATTTCGGCTACAGTTATTTCCATTTTATTGCATGCTCGGAAAAAAGCGAAATTTGACACTTCCTGCTCGTCGAAAAATAAACTAGAAAAAAATAAGTAAAGGCAAAAGAAGTCAAAGAAAAATGTCCACTTGACTTGATGGCGATCGCCATTACTCGGGCCAAAAAATCCGAATTTCATCAAAAACTCTTGCGCAACTATTCGATCGAGTGGATGCGTCTGGTTACATAAACTCCTAAGAGATTCGAGTTCTTGGTAGGGCAGGAAACTCATATAATCAAAATAAAAATAATAAATTCAAGTCCAGATTCTGGAAATAACGTCGCGGGCGACACCGCAAGAAGTGAAATCAAAATGGAAATGAAAATGAAAACAAACAGACTAAAAGAACCGATTTTTATTAGGGATTTATTACAGGCAAGGCGGCTTGGAAACGCAGATATGGCCCTCTGATTATTGCCGAATTACGCCGCCCCAACTGAAAGCTGGACTGCTCCAAAGTATCCCCCTTTAGGGGTCGGCAGATGGCGATTGATCTGATGCTGATCTCCATGTTGACGATTGTAATCCAATGCTGCACTTCGGCTGGATCTCCTACTCCTCCAGTGCTCCTGCATGCGCCGTTACGCGACCCAAGTTTGTTGACTGAAGTTATCGGAGCCCGGAGGGATCGAAGTGTTTATTTTGATTCTTAAACTGTTGCCCGTGGTGGTCGGCATCGCTGGAAGCCCATTTACCCATGCCGACAGACCACACAGAAGAATCCGCTTCTCGGAAAGAGTCGAGATAAGACCCCAAATCTATGATGCAAGCTGAGACCTACTGGGCTTCTAAAGCCCAGATATGAATGTGGCCTGAGACATAATAATACATCATGATATAATGGAATACTATAAAAAAATGCATTGTTAGACTTACGAATTGGAATTATCAATTGTTCAAATTATCAATCAGTCAAAGGACTTCGTTAAGATCACTCAATGAATCCGTATGATTATTTAATAATGCAATAGCTAATTTTAATAGCTAATTCAATAAAAATGCTACACTGAATCTAAAGTCGAACGCCTACTAGCAAGATTACAAACCTTAAGAAACCATTTTTGTTAAATCTTAAATCTAGACTTGTTTTTATAATTCGGTTTCCGACATAATTTTATTCAATGTATGCGCTGGAAAGGAAATGACCAAAAACGTACGCACTTTGGTTTATTAATTAATTTAGATTTATTTATTACTAAATTGTTTTATGCACACTTATCAACTACTCACAATTGTTTTTAGTTAGTAATTAATCTTTCATTTTCCGGCCCAGTATTCGTGTGCTTCGTCTTGTTTCACAAAGACAGAAATCTGAATCCATTCAAAATATCTTAAATTTACAGAACCTTTATCTTTATCCGTAAGTGTGTTGGTGTATGTACATTATTTTCCATCATCGTTTTCAGTGCTCATTACATTGTATAGGACTTGTTTGTTAGTTTACTTCAGTTGAGTTTTGTTCTTCGGTTCGATCCAGTTTCACTTTATACATCGGTTCTTTCAGTTTGCGGTGTTTAATCGTAATACAACCTTTAGTTTTATTAGATGTATTGCTACTGAAGGGTTGGAGTTTTGAGGGGGTGTGGCTAAAACGGAAACGGAAGGGGAATGGAAGGGGAAAGAAAGGGAAAGGGAAACACGGCCTCTAGAACAACTATCGCATCTATGATATTATAATTCGCTTCTGCTTCGCTTAATACTAGTAGAGAAACTAAGGCTAGAACTAATCAACAAATAAGCGTGTGTTACTAACTCGTACTTTGTAATAATGTAGCGATTGATAATCAGAAGCTGCTAGTTATATTACCTTTTTGTTTTTGTTCCTTGGGTTTATACAATGTTTGTCCTTTATACATACGAGCTCCAATTAGTTTTATTTATAATCGATCTTTGCCTTAGTCAGACTGATTATCAGCAAAAGTTCCATCCAAACGGGCACTCTCTCTCACTTTTCTTTCTCATCTATCATCTCATCTATCTCAATCTCTGTCGATCACTTTCCAAGTTCTCAAACTGATATTCATCGGAATTTATTGTCACAATCAGAATAATGGCGAATTAAACGCTCGAAAAGCCCCAATAAAAAATTGTAAAGTAACTAAGTTCAACCGAATTCCTTGAAAACCGACTAATTTTTCAGCATTATTGATTAAATGGAAATGTTTTTAAGTTAATGAGGGAAAATGTGCTTAATGTAGTGACTTAATGTTATCTAAATCGCGTGAATAAATATCAACAGTGGTGGTAATGGGAATGCACTTCTCTTGAAAATCAACCTAATTACTAAATTAAATTTAGGAATACACAGAAATAGGTATAAGCTTACAATAACGCTTGGTTTAACATAAATCATTTTGAATGTATAACAAACAGAATTTCCATTCTGACACTTAACCCTTTGGAAACGCTTTTACAAACACCTTTTGGAAAGTGGAGACTATTTGGAGAACATTCTTGAAATAGTACAAATTTACTTTACATTGTGTCTAGGAAAAGCTCTTGGAAATGACAAACTCTTTGGGAAGTACCTTAAGCTCGGAACGATTTCTACTTAGTTGACCAGCTGCTGGGAATTCCACTGTGGACCCCGATGCTGGAGATGGAGTTGCTGATGGTGCTGCTGCTGCGAGGAGGAGGATGAGGATGCGGATGCCGATGCGGAAGAGCCGCTGGCCACTGCCAACTGGCGTCAGAGGTAGAACTCCGGAGAGCTTTGGCTATCGCCGCCGGCGGATGCACCTCCTGCACCGCCCACCCCACTTGCCGCTCGCTGCAGACGCTGCATGAGGGCATCCCGCTCCTGGCAGACCCTCGAGTACTCCAGCTTCAGGCGGTGCAGATCCTGGTTGAGCACCCGGTTGGCCTTCTCCAGCTCGTGGCGCTGATGGAGTCGCTTTGACCGGCAGTTCTGGGCATAGCCGCGATTCTTCAGAGTGCGTCGCTTCTGCTTCAGACGCACTACCTCCTCCCGTGGGCATCCATGGAGTCGCTTGTTCAGCTCCCGCACCGTCAACGTGGTCAGCATGTCGTCATTGAGGCAATCCTCTAACGTGGCATTGCTGTAGGCACCCGAACATGTTCTGGGCGACATGTTGTTTGAGGATCTGGTTGAGCTGGCGGAGAGTGGGCGGCAGGGTTGGAGGGCAGCCCGTGTGATGACGCATGATCCGCCACCCACGCTGCCGGGTCCACCGCTCCCGCTTCCACTGCCTCCTCCGCCCCCGCTGCTGCCACTCCCGTTGCTGGGCACTTGGGGCAGACAAGTTGGCGTCAGGGATCCCGATGCACTGCCGTACGAATTTGAATGCATGTTGATGGGCGTCAGTTCCAGATTGTGGAAGTGGTGGTGATGGTGATGCGGGTACTTGCTCTGCTGCAGCATCACCTGGTGGGGATGACCGCCGTGTCCATGCGGATGATGCTGCGCCTGCATCAACGGCTGTCCATGATGGTGGTGATGAGCTGCCGCCGCCTGCAAGGCGTAGTCCCGCTGCCTGTCCCACTCCTCCGCCTCCTCCTGGGAGCCCGGATAGGGCAAAGGTCGTAGATCCAGCGGCTGCTGGTCCGCCCGGATCGAGTTGGTCAGCCACATCATGTCGTGGCTCAGTCCGGCACTCACCGACGCTGCTCCGGCAGAGGCAGCTGCTGCAGCGGCGGCGGAGGCGGATACGGAACTTCCCGGTGTCCTGGCATAGTGGTGTGCGTAAGTCTGAGCCGGACAGCTGCTGCTGCCGGTGGGCGAGCCCACTACGGGTGGCGTTTCCGGCGGCGTTGAGGGCACTCCGCCTGGAACACCCGCTCCCGAAGATGTGTTCACCAGAATCGCCTGTCCGGGCAGCGGACCATACTGCTCTGGTGGCGGAGAGAGCGGTTGCAGGCGCCGTTCATCCATGTGCCACTGGTGATGGCCGGAGAAGGACCTCAGCTTTATGTGCGGCGATGGAGAGACTTCGACTGCTCCGGCGGGTTCTGGTCCGGACAGCGGCAGCGAGTCCGGCTCATCGTCCGGATTCGTTGGATCGCCGTGAATCGTCGTCCATTTCACCGCCACCGGCTGCGGCGGACTGTGATCCTCGCGCTTCACATGGCCAAGGGCCGTCGCCTGGGATGCGGCGCCGGCTCCGTGCGCCTGACCAGCTCCATTTCCGCCCACCTCCAGGTGGTGCAGATCGAACTCCTGCACGTACGTGTCGTTTATGGTGGGATCTTCCATTTTCATTGGATCGACCAGGGACCGGACAGGGTCGATTACGGGTCTCACATGCAAGGGTGTGTCCGTGGTGTTTGGTGGGTGGTGGTGGTAGTGGGTGGTCTCAAAGGTCAACTACGCGATCGGGGTTCACGGAACCAAACACTGGCTTTTGGCCTGCGGTTCAGCTTAGTTTTATCTTGTTCTCTGGATTTAGATTACGTTTTTTAGGGTTTACCCTAGATTCTTTCAGTTATGTACTGAATTACTTCAGTGTTTATTTGGTCGGCGGTTTGTTAATTTTCGTTGTAAGAGATTGGCTTAATTATTTATGATTTCAAATGTAAGTATGCTTTTATTCAAGCGATCACTTTCCGCACTTTGGGGCTTAATTCGTTTATAAGCTCGCTCTCTTTCCAATTTTGCTCACTAATTTCGCGAACGCGCTTTTCGCGTCCAATGTGAAAGAGTTAACGGTGGCGACTGAACTCCGGGTCCGGTTCAACTACGGCCGGACTGAATCTGACTCTGACTGGAGGGTGGCTCTGCTCTGGAAGCTCTGCTCTGGATGCTCTGCAACGCAACGCGCGCACACCCATTCCCATTCCCATTCCCATACACATAGCACACCCACACCCACACATACCCATTCCTTTTCCCAACAGCCGACAAACAAAACGACTTGCCAAAACCAAAAAGCCGACCAGCACAACAACAACCAAACCCGAGCTCGAACGCCATTCGCTGATGGCTTTTTGCTGCGAGGGAACTCCTGCTGGAATCGTGGAAATGGCAGTTCCAGTGGAAGGAAAGGGGCGGAAGGGCGGTGTACTTGTAGTTGTTGTTGGTGCTTTCGCCGGTTGCTGCTCTCTCGCACAACAGTCGCACCGGGAAAGCTTCGTAGATTCTGTGCACTGCACAGTGGGATGGAAATAGCAAATACTTGTATGCATGTATAAAATATATATATTTCTGAATTTGTACAACTTTAATTAACATAAACAATTTTAGTAAGTGTTTAAATTTGTTAAGCATTAAAGTATTAAGTATTATTGTTAAGTATTAAAGAAACATAGCAAGTGGTAGTTCAAACAATTGAAACAGTCTACCAAAACTGAACTGCTCAACGTGCCAGAACAATTTTTGCCTAACCTAAATACCATACATAAAGGTTTAACCGGTGCAGTGCCTCATAATTGAATTACTTTTATTTTACGAACAGTTGAGCACATATATTATATACTTACAATTTATTTAATGTTTAAATTTCGGAACATATAGCAATAAAAAATAGAAAGTTTAGGTATCTCTTTGTTAGGGAAATGCGTGATAGCAAACTCTTGACCACTGTGCAGGAGGTCTGGGGTTCCACTTTGTTGGTGGTGGAAAGGCAACCGTTGGTGTGGCTGCTCTGCTGCTCGGTTTATTTTGGCAGAGCTCTTGAAGTAGGCGTTTTGAATTGCCATGGAGCGCATAAAAAATGGCACACATAGATACACAGACACACCTTATGCTGTCGTCGGCTCCGCCCACTTTGCCACTGTGTGCGTGTGTGTGTGTTTGTTGGTGTGGCTCTCCCATTTTGCGAATGTGTTGGTGTCTGAATATTTATGAGCAACTACCACGGAAATTCCCACATAGCCCCGTTTACCGATTTCCAGTCTCATTTGGCTGGCCATCGCCACAAGCAGTCGGAGATGGATGTACCCATATGTATGTACACATATCCATATAGGAAAGTATCTGCAGGAGGGGGTCGCACAAACACAAATCCATATCCACATCCACATCCACATCCAGGTCCACTGTTCCATTTTCCAGTGCATAAGTCAATGGGAGATGTTTTAGCCGAGATAAGTCGCTCGATTTGTTTTGGCTCGTATATAATACACTGCCCACTCCATGGCCATGTGTGTGTTTGCTTTGGCCAAAGGATTCCATGGTGCACAGGTGCATCTTTATGCTGAGCCAGCGGAAATGGAGTACAGACCTAAGGAGCCTCCGACGGCCCAACTTGGACACGGGGTGCTCTTGTTTTACTTTAATTTGGTCCCTTTTTTCTGGTTTTGTGTTTTGAGCAAATGTTTTGTCTTCGCTGGCCAAACAGATTGCTCTAATGTAATATTGTTGTGAGATATCGAAAGCCTTTCGCTTTGTTTGAGCAACAAGTTCTGGGTCGTCAGAGAATGTGGGACTACTAAGCCAATTCACCTTTCATATTGAAAGATTCCTAAAAATTATAATACTTTTTGGTTAATTATTTGGCAAAAGATCTGTGGTACCTAAAACCACAGGGGTAGCGATTTTGAGAAGCCAAGATGCTATCTTTTGAACAGCTATTTGCAATGATTTCTGCCATTCTAAATTGTTAAATTGCTTTAATATATGATGCTTTTAATATTATTGCTTATTATTATAAAAGCTTGAACACTATTAGTTTTTGGAAACGGCAAATAATTATTTTAACATTTATTATTTTTTAACCCATGTGTTAGCATCTATAAAATGTATGTTTTTCTATTACACAAATTTTTAAGAAAATTTAATGGATTGTTTTACGATTTGTGGTTAAAACTTTTTTTATTCGCCTGTGGAGAATTTCAATGAACTCCTTCCCCCAGAGAACTATTCCGTATTTGGTTAGCTTGCGAGCCGCAAAAGTGACCACAAAACTTTGTTCCACTTGCTGCGACAACTGGGCCTTGTTGCCGAATCCACCTCCCCCTTGACATCCCGGGCACACCCATTCTCCACGCAATTGTTGTGTCGAAAGGAATCGGCAAGGGGCGGAAGATGGCATAAAACAGGACTCTTCGAGACAGCAGCCCCTCTGCCAGCAGGAAAAACATAAAACAAAATCAAATCAACTGCTGTGGGTGGGAAGAGCGAGGGAAAAAGCAAAGGGAAATGAGAGGGTGGGTAGGGGGTGCTGGGCTTCATTGAAGCTTGTCAAAATTAAATTGAACACAATCGAATTATCCTCTGTATGCTCCATTTGGTTGTCTGTGCTGATTTCCAGTATATGCGGGGATTGGGGGCGGTTCACCAGAGAAGGATGAAAAATCGACAGTAGAAAAAGACAGCTCGACGGTCAGGCAGGAGCAGCACTTAAGCATATTAAAAAGGGTTAAAGGTGTGCAAATATTTACCTGCGGCCAATTAAAAATATTGTTAATAATCAACTGAGAATCGGGGGCAGTCAGTTGGCTGGAGTTCGGGCTTTCAGCCACGTGTTGGCAAACTTTTCGGTTTTCTTATTTGCACTTAACCCCCGTGCCTGAAAGTATGCAATGAAACAGATATTGTACAGATGGGAAAAAGATAGTCCTGCAGAAACAAGGGCGTTAGGATCAGAAAGACGGCTCCTGAGCAATAGTTATTATTAGTAATCAAAATCTTCAAGCTACACAATCGGCTCTAAGCTCTATACTTATATAGATATAATAAATTAAGTTTTGTAAACATCCCAATAGTACTGATGTAAAACCTGTTAATACAATGACGATTTTCTAAATTATCTTCGATAAATTTTGTTGTATATCATGTAGCAAATGTTTATCTGTATGTCACACTATTTATTCGCGTCCTTTTTTCCTCTTTACCTTTTTTTAACAAAAGGGAGTTTTCGATTCCGCAGGTATGCCACAGTCGTGTTACTTTGATTTTATAGCTCTCATTTGCATCCGTTCCGAACTTCGAGGGGCTTCGATTGTCAACTGGAGCTGAATCCGAGTGCAAATATTTGTACGCGATTCCTTTCAATTGCATTTCAATTGTTGCCGCTGATGATGATGTGTATGTGGATGTCAATAATGATATCTTCCCGCATCGAGTGAACGCATTTGACAATGTTTATTACGCCGGATTAGGCAGCATTACAACCTACTGGGAAAAGGCGCTCCAGCATGGTCGCCACCCCGCCACCCCTTCATCAGGCCATGTGGTGATGTGATTGATTGTACCCGACCGTCCATCCCCGTCTCCCCGGAATCCCGCAGATCATCGCCTCAAGTGCACTTTAAGCACGAAGTAAAGTCGTGTTTTATCAGAAGCGACTCCCGGTAAATCTACAGAAAATCGATTTTGAAAAATCAAATAACGTTGACATGTTCACCACAATTTACCTTCCGTACCCCAGTGGAAACCACCCACCACCTCCTTTTTAGCCACAGGTCTCAGTGCACATCTCAGCGGGAGTTGAACTCCATTGGGGGTCGCCTTTGTGCTACACAATGATTTTTACTCGATGTATGCTCCTACTTTTCCAATATAGTATCAATTCCTTGTGACAGGGGATCGAGAACAAGAGAGTCAACTTGGAAATAGACTGGAAGTTAATGCATGTGCACCAATTTTAGTTTTAGGATGGGAGCTATACAGCATTATGTTAAAAAGTAGTTATGATTCAGAAACCCTAAACATATCATGGTAATATCATGTTGTCTTTAAAAATCTTCGTTGGTTAATTGTTAGGAAATCAGATTTCCAATATATAAACAGAAAATTTCCCAACGTGATGTTTCAATATCTCATAATCAGATATAATTTCCATTGGCACACTCAGTTGGCAACCGGTAGTGCAAAGTAAATAAATTGCACAACCATTTATCACTTGGGAGGTCCTTGCCGAGCAAACAAGCTTCGTCCTGCGGCAGGACCTGTGGTAATCGGTGTCTGTGGCAACAGGGCCATAAAGATGCACCATTTACGCGGCATACACCTTCGCCTCGGGCCAGGAATCGTCGTCTTCTGGAGTCAACAAATTGACAGCGAATATTTCAATTATTCTGCCCTGGTCCTTATTTACGGAAATCCCCCAAGACCGAACAATCCCAATAATCCCCATTTCGCGGGGCAGTGGGAAAATGACCCCCGTTCAGCCCAGTTTATGTTTGTTTACAAATCGCTGGACATAATTTATTTGCTCCCATTGTTTTGCTTTAAGCCTGGAATCTGCCTGCCAATCGCTGCGTGATAAACTGCCTTCGGTGATAAGGAAACCGAAACGGCTTGTGAGTGAGGGGTTGATTCGGTCGGGGGCACCCTTGCCAGCTCATTAGGAATCAATTATCCGTTTAGGGTTGCAAACATACCTCCTGGGAGAGAGGGAAAAATTGAAGGTCAGGTACACTGTCAACGGATGTCAACGGATGTCAACTACTGTCAGTTTGACACTGCCTTCGGTGACAGTTGACAGCCGGGGAACGCCCTCAAATGTGTCGCCTGGATAATATGGCCAATTTCGGAAGTGAGCTGTAGATGAGTACGAAATTGGGAAGTTCTATGGGGGATTGTACTGTCTGCATGTCCACAGAATAATAAATCGGAGGTTATTTCAAGAGTAAATTTAGTAAAATTAGTTGCATACTAATAGGAGAGATGGACCATAAGCTATTTAAGGATCGAACAAGTAGCAATAGGTGCTTATTTAAAAGTTAATTATCCTAGCGCACTAGGCGGTTACAAATGGATTCTGATTTACGTTAGCTCAGTTAGAAATTCATTTTCCTTAGTTACTGGTCAACAAGATTTATTTTCCATCGTCCCTGATGATATATGTATAGATCAAAATCCCCAAGATATTGGCTACTTAAAAGACAACACATGTTGGAGAAGGCGAATCCTTTGCCCTTCTGACCGCCTTCTTTGTTTTTCAATAAAACTCGAATAAATTCAGTTTGCAAGCCATAAATTATGTCCAGTTCGGTTTTGCCTCACACACGTGTTGCCAGAAGCCAAAATGCCAAAAAGCCAACTAATAATGCGCATTGGTCGTGCCCCCAAATGTAGGCTATGTGATGTGTGTTTTTTGTCCGAATGTTTTCTCCGTTCTGACTGCCACTGTGTTACTGTCCCCCCCATAAATATTTGCGCAATAAATTTTTTAATCTTGTCGCTTTAATCGCACAAATGTCGCTGTCCTTTATACGCACTCACACAGCTGTCCAGCACGCACACAGATTATGGCCAGCCCCCACCCCAAATCAGCCACACACACATAATGCCAACCTAGACCCCCGGTAGCATCGAAATCAATTTCACTATCGTTGACCAGAGGGCACAGCAAGGACACTGAGGGGAGAAGCGGGGATAGGAGACTGAGTGTGGATACCCTGCACTTGGACAGGCAAACCTGACCGGAACAAAGAGTTCAACCATACAAAATATTTATACACGTTATAATTAAGTTCATAAAAAGTCTATGCAGAACTAAACTCTAAAGTTATAGGTTACACAAAAACCATTTCTAAAATATTAACCAGGAATGCTTATCGACAATACAGAGTACCCAAAGGTCGAGATAGAAATGAAGTACAACCAAACGATATTCTCTTCCGTTTTTTACGCAGACGGCAATGACTTCCGGCGGACGGGGCTGGCGTTGAGACAACGGGATTCAATAAAAAATATCAAACGTATTCGCAACGGTCAGATGGAGGAATCCCCAGCGACCGCTCCCTCTCTTTCCCTCAAGCTCGATCTCGCCTCTCGCTCGCATCCGGTGACAAGACTAGTGCAAACATATTTATGGCCGCCGACTGCATTTTATGCGTTGTCCAACACTCAATTACCATAACGCAGAATGGGCGTGCAGCTAGTTGTCTCGCTCTGGCACCTAACGCACTTTGCATACGAATCGCATAAAACTCGAAGGACCAATATGCTGTACATCCTAACCGAAACGAATCTTTTGCGGGCTGGCTGGGCCATTTGATTCGGTTAGGAGCAAATTATTATTGCCTATTGCCCTAAATTCGGTCGTGATAGCCCATGGGTCATTGATGTGGCCACCAAATGTATTGGGCATTACATTTAAGGTCGCTTCCAACCTCAAATTGTTGGGATGTTGTGGGTATGGTGAATAATACATATTATATTCTAGTCAATTTCAAAATTCTTTAATTTTGAAAAATATCACCTCCTTTGCTTCATTTCAATTTTGAATTATTAAATTACACCTAAGTAGTACAAAATTACAAATAAGATATTCTTGTTTCCCTTTAATATTTTGAAAAGTCAACTGAGAGACCATTGGTACCAAGTGGAGCATAGCATATCATTTTAGGCCTGGTCAAAAATGAATCCCAATTGCTCCATATCCTTTTGGACACTATTACCCGAACACTGCTCCTTCAGCATATCCAACCAGAGCGTATAAGAGTAATCCTCGTGCAAGCCGCCATATCTGAAACGGTGTTAGTTTTGGTGCATTTGTCAAATTCTCATAAATAATAATAATTAATAATTCCATTACTTACCGCTTGGGAAGATGTTCCGGGTTGATGTGTTTGTGCAGGGAAGTCATATCACTGCCATGGATGTAGAGCCTTTCTCGCATGGCGGCATTAAGAAAAGGCTTGAATATCTTGAATGCCGCGTTGAAGACCCAATTCTGGTTTACAATATGGAAGGCGGATGTTCTAATGGGCATTGAGGTCTGTAAGTGAAATGTTGGTTAAACAGTTTTTAGATGTAATAAAAAGGCCTGATGTCTACGAAAGATTTACAACTTTACGTGTTATCATACCAATAGAATAATCATCTTCTGAGCCACGCTGGGACTCAGGTGCAGTATGTGTTCCAAGCCCAGATCCTTCAGATCGAATATTCCCACTCCTCCGACGATCTGTGAGATGGGTTCCAAGCTCCCCAGTTCCTGCAGGACAATGGTGGCACGGAATATATCGTCTACGGTTACTCGATTGGGTCGCCACAGTCCAAAACGGTAGATGAGTATCCTGTGGCCATGTTGATCCCGATAGGGAGTTACTGTCAGGATGTCCGATTGTCCAACGTGTCGCAGATCCAGAGGTCGGACCTTCTCATAATAGCTTTTGTTCTGCTCCCGAAACTTGTAGTAGCTGCAGAGCTGAAATCCATACGTAATACGTAGATTTTGCATACTTCTATAATATAGATTTTCTTAAGTTGTCTTACCAATTTGTAACTGTTCTCGATTTTCCAGTATCGGGCTCTTAAAAATTTCTCCAGGTACCTCGCATCATTTCGGTGTGGCTGGCATTCATTGTGTTCTAAAGGGGATTAGTTAAGGGTCGTTTGGATAGGCACCTTTGACTTCTTATATAACCAACCTAATATGTAGTTACGGAATTCTTCGATGACCTTATCCTTGGAGCTGGGACATTCGCCGTGCTCCTGGGCAAGTCGCCGGATGTGCTCAGGAACCTCCTCCTCGGTGATGTTTAACTTGTGCTCGATGGTGGGCATGGTGCGGGATCCACTGCAGGTCGTCTAAAAAAGGCCCAAACTATAGTTACAAAGTGGCCATAAGGGGGTGCACTACTGAACGCTCTTCGCTCGCGCCAAAAGTAAATAAACATAAATCTGGTTGAGAAAAACGCAATATGACTGCTAGCGACATTTCGCCCCCCAGATTGACATTGAAATTTCAGGGCGATTCGGCATGCCACTGGTGGGTGATTTTCCTGTTGTTACCATTGATGGGCTGTGCTCCGCTCGACTCCAAGTGTGAAACTGAGCCCCCGAACGGAATGGGGCCCCCAGAATGGGGCCAAATGGTGACAGTCCCAGGCGAATTGCTGTTTGTTGTTACACATGTATGCGACCATTAAATATTAACTAGAAACCGAACAACAATGAACATCGCGATAGAGCGAAGGAGACAGCCAATGAGTGATAACAGTGTGTCACAGAGCTGAAGCTATATTTAGTGAATCTGCTATACCTAATTGATGGAGCGCGAACCCACATGAATTATAGAGGAATATATTAAGCTTCTTCAACGTGTTAAGCAATTGGCTTCATTAGATACTAAATATTTACATTATACTACCTTTGGAGCTGTTTCCAGTAATCAATATATAAATAGGTTTATCTTCGTAAATTAAAAATATATGTACATTTTTATTGTATAATACTTGACTCCAGTATCCAGCCTCCTCTCCAAAATATGTGCTCTTGAAAGTGTACTTCGACCAGCCTTGGCCTGAATTCTATCCCTACAACCAAGACGCAGAGCCAGACCCAGCCTTGCCCTGGTGAACCCTGCGATTGCGGAGGAGCCGCTCCCTGATAAGCCATTATCCACTGCGTTACCAGTTCGCCAACGGCTAATCAGGTCACTGGGTTGAGAGTTTGACACGTATTTGGCAGATAACAATGATGATGCCACCGCGATCTCAAAGTGCAGCACATGCAAATTTCACACGTGGTGGCCGTGCAAAGTGCCTGGGTCAATATTTAATCATATTCCACAAATTCCAACTAATTACACATTATGCACTTGTAAGAACGACTGATTGCAGTGCTGAAGCCCCACCACATAGTTCGGTTCAAGTGTTAATGAACTCGCCATTGTTGTCGTTAATTGTCCCTATGGACTTGATAGTCACAAGAATAGTGAACTCCATTAGGGTGTTTGATTATAAGCAATTATTTCACAGCCCCGCCTGTCGGCAACACCTGTTTTATTACCCCATTAGTTCGGGGTCTCCACTTTCATTACCAGGTAATAATCCAATCCGAGTGGCGGTTACTGTTTCTGGTCACGGTTCTTCCAGCTTGCAGTACGGGGAATCCGGCTTAGCGAAGATCGCGCACAAGTGGCATCGCAGAAGCTGGGAATGAAACTGAACTGGGTATCGTTTAGAACAGAAGATTTTGTGAACAGAAGTCTCAATGGAAAAAGTCGTGAAAAAGCGCAGTAATAATGACTCTAAACCAGTATGCGAGAATAAGCAACCAGCATATGAAAATGGGGAGAGCCAGCTCGATCATCCATCGACGATGGAAACACTCTTAAAAACGCAACCGAGTCAAATTTGCTTATTAACACTACAGATTTATCGCAAACACAAATAAAATATTTCAGGCCCATTGCTAAAGCAAATATTACAAATATTACCAATGCCAAATTATTATTATTATTAATTTTAGTTGTAGGATGGGCACAAGTGCACCAATATTCATTAAAGCATCCGCAATGAACTGTACTTCACTCTGTTTAGAATTTTCCCATGCATCAGCTGAAACTCCCAACTTGGCAGGGTACAAACTGCACTACGCATATAGAGAGCTCTTAGCTGATGCTTGTCAGACGAGAATTAACAGCATTTGAGGAGTAGAGAACATTTCTGGATGATATTTGATGCTGTGCAAGTTCAATGAGCTCCGTTGACGTCATTGCGTGAAGGGTGCTTCATTACCCAAGCAGAAATTCCGAGTAATTCAAACGAAACTTAAATGCTTATCCAGAATGTTCTTCGTTGTTCGCACTTTTCAGAAAACATGTTTCTGTGCTGGAGTGAAAATCGCAAGGGGATGGGGAGAAACATGCCCCTTTGTGACGTTTTGTTGGGCAAGGTCAGTCAAAATGGCAGAAAGAAAACCTGTTCGCTTTTAGCCATGGTCTTGGCTCTGACTGCCTGGGCAATTGGCTTTGGAATATTCATATTACCAGGTGGTTAATTGGAAAGCAATCTGCACTTCAACGGTGCGAAATTTAATTGCTGAACTGTCACTCTAGCTGAAATCTTTGTTTTTCATGTCAATCGGTTTAGTTAGGAACATCAATTATTATACACTGATATGGGAAAACAAGCATGCAATGCATGTCTATGGGACATTGCGCTAAATGCTTTATATTTAAATAAAATTTAAATCGGACTGCTATCTCTCGCTAACATTTATTTCCATGCCTATTTATTATGCCTTAAAAATAGTTGAAATGTTAATTACAATATTTAAAAACACTATTTTCCACAAGCGTAGCTTTTAAAAAGGAATGGAAACCCAAAAAAGGTTATTTCTTTAAGGGGGAAACTACCTTTAGAGACCGAAAAAAAAGTTTTTTTTAAGTAGTTTTGTAAGGTTTTGAAGACATTTAAATTTATAAGTAATAAAGAAAATTTTTTCTTCAAAAGTGAAAATTGTATTTCAACAAATTTTACAAGGATCCTTTAAGTCATATCACCGCTGACATCATAATTTGCGTAAGTGATGCTGCTAACAATTTTAGTCTAAATTCAACAAACCAAACATTTTAATACTCGAAAGGGTTTCTTGTCGTCGATAAACTAATATCTTTTCGAAAGTCAAAAATTGTAATTGCTGTCAAAAAGTGTCTAAAAATGTTTTGGTTTTAAAATCTTTAATGTATATAGAACAACTTTGTATGCTCCTTAAAATAAAATCTATATGATTTGTTATCACTTGCACAAATGTAAAAATCATGGTTTCGAGAAAATTATGTTTAAAATTTGCGGTCATGGAAAGACTGGCTCGGCGCCAGTAACTTCCGAAAGGCATCTCTTCCACAAATTCGAGAATAAGCTTTTTAAAACAATTTCTTTAAATTTTTATTTAAAACTTACATTTATTTACATTTCCTTATTTTATTAATCATCTTTAGAATTAACGGTTGCTGTACTCATCAACGTGATTGGACAGAACTTAAAATTGTGATTTCAGCGATCACGCTTTTAGCAAATACACCCACCACAGTTAGCAGTCTAACTTAGCAAAGACACCATCCAACAAAACACTGAAACTACAATTATCGATGGCGAAGTCGTTTAAACATCGATTGTGCGCCCTGCCAGCACTAAAACCACTTCTAGGTCTCATTTGTTGTCAGTTGTGAAAAGTTGTTAAATGTGCTGTGCGTATTTTAAAATTTAGTTGCGAACTGTAAAAGTGTTAGCACAGGGCAGCAGACGCGTGGGGCACATACAAGTCGAAAATTGTAGTGCACCGCCTCGTTTATCGCCTGCAACATCGAGTTTTGCCGCGCTTCGGTTGTCGGCGGCAGCAACAAAAAGCAGCAGAATCTTTGCAATTTTTAAACCAGGTAAGCAGGGAATGCCAAATCATGTTAATAGAAGTGGGTTGAACGGAAAAGCGTGAAGACCATGTCAAATAATACTTTATTATGATGGATATAGCAATTTTTCGGCAGCGTCGCTTGCAAATTAAAAATGGCGATACCGGTATAGATAGCTCATTATCTGATGTTAGGCTTTAAAAAACTATAGTTTCGTGGTCACTCAGAGCCGAGCCTACATGTAAACCTAAATTTGTTTGCATTAAAGTAAAAACTCTTTGGAAACCTTAACAAAAAATAATAAATAGCACTGAGTACCGGCAAACGCCAGTAAACACGCACACTCACGCATACAGACGGGCGCACGCCAAGCGTTGCCGCAAAAGAGACAGGGCTGTTATTTCAAAGTGAGCAGAGAATCTGTTCCCAGTACAGTAGCACCAGGCGAAATAATACTTAATTTGCAATTTATCAGTTCGTCTGCGGTAAACTCCATTTATCGCAGCCAACGTATTCCCATTTGGCCTAGTCCCATTCCATTCCGGCGTTTGTCTGGACGGAATTCACTCATTGCGCGGGCGCGCGTTTGTTTTTTTCCGCCGTGGGTACAGTGTGCATTCATTAATAAAAAATTTGTGAAGAGCATTACCACATACCATTGCACAACCATCACCCGTATTGAGTGGCTATTAAACAGTGGATATAAACAGAAACAGAATTTGTTATTAATAAATATGAATATTAATAATTTATATTAATAATATTAATATTAGCTACTGTTGACAGACTGATGGACACTGTAGTCTTCTGCTGGTCGCTTTGGTTTTTTTTACTTTGTAAAACGCAGACAAAGTCATTAATAGTACCTAAGGCAATGGCTCGAAACAGTTCGGCGTACAGTTGCTTCAGTAATTAACAAACGCTTTTTGTTTGCCCTTCGAAGATCCAGCTTAAGCACAGCGGCAGTAGCATCATGGAGAACGGAAACAAGGCCTTGTCTATCGAACAGATGTACCAGAAGAAGTCGCAGCTGGAGCATATTCTCCTGCGGCCCGACTCGTACATCGGTTCCGTGGAGTTCACCAAGGAGCTGATGTGGGTGTATGACAACTCGCAAAACCGGATGGTGCAGAAGGAGATATCTTTCGTGCCCGGCCTCTACAAGATCTTCGACGAGATCCTTGTGAATGCGGCAGATAACAAGCAGCGCGACAAGAGCATGAACACTATAAAGATCGACATCGATCCGGAGCGCAATATTGTGTCCGTGTGGAACAACGGCCAGGGTATTCCGGTGACCATGCACAAGGAGCAGAAGATGTACGTGCCCACGATGATATTTGGTCATCTGCTGACCTCGTCGAACTACAACGACGATGAGAAGAAGGTCACTGGCGGCAGGAACGGATACGGAGCGAAGCTGTGTAACATATTCTCCACCAGCTTCACCGTGGAAACTGCCACAAGGGAATACAGGAAAAGCTTCAAGCAGACTTGGGGCAACAATATGGGAAAAGCATCCGATGTGCAGGTAAGGAAATACCATTCATTGTTTATAACATTTATCTAATGCTCAGTACACCCACAGATCAAAGACTTCAATGGCACTGACTACACTCGCATCACATTCAGTCCCGATCTGGCCAAGTTCAAGATGGAGAATCTCGATGAAGACATTGTGGCTCTGATGTCGCGTCGCGCCTACGATGTGGCCGCCTCATCTAAGGGCGTATCCGTCTTCCTAAACGGCAACAAACTTTCTGTACGCAACTTCAAAGACTATATTGATTTGCACATAAAGAGCACGGACGACGACTCTGGCCCACCGATCAAGATAGTCCACGAAGTTGCCAACGAGCGGTGGGAGGTTGCCTGCTGTCCCTCGGATCGCGGCTTCCAACAGGTCTCGTTTGTCAACTCGATAGCTACCTACAAGGGCGGTCGGCATGTGGACCATGTGGTAGACAATCTCATCAAGCAACTTCTCGAGGTTCTAAAAAAAAAGAACAAAGGTAGTGTTAACTTAATGCGTATTGCTTTAAACTACAACTAATACTTGTTTTTAATCTCTTTCAGGTGGCATCAACATCAAGCCGTTCCAGGTCCGGAACCATCTTTGGGTTTTCGTCAACTGTTTGATAGAGAACCCCACTTTCGACTCGCAGACCAAGGAGAACATGACTCTGCAACAAAAAGGCTTCGGCTCCAAGTGCACCCTCTCAGAAAAGTTCATCAACAACATGTCCAAGTCTGGCATCGTGGAGTCTGTGCTGGCGTGGGCCAAGTTCAAGGCCCAAAATGACATTGCTAAGACGGGCGGTCGCAAGTCAAGCAAGATCAAGGGCATTCCCAAGCTGGAGGACGCTAACGAGGCCGGTGGAAAGAACTCGATTAACTGTACCCTCATCCTGACTGAGGGAGACTCAGCCAAGTCCTTGGCTGTATCCGGTCTGGGCGTTATTGGCCGAAATTTCTACGGCGTGTTCCCTCTTAGGGGTAAACTTCTAAATGTGCGAGAAGCTAATTTCAAGCAACTTTCGGAGAATGCGGAAATCAACAATTTGTGCAAGATCATCGGTTTGCAATACAAAAAGAAGTATCTCACGGAAGACGATCTAAAAACCCTGCGCTATGGCAAAGTGATGATCATGACAGATCAGGATCAGGATGGCTCCCACATCAAGGGTCTCTTAATAAACTTCGTCCACACCAATTGGCCAGAGCTTCTGCGTCTGCCCTTCCTTGAAGAGTTCATTACACCCATTGTGAAAGCAACCAAAAAAAACGAGGAGTTATCTTTCTACTCGCTACCCGAGTTTGAGGAGTGGAAAAATGATACAGCTAATCACCATACGTACAATATCAAGTACTATAAGGGTTTGGGTACTTCGACCTCCAAGGAGGCGAAAGAATATTTCCAAGATATGGAACGCCATCGCATCTTATTTAAGTACGATGGATCGGTGGATGATGAAAGCATCGTTATGGCCTTCTCCAAGAAACACATCGAGTCGAGGAAGGTATGGCTTACCAACCACATGGACGAGGTGAAGCGTCGCAAGGAGCTCGGTTTGCCAGAGCGATATCTCTACACTAAGGGCACCAAACACATCACCTATGCGGACTTCATCAATCTGGAGTTGGTGCTGTTCTCGAATGCTGACAATGAGCGCTCTATTCCTAGTCTGGTGGATGGCTTGAAGCCGGGTCAGCGGAAGGTGATGTTCACTTGCTTTAAGAGGAACGACAAGCGTGAGGTTAAGGTAGCCCAGCTATCCGGATCGGTGGCCGAGATGTCGGCCTACCACCACGGAGAGGTTTCCCTGCAGATGACAATCGTGAATCTAGCCCAGAACTTTGTGGGTGCCAACAACATTAATCTGCTTGAGCCACGCGGTCAATTTGGTACTCGCTTGACGGGAGGCAAGGACTGTGCCAGCGCTCGTTACATTTTCACTTTAATGTCTCCCTTGACGCGACTCATATACCATCCATTGGACGATCCACTTTTGGACTACCAGGTGGACGATGGCCAAAAGATCGAGCCTCTGTGGTATCTCCCCATCATACCAATGGTATTGGTAAACGGAGCCGAGGGTATCGGAACTGGATGGTCCACGAAGATATCCAACCACAATCCTCGTGAGATAATGAGCAATCTAAGGAAGATGATAAACGGAGAAGAGCCAAAAGTGATGCATCCGTGGTACAAGAACTTTGCAGGACGCATGGAGTACGTGTCGGATGGTCGTTACGTTCAGACTGGTAACATACAAATTTTGCCAGGAAACCGTGTAGAAATCACTGAACTTCCTGTGGGCGTTTGGACGCAAAACTACAAAGAAAATGTACTGGAGCCTTTGGCGAACGGCACCGAAAAGGTTAAGGCCATTATTTCGGACTACAGGGAGTATCATACAGACACCACCGTTCGCTTTGTGATCACCTTCGCAACTGGAGAATTTGAGCGCCTTCAAGCCGAGGAAGGTGGCTTTTACCGAGTGTTCAAACTTACCACGACGCTGTCGACTAACCAGATGCATGCCTTCGACCAGAACAACTGTCTGCGACGCTTCCCCACTGCTATCGATGTCCTTAAAGAGTTCTTCGAACTACGTCGCGAGTACTACGCGCGCCGGAAGGACTTTTTGGTCGGCCAGCTAACGGCGCAGGCTGATCGCCTTAGTGATCAGGCGCGCTTTATTCTCGAGAAGTGCGAGAAGAAGCTGGTGGTGGAGAACAAGCAGCGCAAGGCCATGTGCGATGAGTTGTTGAAGCGTGGATACCGCCCCGATCCCGTCAAGGAGTGGCAGCGCCGCATCAAAATGGAAGACGCCGAGCCAGCTAATGAGGAGGACGACGAAGAGGAGGAGGCAGCTCCCAGTGTCAGCTCAAAGGTTAAGAAGGAAAAGGAAGTTGATCCAGAAAAGGCCTTTAAGAAGCTAACTGATGTCAAAAAGTTCGACTACCTTCTGGGAATGTCCATGTGGATGTTAACAGAGGAAAAGAAGAACGAGCTGCTCAAACAGCGCGACGCCAAACTAGCCGAATTGGAAAACCTGCGCAAGAAAACGCCAGAGCTTCTTTGGCTGGATGATTTGGATGCTCTCGAGTCAAAGTTAAATGAAGTAGAGGAGAAGGAGCGCCTAGAAGAGCAGGGAATCAATCTCAAGACCGCGAAGGCTTTGAAGGGCCAGAAGTCTGTCTCAGCTAAGGGCAGAAAGGTTAAGTCCGCGGCAGGCGGAGCGGGTGCTGGAGACGTATTTCCTGATCCCGATGGAGAACCTGTGGAGTTTAAGGTCACCGAAGAAATCATAAAGAAAATGGCAGCGGCTGCCAAGGTGGCTCAGGCGGCTAAAGAGCCGAAGAAACCCAAAGAACCCAAGGAGCCGAAAGTGAAGAAGGAACCAAAGGGCAAGCAGATTAAAGCGGAACCTGATGCCAGCGGCGATGAGGTAGACGAGTTTGATGCAATGGTCGAGGGCGGCGCAAAAACCTCACCCAAGGCCAAGAAGGCGGCTGTCAAGAAGGAGCCGGGAGAAAGAAAGCCGCGCCAAAAGAAGGAGAACGGCGGTGCGCTCAAGCAAAGCAAGATTGACTTCAGCAAGGCCAAGGTATGTTTTCAGTAATTGTCCAAGTTTTAAAATTGTGTTTTCAATTTTAACATTTTCTTCTTTTGTAGGCGAAGAAAAGCGACGATGATGTTGAAGAAGTTACACCTCGTGCAGAACGTCCTGGACGTCGACAGGCCAGTAAGAAGATAGACTACAGCTCGTTGTTTTCGGATGAGGAGGAAGACGGTGGCAACGTTGGATCTGATAATGACGCAAATGCCAGCGATGAAGATTCTCCAAAACGTCCGACCAAGCGAGTTCGAGAGGATGAGAGCAGCGGAGGAGCCAAGAAGAAAGCTCCGCCCAAGAAGCGGCGTGCTGCAATTGAAAGTGATGATGATGATGTCGAGTTTGATGACGATGATGATTCTGATTTCAATTGTTGAGTAACCAATTGCCGTACAAGATATTGATCGAAGTATTTAGCAAGCGAATCGACTATTGGAATCAGCATCATTATCCGGAGAGAATCTCGAGGAGGCGCTTTTATGTGCGGACTTGCTCGCCACGATTGTTTATTATTTTATAATCTTTCAACGTTCTCCTCGATGTTCACGTCAATGTTTTATATTTCGTGTTTTTAACTTAAGATAACAACTTCGCTACATTCGTTTACTGTAGCTGATTCTGTGTTCCAGAGCAGCAAGAAAGCCACCAAGAGGAATTTACAAACATAATATCGATGTATTAACATGTTTCATAAAGATAGTTTGTAGTCTCCTAAACGTTTTCTTCATGTAAATAAATCAATTTTGCCTAATGGCTAATACTTTAAAAGTTAATTGTCTTTACTGGTATTAAAGGAGTGCTATCGGATATGAATAATACGTTTTTATTCTCCAAAGATACACATATCTCTTAATTCTCTTTACAATTCAACACTCTCCAGGAAAGTCTTAAAGGAATTCTTAATGTTGTCGTTGGCAAACGTCGGTTGCTTGAGAGCCTCGCGCAGGGCAAATCGACAGCTCTTGACATCGTAGTCCGAATTGAATGTCTGCTCGCAGTGCAACAAACGAAGCTGCATCAGAACATAGTTGAGCACACGGGTCTCCTGCTTCGTCTTAATGGCGTAGTCAAAGGTGGCTTGGTACAAGGAGATGGCCAGATCCAACGCAGCTTTCGAGGATTGCGACAAATGCGCGCACTTCAAGGTGGTAAAGACGAGCAGCAGCAAATGGTTGTCGCCGGTGAATTGCTGTACAAAAATATGTTATTTTAATTTCTTTGCTATAAATTTAGTTATTTATTTATTTTCACAAATATCTTACGTTGACAATAGACTGAAAAGCCTCAAGCTTGTTATTCTCATCTAGCGAATCGAAATCTTCCTGGGAACAGGGTGTTTGGCTCAAACAGAACTTCTCCGGAGTGCATTTTTGGCTAATCGTCTTGTTTGCGACTGCAAAAGTATTGCTGGCCATCGAGTTGGTGGTGTCGTTAAAGAGCTGTTTTAATTTAAAATAAATTATTAAATTTACATTTCTAATATGTGAAAATTTGAATAACTATACTATCAATGGGGAGTTATCGAAGTAGTTTCGAAACATCCTCCTTTCCTCATTCTTTCATGCATACATTCAATATATACATGTTGTTTTGCTAAGAGTTATATACCATTTGGACAGTACTCCGAAGTATAAACTAACCTTGGTCGTGTAGGCATTCGTGGTGATATAGGCAGTATCCTCCGCCTCGTTGTTGTACTCCTCGTCGTCCTCGTCGGCCTCTTCGGTAGTATCGTTAGCGTGCTCGTGCTCGTCGTAGTCCTCTTCGTCATCGTAATCTTCGTCCTGGTCTTCAGCATCGTCCTCGTCTCCCGAATCGTCCTCGTTTTCGGAGTTAATTTCCTCAAACGGTTGCAGTGCGGCAGCATTTGGCAACTTATTCATCTCGTTGATTATCTGCTCGCTGCCATCAAGGCCAAAGCTATTGCCATCTAGATTCAAGATGCGCAGCTTGGACTTGTTTCGCATAGCGTTCACCAACACCAAGCCGCCGTCGCTGTTGATTTCATTAAAACTTAAGTTGACAACTTCTAGTTGATCGTTGGCGCTCTCCAGAACCTCCCCGAAGTGGTAGGCGCCATTGGTTTTGATCAGGCAGTCTCCAAAGCTCAATTCACGCAGCCTGCAAAGCAAAAACTTATCAAATAACACTCTCATATCAACTTCTTTACCACCGACTCACATGGGCACGTAGGGAAGAACCTCTGCTATTTTTTCCGCTCCCTGGGACTTTAGAGTATTGTCGTTCATGTTCAGCACTCGCAGATGGGGGTTCTCCTTGAATGATTCGGACAGGGCCTCGACGCCGTCGAAGTAAATTGAGTTTTGCTCCAAAACAATCTCCTCGAAGGTTTTGAGGGTTTTGAATGCGGCTGCCAGGGCCGTAGCACCGGTATTCTCGAGGCGATTACGTGAGCCTATAAAAACACGCAGCTGGAGCGGAAAGCCCGCCTTATTGGCATTGGCATGCAGATCGATCAGGGCCTTGGACAGCATTCTACCGCCCTCGGGACCCAGGCCACAATTGTACAGAAGCAGCTCCTGTAGTGAGTAGCAGACCGGGGACCGCAGGAACTCCTCCAAGCCTCGCATGCCATTCGGTCCCAAGGCATTGTCACTGAGATCCAGGACAGTTAGCTTAGCGCCCGCCACATTTAGCGCGGCTCCCAAGTGTTTAAGGGCCTCCGGAATCTCGTTTTTGAGACGACGAGTAAACAGGTTCTTCCACAGTGCCTTTCTGAACTCGGGATGACGCTTCAGACCCTCACCAATCGCCTTGGCCGCCTCCACGCCCAGGGTGTTCCCGTCCAGATTCAGATAGTGCACCGTAGTCTGCTTGTTGAGGGCATCCACCACATCCTGGACTGTAGAAAGCCTTAATTTAGCCACTGCACGGAGCACTCAAAGCGTCACCTAAACTCACCATCGGCAGCTGTGTCCCAGGTCAGCGCCTTGTCCTGGAATGAAATGCCCTGCTCCTGGCCCACTTGAGCGGCCATGCTGGCGAAGTTAAAGGTGGAAAAGGACATGATGACGGCTGCTTTTAAGTTGAAATATTTAATATATAAATGACACTGTACTTTGCAGTTGCAGCCGGCTTGCGAATTTTATTTTAACCTCGCAAAAATGGGCGCTAGAATATTGGCATTGTTTGGTATTATTTGCCGGCATAGATGGTCACACTAATCGCAAAAGCGATGCTAAAGGCGAAATGGGTTCGTACAAATCTAGCTGCGATTGCACTAAAAATATATTTTTTTTTTCTGCGTTTAATATTATATTATATTTAAAAGCCATATTTATCGACCGCAGAATTTAGAAATTCAATGTTACATTAATTTAAGTATTGTAAGCTGAAAATTAAATAAAATCATTTAAGGTGGGAACTCCCTTTAGACATTTCAAAAAATCGATTTTTTTTTTACTGTCTTAATCGATAGGTATATGCTTCGAGAATATAATTCCGAAGTTTCAAAATTCTATTTTCAAAATTGTGGAAGTTATGCGACTTTAAAGCGGCGCGCTCGACCGGTGCGTGAGCGTTTTTCTCGACGCTAACTTTGAACGTCGTTTTCTCAAACATGTTTTTTAAATTTGCGTGGTGATTACAAAAAACTAGTGAACCGATTTTGTTATCCTTGATTTATTTGAAGATCATAAAAACTGCATCTGTTACTAATTTATGAAAAAAAAATTTTTTTAACTATTTTTAAATAAAAAAATCGAAAATTTTGCTTCAAAAACGGAAAATTTTTGAATGCTCAATTTTATAGTTAATGTTCATAAATACCGTATATTTAGTACACGACAGAAAAACTTTCGAGTAAAAAATGTTTGATTTTATTTCAGATAAGAATGCGTCAGGATCGCCAGCAGATTCATGTCAGCCGAGCGAGATACAAGATCAGCTAAACTTCATTATTTATAATTTTGCAACAATGAAATGTTTTTTCTTATTTTAACATTGTCTGAATATATAATACATTTATGTGATCTTTTTTATTTCCAAAATAAATAAAAAAATCACTAGATTTTTTCTAAAGTCCCTTAAGCTACACATTTAGCTATTATCCATCACTAATCACCATCAGCAGTCAACACTCATCTCAGCTGCAGCTGCAGATTTCGGTGCCAGGCAACACTGCTGCTAACCAACACTGCTCGACGTCGTAGATTGCAGAAAAAAACAAGGAAAACAACGGCCTCAGATAATGCTTAAATAATTTGGGTGATATGAGCTGCCGTGCTGACCTGTAGGGCAAACCGACACGAGGCATGCTTAGGAAACTGCTCAAGATGTGGATTCTGCTGCGACCCACCCACTGGCTGATCCTGATAGCCCTGTGCGCAGTCACCTGTGCAGGTTACTGGTTGCTTTGGTCAGAGATTCGCCTGGAACATGGTAAGTAGAGTCCAGTAGTTAGGCTCAGCCAAGTCCACTCTAACACTGACTACCTATTTTGTACAGCCTTCAAGCCGCTGTCTAAACTGGGCGATTCCTTAACCCCAGATCAGCATGCCTCGTCCACCACCGATGACTTTGATTTCGAGGAGCACCTGGTGGTGCTTTACAATCGCGTTCCGAAAACAGGATCCACCAGCTTTGTCAATATAGCATACGATCTCTGCAAACCCAACAAATTCCATGTGCTGCACATTAATGTTACTGCCAACATGCACGTCCTCTCGCTCCCCAATCAAATTCAATTCGTGCGCAATGTTTCCAGGTGGCACGAGATGAAGCCAGCTTTGTATCACGGCCACATGGCCTTTTTAGACTTCTCAAAGTACGTAATATCTATTCAGGGCAGCAGACCCCGTCTTAAAAGCATTACTCTTTTGCAGATTCCAAATCGCCCACAAGCCCATCTACATAAATTTAGTGCGCAAACCTCTGGACAGACTTGTCTCCTACTATTACTTTCTACGCTTTGGCGACAACTACCGACCGAATTTAGTTCGCAAGAAGGCGGGCAATAAAATTGTAGGTAGAGCACCGAGGGATGGTAATTTTTTCACCGAAATCCTTACACTTTTTTGCAGACATTCGATGAGTGTGTAGTGCAGAAGCAACCCGACTGTGATCCCAAAAACATGTGGCTGCAGATACCTTTTTTCTGTGGCCATGCAGCCGAGTGTTGGGAACCCGGCAGCAGTTGGGCCTTGGACCAGGCCAAGCGCAATCTAGTCAACGAATACTTCCTAGTCGGAGTCACTGAGCAGATGTACGAGTTTGTGGATTTGCTAGAGAGATCCCTCCCAAGGTGTGACACCCAACCAATTGACATTGTCTTTTTATAATACTCCAGCTGCTTTAATGACCTGCTTTTTTCGCAGAATTTTCCACGGCTTTCGGGAGCACTATCATAACTCAAACAAATCTCATCTGCGGGTGACATCTTCCAAGCTGCCGCCGAGCGAATCGACAATTAATGCCATTCAAAAGACAAAAATCTGGCAAATGGAAAACGATCTGTACGAGTTTGCACTGGCCCAATTCGAATTCAACAAAAGGAAGCTCATGCAGCCCGACAACAAGCATGTGCAGAAGTTCATGTACGAGAAGATTCGGCCCAAATGATTGCAGAGAAGGCGACGGAGTCGCAGAGCGAGGATTCGGCCGACTCCAGTGATCTAACCAGGAGTCTCCGATAATTGTATTGTAAATACGTAACTCTCCTTCACATAGATTTGATCTGTACTTAAGAGTAACTAATCCGTACACTTAAGCGCTACCTAAGACTTTAGCAGTGAATATCGTTGACATATTACTAACCCAAACCTTTTGTACGTAGTCTAAGCTTTAAACGTATAAAACATCCGAGAACGCTTTTGTTGTTCATCGTAAGCAATATCTAGAAAAAATTGTCTGCACAATATCTGTATGATTAGTCAAATTTACGTTTTATACTCGACAATACAACGGAATGAATGGATGATGTAGGCCATAGATCGATATACGTAGAATTATTAAGTGTAAATTCATATGCAAACGACTCTCATTGATTGTAACTCTTATAGGCTAGGCCATAAATCTGAATTTGACATTCAAATTAAATGCATGTAAATAGTTGATAATGGAGTGTCTGTCCACATGTGAAGCGCGCTGTGCGTATCAACAGCTGTCGTTGGGATTGCGTGTTTGTAAATTTATTAATGCCATCAGTGGGTTACTTTTAACTCTCAGCGTTCTGTACTTTGACAAAGCTAATTGCACTTGGCTGCCCAACGAAATTCCGCCGGACTTTAAAGGCTGACGTAGCTCCGTGCTCGAAGGTGATCGGCTGACTGGCCGACGGAGTGGCGATTCGTCACGCAGAATGGGCTCAAGCAAGCGCAAGAAACTGAAGGAATTGAAATACATTTGGAAACCGCAAGCAGTGAAATACTTAATTAATTGCTCGTGCTTGAAGCTAAAAGCAAATGAGTTCGCATTACCCACAGCCCCCGTCAGTTGATCACTTGCTCGTGAAACGCGGACACGCCAGTCGAAAGCAGCTACCTCCTACCTCCTGTACGCCAGCAAACAGCATTGTTGCCCAACGAGAGTGATAGTCAAAGTAATAACTACCCATCCGTGTAGCTGACCACACTTACGACCTGTAAGAGAGATTTGAAACACGTTTTTTGCTCAGTCACAGTGGCGATTAGTCTTTAAACTAGTTGTGTACGAAGCGTTCAAAAGTTCAAGTCTAATTGCATCCAAGTCGCGTAACCATCAGAAGATTAACCACGATACACTGTGCGAAACCCGCGGACTATTCGCAAGTGTCAGTGAGTTTCTCGAAAGTGCTAAGCAGTAAACGTTACAAAACATATATAATTTCAAAACAGAAAAGTGGATTTCGTGATTGAAAGTACTGCAGTTTTCAAAGAAATATGAGTGAGACGTCAATTAATAAGCAGTAAAATAAAATAGCAAAATTCGAGTTCTTAAAGTGGTTGTATAAACATGTTGGTATAGGGTACAACATTTTGAAAAGTGAACATAAAGTGAAGAAAGTGTTCTAATTTGTAGTTCTCACTTACTTTCAGTGTAGCTTCTAAGACATTACATTTAATAATGTTAATTACTGTAGAAAATCGATTGAGTTCGCTGCACCGTGAGAAATACCACACTTGTCTTTACATTTTAATGTTCTAAAAACAATGGAAAAACATAAAATTTATGCTGAGCTCACTGAACAATTGCAAACACCACTCATGCAAAACAACCCAAAAAATAAAGATCCCATTCGGCGATTCGCGACGTGATCTTAAACGCTCTTTACTCGAATCTGGTCGCTTATAATGACCTATTAAGTCGCGTTGGCCTTACGAGTGCCCGACTATTCCGACCGACATATATATATATGTCATATACTATATATATATCTAGATAACTATAACTTTGTTGTACGTGCAATGCACGCAGTACATAAAAGGGGCAGCTATAAAGCGATTTGACAAGCAGCTTTGTATTTTCAGTCTTCAAACGCGGCCGCAGCTCACTAGATATACGTTTCAGTGTCGAAAGGGAGTTCCAAAGGATTTCTACTGCACCTGCCACTATTTTTGGATTAGCCGATTCTATTCGAGCAAGGTGAGTAAATGGAAAGCACTTATAAGAGTGCTGATTGGTGGGTTCTATGCAGTCCTATAGCTACATTCCTCGCTAGAAAGTGGTTCAAGTAGGATACTGTAACTCCCCTAACTACATATGAACATACGTAAGTATCTTAACCAGACCCCCTTCACTACGTTGGTCACACACATGTACATAGCTAAGATCATCAGCTATTTACGAGGTATGACTGCCTAGCAGTACTCATCACTGCCCGTCGTGTTTTTCGCATTGCCTTTTCCTCATTACTCGTACTTTTGCAGGCATTCCCTTTTCGCACTCGTCGGTCGAGAATTTGAGACAAAGTTCAGTAACTCGCCGACATTGGCCCATTTACCCACCGATGCTCCCGCCTCGAGCAGCTTGGAAAATATTAATTTATTTACGTGCGGTTTACGCATTTGCATGTGCCGTACCGGTTGTGTTCGGCGGTTTTTGTTAGTTGTATCTTGTGCTCCACTTGCAGCGTCATGACCTTGCTGACCACTGCATCCGCGATGAGGTGCCTGCCCTCCGAGTTTCCTCCGGAGGCGCCGCGATTTGGTGAGCACTAGTGAAATCTCCGCGAACCCATTTATCGCTTCGCATATTGTGCCAGCATTACTGTGTGCCTTTCCCTAGAATCATCTCCTCTCCAGTGGAATCGTTGCACAAGTACATACATACATACATATGTATGTATTATGTAAAGCCTACAGTTGGTAGAAAAGTTATGCACCATTTAGTTAACCACTTTTTAGCCGTGTATCTAACATGGTTAGTAATCGAAAGTCACACTTAGTTCGAGAAAGAGTATGAAAAGGCATTCAATAAATAAATTTTATAAAAAGAAGGGCTAGAATCAACGACTACCTTCCATCATATTCAATTCTTTTACTGCCTTTCGATATGCCTTCTGAATTGTTTGGGCATCAACCAAGTATTCATGTAATAATCAATTACCGACACCGACTCGCACTTGTTTTATCTCTTGAGTAAGGTCAAAGCACTTTTGCCTTGCCATTGTCACGTTCTTCAAAATCAGGTTTCTCATGTAGGGTTTTTTCCCACTTTTTGCAAAAAACCGAAGGGCGAAGGTTGGCATTGCAATGGGTCTTAACCCCAGAACTACTCGTACTTACCTATTTACATATATAAGTAGCATATTGGCAGTATATTCGTAGCATATTCGCAGCTTGTACCACCCAGTTTTCGTCAGCATCCGCTTCAAGATGGACAACATAAATAGACGAACAGCCAACAAAAACAGGCCGAATGGAAATGAAATCGAGAGTTTCATCGAGTATCATCGTATCGCAAATCCATGAATGGCCGAAGTCTTCGCACGTGCGATCGTGCGATTGAACCGATTTGTCCAAAACCGGGCGGGCATCATTTGCTGTCCACAACGCAAAGGGTGCTCAGCTTTGGAACGTGTTAATCATGCCAAATATGCCTCGCACTCCCTCTACACATGGGGCTATCAGAATAGGAACATATGATCAATTCAGCTGTAATGGTGTCGTTAAGTTCGAACTTAATCGTCTGTTGATCACTCGATCACTTGTCTGCCCATGAATTTTCCCTCAAATAGTGGGAATGCTTACAAGTTCCAAGTGTTTGCAATCCCACGCTTCGGAAAGGCCCACCAACTTCGACTGATAGTGCTATTGGGCTGACCCCAGGTGTAAGTTCGCCGAACAGGTGTAAGCCCTAATTGGCGTGGAGCTGGGCAGCATTGAAACCGGATAGCCGGAGCACGGGGCTTCAGGGTCGCCGTGGGAAATGCCTATGCCAAGGGATTTTTGACAGCCCAGTACTCTGGGCGATTGCCCGCAGAAAACCCGAATAAATTAGGCAAGGCTGCGGCTCGGAAAGTGTTGAAGCTGAAAGCGAATCTGAAACTGAAACTGAAGCTGATACTCATGCTGATACTGAAACCGGCTTGAGGTGGCATCATTTCCCAATGACGATGCACCCAGTTGAGCTCGCTCTCCCAGGCAAACTCCGTCTCCGCGTATCTGTATCTCACGACTCCTCGCTCTTTCGACGCACGTGAATGTCATGCTCAAGTTCAGATTCAGCTGGTGCTGACCACTTTATAAGCTCACAAGCTGTGAAATCCACAATAGCTACTTATTACTTATTATTTCTATAATAGTAATATATTGTTTTCTCCAATCAGCAGTACAACCAAGCAACAAAGTGCTTAAAGATATGTTTCCGTAGAAGTTGGAACGAAGCCTACTTTTTAAGAGACCCCTTGTAACCCAAGTAGTTATGTCGGGAAACAAACCCACTCGGCAGCACTGCCCATCGATCGCCAACACCCACTCTCTTGGCGCTCAGCTCACAATACCAGTTTAGTTCTTGGCCTGGCATAAAGTCTCGACTCGCGCTTTTGGCCGCAACAGTTTCATCTGGGCTTTCAGCTCCGTTGCACGCGTCACTCGCAGCCGTCTTTTTGGGCCATCTTTCGGAATACTGTTAGCCATTATACCTTTATAGTCAAACAAGTTTCGGTCGTGTTGTTTTGTGTTGTGTTGTGGTGTTTTGTGTTGTGTTGTGAGTGATCCTCGTATTTTCCCAGACACAACACTAGCGAATCAGTAAACTCTTGTGCTTATCGTCATTTATGAATGCGAAATCAGACGATATCTTACCATATCACCTGGCCCATCTGATCGAAACTAGTAGAAACATTCAATGTCAGCGCTTCGGATGCTAATTTCCAAGTCTTTTGTTTCGAGCCAGCCATTTAAAGCTGCTCTGCGCAACCAGACGGGAAATTTATGGCGCTAATTTCTAAATTTGATGGAAAATCTACTGCGCTAATTTCTGACCACCACCACTGTAAAACTCGAAGACCCTGGCTGATCATCTCGTATTTAAAAACTTGCCCAACTAGAATTTCGTTCAAGTAGAACGCGTCACATGCAGTCCAGAATTCAGTTCAAGGTAACTGAACTAACATTACTTTCCGACTGATCTGCTTGGCTGAGATGCTCTCATGAAGAATTGCATTATCTTCGCGAATCGCTGCCTTCTTCTTTCGTTTTAATCAATTCGCGAATGTCAAGGTGAAGGTCGGCCAGGTGATCAATAAGTATATGTATATCCGGCCATCGGTCTAGGAACTCAATGCAGTTTTGCCGGTTTCGAGTCACTTGTGTCTCGCTAATAAATTTGAATTTCTACGCTCTTTCCTATAAATAGAGGGCACACTTTTGCATTTGGCAAACAGAAAACACACAAAGGCGAACCGCTTTGAAAAAGTTACGGCTTAATATTATCGCAGAATAATTTCAGTTGAGCCAGAGCTGCAGCAACTGCGAAATGAGTAAGTAATTGTGAAGTACTCGTACTGCAGTCATTACGAGTATATGGCAACTAATTGGCAATCGATGTCAGTTAGCTCAGGTTATTTAGTTGGCCGAAGTTCCAAGTGCGCCCAGTGCGAGAACCCGTATCTCCAGCTCAAAGTACAGAAGCTAACGCTAATTGACTGACGCTAGTTCCCACCGCTTCCCTTCCAGGAGTCCCCACCATGCTGTCGGACATCGACCAACTGCCCACGCTCCAGGTGGGCGACTACACCCTCCAGTTCGAGCTGGGCGAGCCGACGGCCCAGGGCAAGGAGGTGGCCATCAAGGAGCTCCGGGAAACCCCCGAGCGGCAGAAGGAGGCGGCCAAGGAACTGGCCCGACTTCTAGAGGGTAAGATATGACAAGGAATGGGCTTGTAGCCAGGGCTTATGAAAAGTCGTTTGTATCAGTAAAGCTCTCCTAAAAACTACTGAAACAGCATTACAGCTGGTTCAAAGTTTTAGGATATATACATATATAGTATTTGGCCTAACAATTCTGAAAATAACTATTTACCTATTTAGTGGAGACACTAGCTAGCTTTCATGTCCATCATATTTAAGTTTTCCCTAAGATACTCGAACTACCGATCAATTTCGTACACCTACTTAACCTGCATCCAATAATTTACCCGACCGTTGGGAATTGAAAATCCATTTGTACACTACGTTCGAACGAGTAGTTCTATATCATTAGCTGGCGATTTCGTGTAACTAATAACAAGTTGGGGTTCAAGCAGTGCGCCTCGAGAGGATTTCGTTGCATAAACAAATTACTATTGCTTTTTAATTACAACCGATCAACTTACTGTCAGTGGAGTTGTGAGTTTAAGCATTAAGCCTATTGGAGGGGAGGTCGATTAATATCCGCGATCTGCTTGCAGCGGAGACGGACTTGCTGTACCCCAAGGGAAACGAGGAGTGGCTGATCCGATACCTGCGGCCCTGCAAGTACTACCCGGAAAGTGCTCGGGATCTGGTGAGCCTTGTGTGGTAGCCCAGTTAGCTGCGTCACTAATTGCTTTTTGAAATATCTAACAGATTAAGCGGTACTACGCCTTCAAGGTGAAGCACGCTGATGTGTACACCGACCTGAAGCCGTCGAACGAGGCCAACATCTTCAAGCACAACATCCTTACCGTTTTCCCCAACCGAGATCAACTGGGTCGGCGTATTTTGGTCCTCGAACTGGGCAGTAAGTACACGAAATAGGTTAAATAGACTAGATAGATTTTTCTTAACCACAAAAATCTATATACTCGGGTGCAACTCTGTGTTTCTGAGTTGTAGTAGTAGATTTTGTAGATTAATCTTTTGCAATCCCTGATTGCAGAGCGCTGGAAGCACAAGCAGGTCACCCTGGATGAGGTGTTCAAGGGAGCCGTGATCTTCTTAGAGGCGGCCATGCTGGAGCCGGAAACGCAGATCTGCGGAGCTGTGGTGATCTTCGACATGGATGGCCTTAGTCTGCAGCAGACATGGCAGTTTACCCCACCGTTCGCCAAGCGAATTGTGGACTGGCTGCAGGACTCGGTGCCCCTCAGGATCAAGGCCATCCACATTGTGAACCAGCCGAAGATCTTCCAGGTGGTCTTCGCCCTGTTCAAGCCCTTCCTCAAGGAGAAGCTGCGCAGCAGGATCATCTTCCACGGCACCGACCGCGAGTCCCTGCACAAGTACATGTCGCCCAAGTGCCTGCCAGCCGCCTACGGAGGATTCCGCGAGGCCAGCCGCATCGACAGTGACCAGTGGTACCAGTTGCTGCTCAAGTGCGATACCGAGTTCGACACCATCAACTCGTACGGCTACAAGAAGAAGTGATCTGTGGCCAGGTGCTGCCGTGATAATCAAATCCACTCGTTTCCACATTAAATCTACACGCGTTTTAGTTAAGCACTCGATCTACCTTACGCTTGTCCTGTTAGTGAGTAGCGCCTAGAGTTTGCCTTAGTCTTAATCAGGATCGGAGTGTCGATCGCAGCCAGAAGAAGTGTTATACCTACATGCATATTATTTTTAATCCGGGGTAAGCGTATTTATATCATTTTACTATTGTACATTAAACCAATTGTTGAAATATAAACATACTTTTGTAAAGACGTGCTGCATTCTAATTTATTCAGTTGTTCCCAGCTTTAATATCAGATAAAAACACTAAGGCACTCCGAACTTATGCAATATATCAGAGAAAAAGGTAGCTAGTACATTAACAAAAATGTAAACATTCTGATTGCCTTAAAAGTTGTGTATTAGACATCGAAAGCTTGCGTTTCTCAAGACACTTGGTTATGGTAGCGCCATATACGATTGTTTAACAAGTAAGAGTATTTCCTACGGTAGCATAACATAACAAAATAATATTTAAGTAAGACGTATTACTGCATTTGAATCCAATTTTCTAGTATTAAAGCAATGCAAGTGAACAGCAGATTCCTTCAGGAAAATGTAGGTCATATTCTGAACTTAGAGAATAAGTTTTCCTGTATACAGTGAAGCTCGCTTTTAAGTAGCTCGCTGTGAAGCATAGTTCCCCTAGAATATCAACCACAACGACGAAATCTCCTCTACTGCCATCAACATTGGGTGGTACTTTTTGGTCTGAGGCTCTCTTCCCTCCGCGTAATGGAATGCATTGAATCTGAAGGTCGACCCGGCGGGGTGAGTGGTTAAATTAAGCGTAAGTTCCCTGACAGCTCCTGTCTGTCTGCTCATAGCCGATAATTGGTGGATGGCGCCTTGTTGGCGATGCGCTTCTGACCGAACACTTTCTTGCCCGGGCTTTGCATGGCGGCATCATCGCCATCCGCGTCCTGTCCTCCGCCTCCGCCGCCTCCGCCGCCTCCGCCCGTGCAACAGATGCGCCGCTGCACCAGGCGAATGGGGCGGGTGAGGTCGATGGTGTCGCCGTGCTGGCGCAGCTCCGCCTCCGCCACGCACTCCATGTGCCGCCACTGGCGGAGGCCAAGGACGAAGGCATCCGTCACATTGGTGGCCGCTTTCGAGGACGTCTCGATGTGGCAGGTCACCTTCTGCTCCGCGCACCACTGCTGCACTGCGTCGGAGTTAACCTGTCGCTTTTGCGCCGGAATGTCGTTCTAGAATGTAGAATACATTTGTTCATATTTTAAAGAAAGTTCTGAGGGTTGTACGTTCTTAGTTTAATAGAGGTTTTTAAAGTGAATAATCTAGATGGTAATGATACAAACATAAAGGGTTGACTATTTTCTTCTAAATATCTTCCTTCTGGATGCATGGCTCACCTTATTGCCCACCACGATGAATGGAAACTTGTCCTGGTCCACATCCGCGTAGTTCAGGAACTCGCTGCGCCACAGACCCAATCCCTTCAAGCTGTCCCGATCGTCGAGTGCGTAGCAGAGCAGGCAGATGTCCGATCCCCTGTAGAACGGAGTGCGGAGCGCCCGGAATCGCTCCTGGCCAGCGGTGTCCCATATCTAGTTTGGGGAAATTCCAATTAAAGCCGTGCATCAATTGATTAAGTCTGATTGAATTGGCGAGTCAACTAGCGCTCAATTGAAATTTGCATTCGATTAGGAGTAAACTCACCGAGAAGCAAACACAAACACTTTCTGGGTTCAAGATCAGAGTGTTTGTATGCCTGACTCACTTAATTCAACACGTTTACTGGCATTTCTTGTGTGTTAATTCAATATTTAGTTTTGGGCTGATAAGGAGGTGGTGATAACCAAATAGCTCGGGAAATAATTCGTTGAATATGAATTTGCTCAGTGCCCAACAGCTACAAGTAGCATACATACTTTGAAAACCATATAGGCAAGAGGTTTTAAGTAATGTAACTTGTACTTTTTCCACTTTTTGTTTGAGCTATTCGTCATTAACAAGGGATATTTTTAACGACTATCTGATGCCAACCCCTTTCGCCTCCAAAACCATGAGTAGAATGTGTTCATATACATATATGTAGGCAGTACAACAACACCCCAGTGATTCCAGTCTTTTTAAATTGTGGCAGCATGGGAAAAGCCACTTGTTGCCAAGTTCTTCTTCGGCCCAGCGGACTGTGAACCAACTACTGCTTGGACTCCAGCAATCTATGCGAAATTCCCCTGGAATTAGTCATATGCACATACATATGTATATCAGTCCACGTTCCCCCATTTCTATAATGTATCTGATGGTTCAATTAGAAGCATTATTCCGATTTGCGACACCTTGGCTGGATTTCGCTTACTCACTGAGACGCGCTGCATATTCATGAGTTTTCCGAGCTTGGCGAACTGTGAAAATCATTTAGTTCGATAATTTCGAAGACAGCAGACGGAAAACAACAACTACAACTGGAAATCAACTACGATACGGATGAAATTGAGCACGGAAACCGCGTCGGCGGATGAAACAAAGTCTCTCGCTTATTTGCCGAATAGAGAAACTGTCATTATTGTTATTATTTCAGTGTTTGTTTTCTGCAATGCCATTCCGTTCTCAGCGCTAATTGAGTAGAAATAAAATGCCTACATGTGTGTGAGTGGGCATGGGGCAGATGGAACAGATACCCCCATAGACGTAGGTACAGCCACAGTGGTAAACAATAAACCAAAACTACTCAAATTGCAGTTGGTTGCACTTGCTTACTTTTTTTAATTTAAGAGATAACCCTTTATAACGTACACTAGAGAGCTCTACAACTTATAGTCATCAATCCCCTAGTTCGAGCTATCATTTCAAAATAGTTCGAGTTTTTTGCCGTTCTGTTTTGGCGCTGTTTAACTTACTACCCTTCCACTGTACCGCGAATGGAAGGGAATGGAAAACAAGGCTTAATCGTTGTTCGGTTTCCAAGTGCTTGCATCAACAAAATGCCGGTGGATCGGATAGTGGGCTGACTACCAGGTGAGGGGGAAGGATCGGGTGGTGGAAATAGACGTAAAACAAGGAAAAGCACCAGACCAACTGTTGCATTCACCATAAGAATGGCCAGAGTTCTACGGCGTTGCGGGAAAAGTTATCGCAATATCGGTATTACTTGAATAGTGGTAGTGATTGGATTGCATAATAGTCCACCACAGAATTCACCTGCAGAGTGTAGCGCTCCCCGTCGACGACTATGTCCTTGTTCATGAACTCCACGCCGATGGTGTGGAAGTTGTTCTCCTCGTAGCGGTTGGAGACGAAGCGGGTGAGCAGGGCGGACTTGCCCACCCCCCCGTCGCCCAGTATGACGACCTTCAGCAACTTGGACTTCTGCGGTGGCCGCATGTTTGCCATAGTGCCTGCGTTTGTTTGTTTTTGCAGTTAAGTTAGTTCTTCTGCTTTTCCTACTGCGCAACTGGAATGACTGCCGGCTGCAGAGAGTTATCGACTTAATTTCACTCACGATCCCCGACCGATTAGCTGTCACATTCACAATTACACCGGTGTGTTGTTAACAACGAATACAATTCGTTTTTTGTTTAAATAAATTTAAATGGGCAGCGCAATCGAAATTCGCGCCGTGCAGCAGGTCCAATTGGATTGGCAGTCAGCTGACAACTAACAGACCGGGCCTGTGCCCTAACATTATGTTAGGCTCGCCGTTAACAGATTCCCAGTGTAGGGTGATTTTGGTTACTTAACAGTGGTTCTTAATAACTGTTAAATTTTGATAACGAAAATCTTCAAAACGAGTTAACGAATTCGATTCAATAGAATTTCTAATTATAATTCATTATTCACTCGCTATATTAACAGCGATCGGACTAGCTTATAAATCTTTATTTATAATTAATAATTTATAATAAATTAGACTCAGCCCTTTATCACCGCAATAGGTCGCATTTTGATGCACTTCTTGCTAATGCCCGCTGCATGACAGGTGTCGACCACATCGGTCACGTCCTTGTAAGACTCGGGCGCCTCCTCCATGACCAACTTGGGCGAGGCCACGCGAATGGCGATGCCCAACTGATCCAGCTTGTCCAGCACCTCCTTGTAGTCCAGGTTGCGGCGGGATTTGGCACGAGACAGGGCGCGACCCTGAAGATCAAAATTCAGGAAGGTTTTAATATGCTAAATAGGAGGAAATCGCATTGGGGCACTCACCGCTCCGTGACAGGTGCTGCCGAACGTCTCCTGCATGCCCTGCTCCGTTCCGGTCAACACGTAGCTGCAGGTGCCCATGGTTCCACCCACCAAGACAGGCTGCCCGGTAAGCTGATAGTCCACTGGGATCAGTGGATGGTGTGGCGGGAAGGCGCGCGTGGAGCCCTTGCGGTGAACCAGCAATTTTCGCTCCTTGCCGTCTACTATGTGGTTCTCCACCTTGGCAATATTGTGCGAGACGTCATAGATAACATGCATGTCGAGATCATCTGGAGTAGTGTTGAACATCTTGGCAAACGCCTGGCGGGTGAGGAATGTCATGGAGCTGCGATTGACCCAGGCAAAGTTTGCAGCCGCTGCCATGGCCTTAAGGTAGTCCTGTCCTTCCACCGAATTGATCCTGGCACAGGCCAGCTGCCGGTCATTGGTCTCGATCTTGTCCCGCTTCATGGCCTTCTCCATCTGGACCAGCGCATCAGTGGCAACCTGGTGGCCGAAGCCGCGACTGCCAGAGTGAATCATCACCACCACCTGGCCCTTCTCCTCGATGCCCATCTTGGAGGCGCTCCACTTGTCGTAAATTTCGTCCACCACCTGGATCTCGGCGTAGTGATTGCCCGCACCCAGGGTCCCCAGCTGGGGCAATCCTCGCTTCTTGGCCCGCATGCTCACCTTGGCGGGATCGGCGTTCAGCATGCGGCCGTACTCCTCGCAATGCTCCTTGTCCTCCGCCCACACGTATCCCTCCCTCAGCGACCAGTCCATGCCCATCTCCAGGGCCTCCTCCAGATCGCGGGCATTCATGGGTATGATGCCCTTGGAGCCCACACCCACGGGGATATGATCAAACAGGGACTGCGCCAGTTGCTCCTTCACGGGCTGCACATCCTTCTCGTAGAGATTCGTGCGCAGCAGGCGGACGCCACAGTTGATGTCGAAGCCCACGCCGCCGGGACTCACAACGGACAGTGGGTCATCCATGTCGAAAGCAGCCATATTCCCAATGGCGAATCCGTAGCCAGAATGAATGTCGGGCAGCCCAATGGACCTGCCCACGATGCCCGGCAAGGCAGCTACATTGGCTATTTGCTTGACTCCAGGCAGGAAGCCACCCACTGCTCCCGGGCGACAGGAGTTCTTCAGCTCCTCCAGCATCAGGCGCTCCAGGCGGCTGTTTACATAGAAGCACCCCTCCACATTCATGTTCGGCTGGAAGCCCTTCTTGATCCGCCAGCAGTGGTCGCTCACCTTCTCCAGGTACTTGAGCTCATCGTTGTACGGACGCACCACCATCCTGACTCTCCGGGGGTTTTCTTTGCCAGCTAATCGCTTTGCTATTTATGAGCTCGCTATTTCGTCAGTTTTTGTTTCTGAATTGCATGCCGGCACGAAATACTTGGCATCGATACTATCGCAGCTCGCAATGTGCCAGAGAAATACAAAAAATACCAAAAGAGGAGGCGCTCGAAAATACCACCCTCACACTTGCCCACCAAGTGGCACGCACCACATTCAGAAAAATTGTTATTTTAATTATATTTAAAATGGTGAACAGCACTAGGAACCGTGTTATTTGAATATTTTGCCAACCGAATTATGAGCCACGATTTTATTTAACTATGTTTTTGTCCTGGTAGACTAGTTGCAAAAGCAAGCAGTTAAAAAAGCAGTATACTTACTCCAACGGAAACTTAAATTTATCAAATTTTTGGATGTATCATTGCCGGTTTATTAACTGAAAATAGGGAAACGAGGAAGTAAATTATGTAGAAATGCAGAGCTTTCGGCTGTAAGATTCTTTGAGTGTATGCTTTAAATGCATTTGAAGTCTCTTGCATAGTGAAAGGCAAACATATTTACAAAAAGAAGTTCAAACATAAAATCCTATTCCACTGAGATCTTTTCCAAAAGCTCCGAATGTACTTAGTCGGTCTTGAAATACTCATTATAGCATTGGTAGTAGTTCTGTATGTAGGCAGGCGGGCCATATATCTTGAAATCTCCTTTGATCAGGTCGCTGATGAGGAAGCTCAGGTTTGGGCACTGCCGGGTCAGATTCTCGGGGGAAAAGGCCATGGAACCCAAGGTGGTTAAGTGGATGAGCTTCAGAGATTGCAATCGGTTGAGTACTTGGGGCTGCAGATAGGAATCACCCGTCTGATTGTCAATGTGGAGTAGAGCGAGCGCCTTCAGCTCATCGGCCGATTCCAAGAGCTGTGCTATCTGGTAGTCTCGCACATCGCAGTGACGCATGTCCAGAAACAACAGCGATGGGAGCACCTGGGCCACAGCTTCCACTATCTCCCCCGACCACTTGGCATGGTCCAGTTTCAGAGCCTTAATCCTGCGGCTTCCAGAGGCCCCTTGGCACAGTGGCATCAGGTACCGGAGGACATCCGCGTCCTTGGTGGAGTAGCCCACGTTGATGTGCAGACTGTTCAGCTGGCCACCCAGCTTAATGAGAAATTCCTCCTGAAAAGCAGGCGCTTGCCTCATGCTGAACCTCAAGTCCCTGAATCGATGGAGTTGTCTCTCGATGGCGCCATCAAAACATGGAATTTCATTGTAGAGCGGTGCTAGCTCCTCTAAACTCAAATAGCCAAATATAATATCCAAACAATCGTCGTTCAGCTGCAGCAAGTCCATTGTTCACTAAAAAACACAATAAGTCAATGGTCTTTAATGAATAAGTAGTAATCACATTTATTTGTAAGCTTCAGGTTCAGTTAGCTTCTAGGGCAGTTCTAATTTTGGCTGTCTAGATAATGGGAATTCATTAAAGATAAGGAACATAAGATGACAGAGTAAGTCTTGAGTGTTTTCTCTTCAAATTAAAATTTATTCAGCGATCTCATTCTATAAAATCCTTCAATGTAATCAGCTTAGTTTTTCACTGCATTTTCAGGCCCCACTTCGGCGGCCCAATACTTAAGTCTAATTTGTAAGCTTGGCGAGAATAATTTCCTTAGGAATATATCAAAGTGGCCTTCTATATGGGCGTCAGCTCGGCCAGAGTTTCGGCAATGGAGCTATCCCGGAACCGTCCGATCCTCAAGGCGTACGAGATGGCGTGCGCCACGTAGCTCTGTTCGTGGACCCCGTGGAACAAGTAGGACATGGCACCCTCGGCGTGAATCGTGACATCCGAGCCACCGTGCAGATTCTCGTCCGTGTTTATTGCTGCCTGCTGGGTGTACCCCCAGTCGGTAATATCGTCAACCGTTGGATCCCTGCGGTTCTGGGTGTTAGGATCCACCTGAAACCCCTGGTAGCTGGTGCCATAGGTCAGCGTGGTGTACGGCGTCCCTTCTGTCTTTGACTTTCCCGCCAAGCCCAGTATGCTGGATCCCCGATCGGGGTGTCCATTGATGGTCAGGCTGTGCGAGTGGTCGGCGGTCACAATGACGAGGGTTTCGTCCAGGCGATCCGTTGTCTTGAGGAAGGACAGTGTGCCCTCAACGGCCGCGTTTAGTTCGAGCACCTCACTTAGCGCCTTTCGAGCGTTTCCTCTGTGATGGGCTTGGTCGATTAGACCGGCTTCCACCACGAGTAGGAACCCCTTATCACTGTTGCCCAGGACCTCGAGCGCCTTGCGGGTCATATTGGACAACGAGGGCATGCCGGAGTCACTTCGGTCTCGTTCGTGGTCGTACATTAGGTGACCATTGGCGAAAATGCCAAGTACGTAGTCAGTATCCTGGCCATTGAGATTCCACAGCTCTCGGTTGTTCTGGACTACCGCATGTGACACTCCCTCGTCCTCTTTCTTTCGCCTCCAATCCTGGATGAGATCTCGCCCATCCCTCGACTGACTGGCCCAAGTATCCAGCGGATCGGCTGCTGAACCGGTCACATCTGAGACCAGCATCTGACGACCACCGCCCATTATTACGTTAATCCTCTGACCCGTCGGCTGTTCGATCAGCTGGCGAGCTATGTCCATGCATCCCTCACCCTGAGCCGCTGCTGGCATTCCGGTTTCACACTCCCATCGGCGATCCGGCACGTGGGCGTAGAGGGCAGCCGGAGTGGCATGCGTCACCCGGGTTGTGGTCACGAAACCCGTTCGCATGCCGTCCACCTGGGCCCATTTGAGGATCGTCTGCACATGGTGGTCCTCCTTCAAGGATGCGGTGCAGTTCCCCAAAGGTACGTTCGCATCGACTCCACCAGTTTCGTAGTTCACCTTTACTCCCCCAAAGAGAGCTGTGGCCGTGGAGAACGAGTCCGGTACTTGCTTGTCGGCGCAGTAGGTCTTCAGAAGTCCCATGTCCGCGAACTGCTCCCAACGGAGGAGTCCCTCCTCCTTGAATCCGAGTATCCGCGCTGCTGTCACCGTATTCGGACCCATACCATCGCCCACGAACAGGATCACGTTCTTGGCTCGCCGGCGATTGAACTGCCTGGAAACGGCCTTCTGGAGCTCATCGATTCCTTGGTCGTACCACTCCTGCTGCTCCTTGGGCAGATCTACGGGCCAGTAGGTCACCGTCTCCATGTCGCCCACATCGCCGGACATCCCGTAGTGCACCACGAAGCCAATACACATGGCGGTAATCAAGAGGGCCGAGAAAACAACGGATATGAGGAAGAGTCTGGATCTGAACCATTTCGTCTGCTGCTCGGGATTATTCTGGTCACTGCCCTGGAAGCTGCCTTCTCCCGCCGTGTCCTTGGCACTGGAGTCCTCCAAATTGCTCAGCTGCACCTCCATCATGTCCACATCGCTAAGTTTTCGAAACTTTTGGCTATTTATCGGCGTTCCACTTCGCTTTTCCATTTCCCATTAACGTCTGGATCGGCCTAATCTCTACACAGACTGAAAATGCGAGATATATTGCAGATTGTTAACTAATCATTGTTTACCACAGATAAAAGGCACTTTATGGACAGAAAGACGTGACTACCATTGATGTGTCGTACTTTTGGGTTGATTTTAAATTGGGACACACCGTTATTTGGGGAGTCTAAACGTTTGGGATGATAAAGTTTCGCTTATTGTTAATATATGTACGTCTTTGGGTCGAGCCACTATATTATTACTTGTTTAGCGATATTTCTATTGTCCTAATGCATCAATATAAAATAACTTATTAAACAGTTTACATATATATTTATGTGTCCTACTATTTTAGCATGGGAACACTGTAGCGTAGAACTTAGTCTGTTATGGGAACAGCTGTAAGTGTTTACATTTCGCAGAATTCAATGTAATATGATCTGTATCACTAACGAGAGCTCCAGTTAGAACACCTACCAACTTTCCAACTGGTAGTTTCAAAACGTTGGTTGGTATATTTACAGCGGTAAGATGATGAGTATTTTAGGTAAGTTTACCACGGTAAGCAAGTTTCTCGGTCGGCGCGATAGTTCCTACTATACCGATACTGCTATCGATAGCCCATCAGCTGTTTCGCTCTCTCCCACTGTCCAGTTGAGCGGGCGTGCGCTTGTGTGCGTGTCTGCGTCCGTGTACGTGCTCCAATGTTTTTTTGTATTGTTTATGACCGACCGCCGCTCCAAAATTAAAGTGATTCATATATAAAACTCGTCTCCAACTCGCGGCGAAATCCACCGATACTCGCCATTCGGGCGCTGGCAACAGCTTAAAATTAGTCTCCGGCCAACTCCGCGGTTTTCAGTTGCGGGTGAACAAGAAAATAAAGTGTTTGCGTGGACTTGTCGCTCTTCGTTTCCAATCAGCATCAATTAAAAACGCGTGTGCTTGTGCCAAATAAATCCAGAAAACTGAGCATTTCAGTTGGTCAAGAGCGGAAAACCACACGCACACTAGCACACAGGGCGGAACAACGACAACTCATCGCCATGGACGATTTGGGTAAGTGTGGTCCACTTTTCCTAGGGGAAAAGACTACCTGACTTCCTTAACCGGAAAATTCCGCAGCATAACCCGTGTGACGTAGGCAAAAGCCACAAAGTAATGCTGCGACTTCAAGGTCAGTTGTTAATTGGAGTTAATTAATATGCAGCAGAGGATTCTGACGTTGGCCGCCAGGTGGCGGCACAGGAAGTCGCAAATCTTACGCTTGAATAATTTTCGTTTACAGTGAAGAGTGGCTAAAACGTGCTCACGTGCTGAATGGCATCGTGGCTTCTGGTTTTTACTTAGTTTCTAATTCGTTATTCACTTCCGTTTTAAGGAGCACAGCATTTGTACATATAGTATGTACATATATATATATATATATACATAGGCAGGCCAATATACAAATGATTCGACATGGAATTTTTTTAATGGCCAATGTTTACTGTTTTTCGAAACTCTTATCGTTAGCATACAAGCATTAATCACGATTAAAAATGGCTGTGTTACGTGCCTTAAAATTCTTGATGATGAATTTCAAGTGCTCGTGTTATCTCTGAACCCGTTCATACATACAGACATTTGTACATACATTCCTTGCACTTTTATGATTAATCCTAATTCCTGGAATCGCACATAAAAGCATCAAGCTCAGCACTTCCAGTGTGAGCTCATCTACAATTCTGAAATGCAAAGAGGGTGTGGTTTCTTGTGTCCCCGAGTTTGAAACCCTTGGACTTTAGTGAATGATCTGATCTGAGGGAGGCAGCTTAATCAGTTGGGCGCTTTAGCTGTATTTGCTTTCTTCGCTGCCACACAGTGCTCTTTAGTCTCCATCAGCGAAATAAAGGTCTATATGCGCCGTCTCACTTTATTTTCTTTATGACACAATTCTTCGCTGTTTACAGTCTCTCTGCTTGTTCTTCGGAATGTCTTCTGATAAAAATATAAAAAATTAAGCAAAATAAAATGTGCAGCCAACTCTCCGTGTCCAGACATTCTTAAGAAATGACTAAAGGCCACAAAGGCCAGGTCAAAAACTCTTATGAAGAATTCCAGCTGACTGGCACGACACCTACGCACAGTGGTCTAAGACCCCACTAAAATTTGGTTATCGGCGGGATTTGTAGGATTCTACATTTTAACCGACTTTAATACAAGTTATTTAACTTTGATCCTTTGCTAAGTAAAATTAAATAGAAACTAATATCTCAGAGAAGCGGTTTAAGATGGGAGCGAAAGTGTTTCAAACAATATCACTGATTATCGTTTAAGATATGTATTTATGTACATCTTAACATAAGCACGGATTTTACCCTCGAAGCTTCACTTTAATTGTCAATCAGATGGCACAGGAAGTAGGGACTTCAGCTCCAGCTCAATCTTCATCTTGATCTTCTCCAGCAACTCAGTTGCACCAATCTTGCTTTGCAACCATTAGTGAGTGCGCGCCCACTTCATCGCCCACTCGACACGCAATGTCTTCTGTTCGTGTTGCGTGTGCGCACTGTAACAGCAATGACGAGATGATCTGTCGAGATCGGTTAGGTCTGGGCATCGAGCGGCGATGGAGTTTTTGCCGAGGGGAGCTCCCAAACTGCAGAGCAATGATCGCTAATGGTTACAGGAAAACGCACAGTGGGACAAAAGGTTTAAAAGTTTTGGAAATAACATTTCTTCCTTTTCTTTGGATGCGGAAATATGGTTCAACTGAGACTGTGCATCACAGTTTCCATGTTGTAACGACCATGAAAGTGTCTAATTAGCTACCTTCCATGTTTTATGATTCTTGTTTGTCGATAAACTGTTATAAAGCCTAAACAGATGTTAAGTGATAAGGCTTTCCCACATGACTGTCAGAGAACAATTTTGTTTTCCTCATTTTTGGATAGCATTTTGTGAAACATTTGAGCTGTGCTGTAGTGAAAGCCCAGAGATGTTTTAATATTGGTTGTCTTTAACTCACGTTTTTGTTTATTTGTCACCAACGAAGGGGTGGCTTTTCTTGGCAACTGGCCCACTGTTCACACACCCAAAGGAAAGCTCCAATCGGGCGACAATGTTTTCGTCCGCTCTGGTTTCCTTTCGTTGTGCCTCCCACTTGCGGTCGAAATGCTCAGCCGCAGGCCGCAAGCCAAAATGAAAAGCCATTTCAAATGAAAAGCGACGTGGTGGGGCATAATGATGCTCTTTCTCTCATTTACTGGGGCTCTTGGCACTGAGAATAACAAACTTCGTATATATGTGTATTGAAATATGATTTGGAATAGCATAATTATTTAAATTCGATTTTGTAACATTAATACTCAGAAACTTACTCAGAAAGAACAATATTCATAAAAAAAGTATGGTAAACTGAAAACGGTGATAAATACTTTTGAATGCGTTGTGAAATATATTTCTAGTTACTTAGATATTCCCCGAATATCATGCTTTATATATATATAAATAAACAACACGAACTGGATTTTTCGCAGTGCAGCTTGTTTACCAGCTCTCTAACACTGGGACTCTCTTGCTCCCCCGCTCTCTATGAGCAACCAGGAGAGTCGGAGCGCTCGTCTATTGGAGCCCGAGCATCGGGTCCCCCCTTTGGATTTCAGTCGGTTGCGACGCTTTTACTGAATCGCGAGCGCAGCGCGTGTGTTTTCAGAGGTCTCTCGATTGCGGTCTCCCAACGGCGTCCTACGATCTCTGGGAATAATATATAGAATATGTGACAACACACTGCCAAAGTGCAGGCAAAAGTGCACAGATAACGCGATTAAATATATAAGAAACAAAGCCCAATAAAAACAAAAGGCAACCAAAAAGTGTTTAACGGCGAGTTGAAGCGGGAAAAAGTTAATGGAAATCTGTGGAACTGTGTTACTGGCAGGTTGGAGCGTGGGAAAATGTTTTACTTCTAGTGCAAGAACAGTATGCAGTAAAAAGTGGACAAACATCAAAAGATATCTAACACTAAGAAAAGCAGCAAGATAAAGCAGGAATGCCAGAAGCAGTCAGCTAAAAAAATAATATAATATAATAAACTGGCCAAGATTAATGGATCCGTGTCACTCGCCTTAAGATTCCACTAACTCTTGGCAAATCTTTTGCAGAACATTTCAATTTCATTAGCATTTTCACTAATTATGGAACTAATTATCAACGGACAAGACATTCAAATATATGACATATTTGCCCAGACCTGGCAGACCATAGAATTTTGGTTACCCCATTAATTTTCGCCTCGGGGCCCCAAACGGATTAAAATCGTGGGCGCTGAGATGGAAATTAATTTGGTATTTCTGTCTTCTGGAGGGAAATGCTCGAAATAGCCAAACGAACATAACAACAGACAACAGACAGCAGAACAGAAAAGCAATTAAATTGTGCCCACTTAATGTATTAAAATTATGACATTTTTCACATATTTCATGCAATCGAAGCCAAGTGCATTTACGAGTGGGGGGTGGGAAACTTCCTTCCCCTTCCTCGCAAAAGTATCTCGAGTTACGACAGCCAAATGGAAATGCTGGAGAATGATGTAAACTGGGCTGACATAGTGCGCACAAGTGAATATTTTGTTGTTGAGTTCTGCACTTATGAGAATCGCTTTCGTTTTCCTTTCGTTTCCTCCCCAATATTTCGTTATCTCGCAGATACGCTCAGTGGATGCCATTTGTTTACGACCAGACAGCTGCTGTCTTTGTCCCTCCCCAAACTCTCCTGATCTGAAAACTCTACCTAAGCATCTACAGATCACTGATCTCTGGATTATTTGAGTTTCAAAGCTTGTTTCGAGCCCCAACTACTTAGCACCTCTGGAATCTCCATCATCGAAATTATAGTGCAGTGAGTTCTTCGCCAGTTTTGAGCTGGATTTTCGTTTGTTCAGCAAGTTCCTCTGTGTTTTGTTATTCAACAAGAAACAAGATTCTTATCGCCCAGTCATAAAAATTCAATTAGAGTGTTTTGTTTCGATTGCTTGAGAAAGTTGAGAGGGTTCGATGGATTTCGAAATCGTTAATTGTTGGCAGGGAGATGATGTGCAATTAAAAAATTGGGGTACTTTCATTGTTCACAAATATATAAGCTTGTGAAGAAATATTTTGAAATAAATAGTGCAGATCAAGTAAGAAATAATACTATTAAATTAAGGCCTGGCTGTCCATTGTTTGCAATCGACAAATAGAACCAATCAAGCTTCCATTGAGCCAATCAAAATACTCTGATAATTGATTCTAGAAAAGCCTTTTATCTTCTAAGTACTTAGCTACTTCCCAATAGACCCTACATATATCTTATCAAGACCCCAAAGGCCCCAAAAGTCAGTGGGCGATAGCTCGTCGCTTTTTCCCGCCCTATTACAGAAGAGGAATGTGGAAAGCACAGTTTACAACGGCATAAATTGGCCAAGTTTATTGAAAGACCCGGCTAAAGGCCACTAACCGGCGGAGAGATCGCCCATTGCGATCAGTACGAGTAACACCCCTGCGAATTTCCCTGGGCTGGTACCCAATTTTCTGTTTGGCCACGCATTGCGTTTTCACCTTAGTGCCTTTAGCAAGGTCAACACTCGCATTCACACACATTTTATCCACTTACTAATAAAATATTTATATTGAGATCGTGGCGATCGGCCGGCAGTAGATCGCAAGGAATTTCCTGCGAAAGAAACACGAAATCGTGCCTTTGACTTTTTTCGGCCCGACGTCATTCCCAAATGGACTGAGTAATGCCTCAGGTGTGGAGGTAAATGGATTTGAAGACCTGGAAGGAAAGTGATATTTTCGCTGGCTTCACGCTTCTCTTTTTTCGGCCTTCCTTTTGGCAACGATCTGCGGAAATCTCTCGTATTTTCAATTAATTTCCCCCGATTTTCCTAGTTTAGCCCTCCTTCATTAGACGACGAAACGTCGCCTTTGATTTGCTAGAAATGTTTTTTATTTTCTCTTTTGGATATTTTTAGTTGGCGATCATTGGTGTTGACGTAATTTGGCAACCTTGATTCCCCGTTCCCTTCTCGATTTTCGTGTTTTTGGCCCGCTTCGCTTTGTTTTAGTCGGTGAATTTATGTTTATTATTTTTTACCTTTTTCCAATGTGTCGTTATTTGTTTGAAACGAAAATCTAAAATGTGGCCTGCATGTTCGTTTTGGTATTTTTATGATTCCATAAATCTGTCTTTATAGACCGTTTGGCTCAACTAAATCTACAGGCCATCGTAAATTGTGTTAGTTGCATAGATCATCTATTGGGATCCACCCACGCACTTTGCGATTGGGAAGTCAGAGTAACTAATCCGGATTTGTTGTTATTTCCCGATTTTGTGTCCATTGGTCTAATTTATCGCTCTTGTTTGTGCTCTTTGGTCTTTGGACGCGGATTACTCTATAAAGATCACTTTTTGACTTCTCTATCTACTCCTAAATTATTGAGTTGAGCTGTCCTTGGCTTAACTAAATATCTTTGTTTAGTGTATTAGTTTGGGTAATTTTTTTTTTCTTGATGACTTTCAATTTTAATGCATGATGAACTGATAGACGATGTTTACGTTACGAGTAGATCTATTCATAGTCTTTAAGAGCTCTGCATAATATATGCAGCTTTGATCACCAATCTCTCACCTCACCACATCCCTTTAATCTTTCAAAGCGCTATTTTGTCAGTCCCAGTCAATTAATAGACGAAATTCGAATGCACAAAGCACTCCCCAGACAACAATTTCCAACATTGAATCGCTTGGACTTCCACTGGGGCAAGGAGCTGGTTTCTTTCGTTATTTTTTGGTGGACTGGGGCAAAGCTCTGATAGACGGGCAAAGACGACGACAACTTCGACGACGACAACTACAATATCCACTGTGACAGGCTAACCCAACGCAAACAAAACAAAAAAGACAAATCCGTCGTCGAGCCCCGAAAGGCCAAAAATAAAAATGCGCTTATAAATAATTCAAATAAAACATTTTGCCGGTGGCGCAGTGCAACATCGTCAGCCAAACCTGCAGACTTAGGGAATACAAAATGTCACTTAACATATTCTTGATTAATCATTAACGTTTCAATTAAATCAGTGAGAAAAACAAGTTAATCTCGCTCGGCACAATGGATAGAACAATGTACGGGAAGATCGATCCGGGTGCTCGGCAACCCTATCGCACAGCCCGAAGCAAGGGTATCCTGCCAGGATGTAAGTATATATCATTGGTTCCTGCCATACTTCCCATAAAATATTTAAAGAAGTAATGGTTTCTTGGCTAATGTAAAACCATCCTCGCACAAGAATTAATACAAATGTAAGTTTAGTATCTGTACTTGCGTGAAAATATATGTTTTTGAAACGCCAGTTAAGAAATATTGCAGCTTTACTTTTCCAACACTCAATTAGAAAACATGTTGTTCACTGAAAGTTCCGATGTTGACACTAGTTTAGCTGACAAATAAAGGCGACGGAGTTTTGGCACGGGAGGTCGTTCATCTGGAAGGAGGTTGTCGGTAACCAGAGCTCGACACATCGGTCGTGGCCACTGCTGTTGTCCGGTTCTCCGGCGGACCAGTTAAGAAATGGAGCCTCTAGACCAGTGGCCTCCGACGCGTAAACGCCCCGAACGCCGAGGTCATTGATGGATAGCCAATAGCTGTAGGCTGGGTGGAGGTGGGGGCTAAGAAGCTCCAGTTCCTCCCTGCTCTCCAAGTTGACCACAAATCCGCCCTTCTGGCGGCAGTGGTTTGTCGCCTCGAACCAGTTGGTCCTCGCCAAAGAAATGTAGTATCGCTTTTCACCGATCTCTAGGGCCTCTAATAAAAATCTTTGGTTTATATTTTTTCCAAAAAACTTATAAGACTTTTCTCCTGATTTTTGTACTTACTTTGCTTACCCAAGGGAGAGGCTTCCGAAGGAAGAGCACTCCAGCACACCAGGCAAAGCAGCAGTAGTTTGACCATCATTCCTCGAGTTTCAGTTCACAACTGAGTAAGAAATCGGAAATTGCCTGAGTTGGACAGATAGCCAAGACTGATAGAGCCTTGCGACGATATGTGTGTCAACATTCATAGACTGATAGTTAAAGGCATTTTAAGCTCTTGAAATGTGAAACAGAGTAGAACAATAAATAGGAACAACGTTTATTGATACACTTAGTGATATATTTGCAGCTATACACTTTACTTCCACACAACAATAGATATAGTTTCCTGCCTTGGAGCCTCACAAATGTACTTAAACAAGCTATTCGGATCGCTGTTGCAGGGTCGATCATTCAGTTGGATCTCCGTTGAGTGTCCGTAGATGTAGCCCAAGTGTATGCAATGCTCCTTGCCCCCCGCGTTGTCTGGTTGGTTGGGCGCCCAACGCTTGATGGTCACGAGTTGGGCATTGGAAAACCAATAGTGGGTTCCGGTTCGACCCAAGTCATTGCCAGAAGTCCAGTGCTCGGAGCGATCTCCCCGGGCATTCAGGAACGCGGCAATGTCGTCAAACTCTTCGGAGGTTTCGAAGGTCACCAGTTCGGAACTCAACCTGCGGCAGTTCTCGTAGGCGACATACCAATTTACCTTAGTCTGTCCAAAAATATAGTAGCTTTCGTTGATCTTAATGAAGGGACTCGTGTTAACGGTCAAGTTGTTCGGGTTTCCTTAAGAGCGTTGAATATAACATATAATACGTTTGCATAAATATATATGACTTCCTACCATTTTGTATGTGGGTGGTGTACTTGTCGTAGGAGAATCCTGGTGCAAATCCGGCAACAATAAGCAGAAGGCGAACCAATGTCTTCGGCATTTTTCTTATTTCTGGTAAAACGCGACAAGAACAATCTCTTATATACCCAGTGATATATTTACACGAGTGCAAGATAACTTCACGGCTCACTTAGTTACTGACTATTACCTGTTATCTTAAGAAAATAGAAAAACTTTGTTTTGTTAGCTATTATCTTTATTACATGGCTGCTCAAGTAAAAGAATTCAGGGTGTTTCCCTTTATTGCAAAACTAGAAAGGTAACCATCCGATATTGAAGAGGCTTTATAAGTACTTTACTTCCACACCACAATGGATATGGTTTCCAGTACGGGAGCTTCGCATATATACTTAAACAAACTGTTTCCGTCCCCTGAGCAGGGTCGATCGTTCAGCTCGAACTTCTTGGAGTCGCCGTAGATATAGCCAAGGTGGATGCAGTGTTCTTTCTGCCCAGCATTATCCGGCTGATTCCTTGCCCACCTGAAAGTACTTATGCGCTGGCCACTGGTGAACCACCTGTGGGTGCCAGTCTTGGCCAGATCGTTTCCCGATGTCCAGTAATTCTGGCGCGATCCGTTGGCCGCCAAGACATCCGTTACAGCATCGAACTCCTGGTCTGTTTCAAATGTTACCAGCTCAGAGTCAAATTCGCGGCATTTCTCGTAGGCCTCATACCAGTTCAAGGACTCCGTTCCAAAGAAGTAGTATCCGTCGTTGATTTTTCTAAAGGGATCCGCCTTGAGGATCGCATCAATGGCATTTCCTGTATCAAATGTAAGGAAGACATTCACTTAATTTTCTTTTTGAGATCGCTGGACATATCATTACCGTCGTTTACTTGAATGGTGAACTTTTCACGTGTCCATCCAGTTTTCGCTATGCCTAGCAGTGTAAGAAGTAGAACCGTAAGCTTCAGCATTTCGGTGGTCTCTGGTTTTCCAGCAGAGGCTTTAAGCCTTTATGGGGCCGAAATCGCCCCGATTTCTGATTAAAATTGCTAATTTAGCGGCATATGTATATTTTATTCTGCGCTTTTGTTTGCATTGATAATAGCGTACACTTTTTCCACAGTAGTGTTTGTTTCCCTCATTAAATCAAATAAAGAATTAGTTGAGCAACACAATAACTTAACCAAATTGTAATTCTTTTATTCGTAACTTATATACTTATAGAGGGTAATTATTAAGTTATACTATGGTTATTATTCCTAGGAAATCTGGATATTTTGGGTAAACAGCCAAGTTTCATAAGTTAAGCATACTTTTGGGAACTGATTTTATTAATCGAGTTCTTTCAGGAGAAGCTGTCTTCTCGGCGTTCATCAATAAAAATGTTTGAACTCCGAAAATGGTACATTTCATTAAATACGAGCATTTCGAAACGCGAGGCATCATAGGAAATCACCATTAAGGTAAATGTAAGCAATTGCTCTCCAAACACTCAACAGATGACGCAATCAAATAGACAGTGTATACAAGTGCATAGCATGTAAGGTAAACAAATTTAGCATTTTGTTGCTAACTTTTCCATTTCCGAGAGTATTGCCCTAAGCATTTTACTGCCTATATATTCATGCACTCTGAAAAATTCTAGGCTAAGCACAAAGTAATTCTAAGCATCGGTAAGTCATGTATAATAACAGCTAATGTAGACGCTCATTATTATTCACAACGCCCGCCAAAATACTTCCATATATTTTTGGGCAGTGTATTTACTTAGCACGTTTGCTTACATCTGTTTGGAGTAATGTTAATTGCACTCAGACCAACACCTTCGATTGCACTCGCATCGCATTCTCCAGTTGTCAGCACACGATTTGAATATTCCCCATTCAGTTTGCTTTTCGACGTTGTGCGGTCTTCATCGGATTTGTTTAGCAAGTGAGCTGAGTGCAAACAGTCAGTCGATTGACATGAAAATCGGTAAGCCTCAGTCTTTTGAGTTTTGCGGTGTGGGTTTCATTCTACAATCTGTAGACTGGTAGTCGCTGACCTTACTACGCGTTTCATTCATTGGATCATTAGATCATTAGATCATTGTTCCCATTGAGTCGGCAGCCGATCCAAGTATCGTCGGTGGGCGTCAGTGGTTTCCAATCGACTCGTGTTCTATTTACTGCCAGACACGACACTTTGGCAACGTATACAAGTATAATCCGTGAGGATAACGTGCGTTTCGCAATGGTAAGGTGGCACATATCTCCCAAACTATGGGATTAATATGGGTATAAACAAAATTGATCTAGTTGTAAGGAAGAGTTTCAATTGATGCAATTTATCATTAATTTTAGCTCATTACTTAATAGCTATTTTATTGGGTATGGTGTTTTATGTAAGCTAAGTACTATAGTATTTATTTATGATATATTCCTATTCCTTGATCCCATACGATTGTTGTTACCTAATTTGGAACTACAGTTTTGTCTGGCAAAGTTCAATATGACAGCATACACCTGCTTAAGTTGGTATTACGCAAGATATTCTAATTGCTGGGGTGGTAACCTCAGGGCATCTGAGATCCGATTGATTGATTACATTGGCGGCTTATCTTACAAAGTGGGCCTTACAGATACGAAGGATGTTGGGTTGGTATACGACGCTGTTGAGAGCTTATCGGTAAAGCAGAACCCGTTTTACGACTTTGAATTGGCACAGGTCGGGGCCAACCGATTACTATTATATTATTGGTTTTACCAATAGCTAAACTCTTATTTAGTTTGAATATTTTTAAACCAATACAAACAATTGAGCAAAAGTATCGCCATCAGAGCGACCCAAACAAAAAGAATAAAACAAATCACTTAATTCTGAACAAAAGCCATAACAATTTGTGACTTTGTGTTTTTGTTGTTGTTATACAAATACTAATTTTAGTTTTCTTTTCAAAGTCAAGTGATTCATTCATTTCGTGAAACAAAAAAACCGGCAAAACACTCGGGAAATGAGTAAAAAGGCAAGCGCGAAAGGCATACGCCAGGTGGCGCCACCACTTGTGTGACACACTTACCCACGCAACAACAACAAGAAATGATCATAATTACTCAACACCTGTGCTTTGAAAAATATTTGTCTAATGTTCTAATAATCAATATTCTGGTATATACATATGTATATACTTCGATAATCCAAGTATAATCCTTTTATGTGTGTTCGGAAAGTATTTCAACAGGTTGTGATTAGAATTTAAAATGAATATTATAAAAAAATTATTTATAAAGCTTTTCCAATATGGAAAATTAGTTCCAACACAAATTAAGTATATTTTGCAAAAAAGCACCTTTTGGTACGAACTAGTGCATTTTTTCCAGTGCACAGTCGACGCTGCTGCTTCTTGCTGCTGTTGGTTGCCTCAACTGAGTGTGAGTGGCAGTGCCATGGCGGTGCGCGCAGCTTCGACGAATTCGTTGTCGAGCTTCTTGTTCAGTTGATTTTGAGATTTTGCCGAGGGAAAATAGTTTCTGTGCTGCTGCTGCTCCGTATGTGTGAAGTCTTTGCGCGGGTGTGCGGGTGTGTGTGTGTGTGCGGGAATTTAATTAAGGCAGCCGCAATCGATCAGCAATATCAACAACAACAAACTAAAACCGCAAACAAGCCGCCAAAATGAAAATCGAAAGTGCTCCCAAAGCGAGCTAGACAATACCAAAAAAACATGTGTACATACGTAGATATGTAACAATGTCAACAATAAAGCAACAACAGAAAACAGCGGAGTGCAAAAGGGAGAGCGGGCAACAACAGCAACAATTCAAATTCGCAACTGTTTTAGCTGCCTCTCTCACCGCGCTCTCTGCATCTCCACTCCACCTCGCTCCATCACTGCATCAAGTTGTCAATTGCAAAATTTCAACAGCTGTCATGTCCAGCTGCCTCCCTGCCCCCTTATTCCCCAGCCACTCTCTCTCTTTCTCTCTCTTTTCCTCTCCCACCCACCATCATTTAAACGAAAACCGAGTTTGAGTGCAACTCCGCCTCGGGAAAAAAAACAAGAAACTCACTCAGTCAGCTACTGCTGGTTAATTGATTTTAATTGCAGTTTAATCAAGCCAGTAGCTTCTGCCAATTGCATTCCTCGAAACTAATGTGTGAAATGTGTTCTTGATGAAATTCGCCTCGTGAAGCATCAAGTGGCTTATTGAGCATATTTTCTCGCACCCTGAGGAATAGTACAGGGCCCTCTCGGTATCAGCCACCAGTTGCAGTACTGTATATGCTAAAACCTAAGTGGTTTACTGAGAAGAAAATCTCGATCCTAAAATTATACCCAACTTCTTGAAATAATACAAATACTTCAAATGTTTCTGTTAAGTTGAATTTGATTTTTCATTTATTCTCTGTTATGTCAACCAATTACTAAGTGATTGCAGTATTTGCGTTAGTGTAAACCCTTTTATCTTCAAAACAAACAAACGATCTTAGGCCGATTTGAAATATTTGTTTGTGTGTTCCAGTGATTTAAAAAGAATCATTTCCGCCTCGGTACCATAAATTTAAAAATCCCATTCGTCTTCTTTGTCGGCTCTTCCCTACTCGTTGACCCAGTGAGGCGTGACGTTCTGATAACCCTGCCCTGTGCTATATATAGATGATCCCCCGCCTGTCTCATCCAAGCGGAGCATCCATGGAAATGGGAGTACGGAGACCCACATATGGTGCCTGGTGTCTGGTGCCTGTGCCTGTGCCCCGAGTGATTTGCTCGTCAACCACATGTTCGATCATCTCTCGGTTTTGGACTATTTTTAAAGATATTGCGAAATAATTTGGCTGATTCTAGCCCAATAATGCAAATGTTTTCGAATATAAATTCGGGCATCGCCTCTTGATCACTTTCATACGAACTTTTATGAATTCGCTTGCCAAAACGAATGAATCGCGTCACACCTTATTTTCCTTTATTCATACATATACTCGTAACTCATAATTTGAGTGGTTTTCAGCGGCTGAGTTTCCACTCGATGTTCTGGCGGATATTTCGCTTTTGGCATTGGCCCAGTTACAGGTGTGCCTTTTTCCGACTCTTCCCCAGACTTTTGAACTCTCGGGTGAAATGTTCGAATTTTGTTTGATTTATTTGGTGGTCTTATAGCTTAATCGCCTGCTGTCATGTCTTCCGGCTGTTTTAGTGTTCTTTCGTTTTTTGGGTTGTTCTGTTGCTGTGGGTGGGTCAAGTAAATGGCGTTAAGTGCGATTGTATGACAGCAGATGACACGAGACATCCAATAGATACTTTCGGCAGGTCTCAAAGCCAGCTTAAGCACCCTCAATCTAATGCTTTCTGCACACACAAAAATAAAACCAACTTCAAAACTGCTTAAAGCCAAAGAAAATCTATTTGTGGTTTTGTACGTAAATACTAGATTTTAAACATGCCATTAAACACAGATTTTGTAATATCATTACAAAATATAACCTAGATCGTTTAACATTTGGATTTTATGTGTTCCATTTTTATTATGCATAAATTATAAATAATTATGCATACATTTTACTCACTAATTAAATTAAAACAGTTTTTTCTATTTTATTGTCTAAATGCAAATGCTTCTATTTTTCTCCGTGCAATTTATTGCCGTTTTTCTTGGGTTTTCATGCGCTATTATCATGTTTACTTAGGCACTTCCCTTCTCCTATTGATCTAAGCTAAATTAGAGGCGAAAAGAATGCAAACAACATTATTTTGATCAAATATGTTTTCATGGGACGTACATTAAAGAAACACTAACACACTGGAAGGTATTATGGCATCGAGTAGATGCGATATTTCTTGACTTGGTGCGATTTTTAGCCAGTTCGACAAGTTCGTCCCACCTAAACTGAATCAAAAATTGTGTGTAGATGTTAGGTCCCCCGCTCTCCAACTATGAATGTGATATTCATATATACATACATATATATATAAATATATACATATCTATATAATCACCCTCATACTCTGTGTTTCGCTAGTTTTGGGCTGCAGTGTGGGTGTCTATTGCCTGACTTTGTTTGGCCCCGAGTTGATTGAGTTTTTGGTGCTTTAATTTGGTCAGTTGGCAACTGAACTTTCGGTTCGGTTGTTGTTGTTGCTGTTGAGCCGGTAAAAATATCTAACTAAACTACCGTTTATAGTGGTCCAGACAAAACGAAATTTTTGCATATCGGCAAACGAGTGACAATCAAGCTATACATTTCGATTCCATCGATTCTGGCCAAATTTAGTGCGTGAAATGTCTTCAAAATTGATATCATCGTCGTTCCACAGTTCGCCCCTCAGTGACTGTTTTAAAGTGGGCGAGTTCGAGAGACGTCTGGGTAAGTTTGTTCAATGGGAACAAATGGAGTGTGGGCGATAAAGGGTTAATAATGATGTTGATGAAGTCGTTCTTCAACGGGGGCCACGGGTCAAGTTCAAGTGCAGCTGCTTATTGTATCAGGTGTTTTAAAATAGATTCATAGTTCATCTCCAAAAAAAATTATTACATTTTAATTTGAATGTGCATATTAATTGGTATTTTTTGACATTATTTTTATATGTTTAAAAAATTGCAGTTTTTAATTTTTTTTTTTAACTGCAATATCATTATTTAACCACGTTTGCCCACCCGTTAAGTTTTAGTTTGGAAAATATAAGACATTAAAGAGATAAGCGTTTGCCCATATCTCAAATCTAAATTTTTTATTTACCCACTCTTTAAAAATAGTGTTTATCGTTGGCCCACCCTTAAAAAAGGATTTTCGTTTGTCCACCTGTTAAAACTAAATATTTTCAATTAAAAACGCTTATATATATGTATATATGTATGTACATATATGTATATGAATGCATGTATTTTCTCTAAGTTCTGGCGCCAATGCCTTGGGATCTGCCAACGGAAACATATGTACATATATGTACATATGTATGTATGTATATGTAAAATTGCGAAGTATTTTTTTTTGCATTAAATTGGCATAAAACGTGGGCAAACAATCTTATTGCGATTTAAAAAGAAAACGGTCAATAAAGTAAACTTTTTGATTTTCGAATTGCCATATCTTCAAAACTGGACGTGGGTATAAACAAACGAATTGGTGGGCAAACATGGGCAAACGATTCCAGTTTTCAAATCTTAAAAATTTGATTTTACTGAATCCAGCATCTTTGACCTTGCTTATACCCTTTGTTTATATAATAATAATTGAATAATTTGGCTTACTAGATTTGTTAAGCAATAAGGCAGCAGTTAGAAGTAAGTGCTTCCGACCCTAAAACGTATGTTAATTCTTAATCGGGATCACTAGCTGCCCCAATTGAGACTTGTCCGTTTGTTTGTCTGTCCGTATGAAGGTCGAAATCCCGAGATTAGGCATACGCATCCAGTTACAATGCAGTAACAGTAGGTTTCGAAACGTTGCACGCCTACTATAATCTTGAAACAGATACAGATGCGCTAAATTCTAAAACATGATAAGAAATGGTTCTGTCTTCGAGCTCGAAACAAGCTTTTTCCTTCAGTTATATCAATTACCCTAGACACAAACCAGAGAGAAGACCCATTAAGTAATTGTAGGCATTGCGATATCGCTCAAGACAAAAGAAAACAAACAAAATGTTATCAGAAACTTTTGCTGTGCGATATGTTCCAGCAAACGAAGGCAAATGGAAACGGAGTGGAATCTCCGTTTAGTTAACAACGGACTATGCGTCAGAGGTGCAGTGACAGGTGCTAAAAGTTTGGAATTTAAATAGAAAATACCTGCGACCGAAAGAAGAAGTGTTATGGCCAACTATGGGGATTACGACAATCTGGGTATTGATTCTCAAAATTTGATATGCAATGTGAATATGTACACGTGTGACAAAATAAAACGATTTCCGACTTAAGTCCAGCGTTGAGTTATCAAAAAAGAAAATAAAAAGCGTCATATCCTAAAAATAAATTAAAGTTAGTTTCATTTGTTGAACAGCGTAACCGTTCAAATGTTTTAAATAATATAAAAAGTTTTCAAGACCAAACTAATGCTAATTTGTCGTTTAAGATATATAATTGTTTCACCCTTCTTCATTATAGATGCTCTATTAGCCGACCTGCAAAACAGTGTGCCAGGCCAGCCGCAGCAGCCTCAGCCGCAATATGGAACTGTCCAGCCCAAACACCAACCTCTGCAGCAACAGCAGTTTGTGGATAACACTCCAGGTTATGGAAGTCTCAGGGGCAAAGCCCAGCCTCAGGTGGTGAGTATATAATATTACAGATCATTTGGAATCAATACCAATTCGAATACTCTCCTTATTGTAGTATCAAGAGCACTATAGCGTAGAAACACGCTCCCCAACGGCAGGACATGATTTTAATGGCTCCTCCACGACTTCAGGATACGTTAACCAGGGATCTCTGCCACGTCAGGCGGCGGGAGCAACCACAGGACTCTCAGAACTGGACTCCTTGCTGCAGGATCTGCAGAGTAAGGAAAATTCCAACGTTATTGACGATATAGGGACCAATGTCAATGTTATATGCATATGCATTACTGTCCATTTGCTCATTTAAGATTTTGAGTTAAGTTAGGAAAGTATACTCATACCTCCCCGTTTTATTTTTTTTAGAAATCGTTGTTTTTATGATTTGTACATGAATAACTCTTGTTTGTCAAACTCGAGTGATTTATAACACTCGCCTCTTTGTACAAAAACGTAGTCAATCTCTTAAACCGAATTTTGAATTTAAAAGCATCTTGTAACTACATATGTATACAATTATGTATTGTTTTATTAATGACAATCGAAATCGCTTGATTCAAATTGTTTTTGTATATCATTAATTGGTTTTTTGTTGACTCCCTAGAAATCGATGTACCGGTCAATTACAGTACTCCAGTTTCAAAATACAATACGATGAATAGTTATGCCACCGTGGAGGAGCGTCCTACGATGGACAGCCTGCTGAATGAACTGGACAATGCTCACATCTATGCTGTTCCTAACGGGTAAGCAGATCAAAGTAGAGCCAATCGCGGTAGAACTAACTCTTCATCTTTATTTAGATCTGCACATAAATCTCCGACGCCAGGACGCCATGTCACCATCACCGTTCGGGAAACGAAGACAGAGAAGCTGACGGGTCCTGATGGACCAGGTAACTACCAGCTAACTAACATATTTAATTATGGACTAACATGTTCTTCCTATTGCAGTTGGTACTGTCGAGGAACAAGTTGTGCAGCAGAAGGACTCTTATACACCCAACCATGCTGTTCCGGGACAACAAGTGCATCAGGCCTATACGTCGCAGGCCACCAAGGAACTGGATGATCTGATGGCTTCACTGTCCGACTTCAAGGTAAGTTGTTCGACTACGGTTTCCATAAGGGCCATATTTTGGTGCTGTCTAACAAAATAACGCACACGGAAATATGGTTGAAATCATTCTGATAGAGATATTAATAAAATATCTTCTATGTACCATAAGCTACGGAGATATGTTTAGTATCCAATGAATGAACAATGATTACAGTACAATGATGAAGTACAAACAATGCTTGCTTTATTATGACCTGTTGGCAATTTAAGCTTTTTACTTACATTTATAGAAGAAAACATATCGATTCGATTTCTAAGTTGAGTTTACAATTTATAGAACTAAAATTGATTGTGCTTAGTGCTTTCCATCGCAAAACTAAAAAAAAGTTTTGACAGGAATATATTGCAATATATATATATATATTGGACTAGTAGATAAAGATCTGCAAGCAGCCAAACGAGTACTGCATGATGCAGATAATGCGATTTTAAAATGTGGAAACGAAGATAAATAAACTAGATAGATAAGTTAAACTAAACACCATTTATACATTTACGAATTCATCAAGCATGTAGGCGACAGAATTTAGCTTAATAGCCCTTTCGCTCCATATGGGTCACAAGAATCCTTTATTTCCGTTGTCTAGCTTTTATAGTTCCCAAGTTCTTGACGTTTATTCACTCTTCATTCTGTTAAGTACTTTTCATGACTAACATTTATCATTCGCTTAAAACATTTAACTTCTTTGCTTTAGTAATATTTTGTAATATTGATTTATGAATATTGTATTTGTTTCTAATTAGGATATGCATTAGGCATCCTTGTCAAGTATTTAACGAAAACCATTACCAAAAAATATTATTTATCCAATCTACATATATGGTTTTTTATTAAAACGCCATCTTAAGTGTACTTATATGTAAATTATAATGTAAATTTTAGGTAGAATTTTGTAAAGAGCACAAATGTTTTCACTTTTTTCACCTGCCGTAGGGACACGCTCACTTTAAAAGCGTCAAAACAAATTGCATGTGGCCGAAGTCTCCCGTCCCACTTTTCAACCACCCGATCTGGTTTTCTACTATGTATTTAACTATTTTTAGCAAGAGACAGCCCATTGCTTGGTTTAGTTGTGAATGGTAATAAAGACCATAAAATGAATCTATTTATCATCGCAAATCGTCTGACGCAAGGCAACCGAGCGAGTCTAATGACACCGCCGATCCATAGATCCCATGCCCATTGAAGATCCCTTCGAGAAGTCGAAGAGCATCCGAGAAAGATCTTGACTTTGACATCTGCCAACGCAATCCGGAGGTGGATTTCGGGGGATACTTTAATGGGCCACATAAATTGATTGGTCTAATGAAATCTGATTATGATGGCGAGGGACTGTCACACGATTTATTGCACACGGCGCCAAGACATTTTAAGTTTTCCCCAGAGCAGCATTTACACAGCCAAGTTTATTTTATATTCTATCTGTACCTCATTAGAGCATCAATCAATTTGGGTGGCAATCGAGTAAACAAAAAGAGTATTTTTCATGCACTGCACATCTTCTCAGGATATAAAAACAACAAAATATTGTTTCCGTTCAATTGGACTAGCCTGGTTCTCTTTTATAGCGATGTGTCCATTTTCCTTCCTTCACATGTCCGACATTTGTTTTTAGAACTTTCTGACATCTTGAACAGAACGCCTATATAAATGATGTATTTCAGCAGATGTCTTTCGCGTTTATTTGGTCTTTTTGCGCCACTTTTCCGTTTGTTTTTTATGATCTTGTTTAATATATTGCAGTGCGTCTGCTCCCTTCTTCATTCCAATAAATTTGGGTCAAGGTTGGCCACAGTCCTTTGCTCAGTTCGCGAATGGAATGGAATGCATAAATCTTCGAAAAGAAACCGAAAAATGTCAGTAAACGTAAATGAATAACCCGAAGGTGTCATTACAATCTTATATTTTTGAGTCCCTCAGTTGATAACCTAGTGGAATATACTAGAATGGTAAACGTTTCAGTATATAGGACATAAGAAAGTGCTTGAATAAATTCTTGCGGCCTAACTTAAAGTAATTTATTGCGTTATTTCAATCCTTAATGTGACAGTTCGTAGCGTTTCTGGTTTAATGCTTCCTAACATTTTATGGGTTTTATAATTAAATCAAATATTCTGAATGCTAAATCACCTGAATGTTTACGAAATATCCACTTCAACCAATTAAACGAGTATCTGAGACTTGACCTCTTGTGCCTAAGAATTGCAAAATGTCGGCAGGGAATGCCGCGAATTGCCAGCTTGTCGCCAAGGTATTCGGGTTGCATTAATTATTAATTAATTACTAAGTGAAAAATATTTTTGCACACTTCTTTAATTTTGTTGGCAATCGATTCGATGGCCGTCGCAGTCAAATTAGCAGACATTCGTGTGGGGAGGAGGTGAATGGATTCTTTAGACTTCGAGTAAATTGCAATTCAATGTCATTGACGAATGGCAGGCGTGCATGCGAAAAGTATACTCGTATATGAGAGGTCGGGCCTGTTAATTATTTAATATCATTTTCAATTTTCCGCCAACGAGGGTGGGCGTGGGAAGGGGGCAGAGGGCGGGGCAAGGCGTGTCCGTGACTTTTGTTGATATGATAAATATGAAAATTAAATAGAAAAGCCTCTTGGTCCCTCGTTCTTTTTCTGTACATTTGGAAAGCGGGGGAAAAATAAAATACAAATATATTCGGATATAAACAATATTGCACACGGCCCGTCGGATTTTCCCGGCGCTTTTCCTACCCACACGTACACTCAAAACGCACAGTTAGTCGTACCCCCACTCCCACCCCCATCCACGCCCCCTGGTCCCACTTGTCAACGCGATTTCCACAACGCCGCTTTTGCTATAGTTTTTCATTGCAAATCATTTGCATGGCTATTTTCGAAAGCGTTTTTTATTATATTTTCTTTCATTTCTATAACCCAAGCGATCCATTTAGCTGTGGGTGTTTCAGTGTGCCTGATATATTCTCTATATTTTTGTTTGCGCTTTCATTGCCACAATCATCTGGCGTTCAAAACCGCATTCGTATTCACATTCTCCGCCCATTCCTCCATCCTCCTCCCCGTCTCATTCATTGATCGAGATTTCCTCGCTGCCAGCTTCCTGTCCCCCATTTCATAATCCCTCGATTTCCCACCTTTTCCCGATTTTCCCCCGTTTATTGGCCACGACTGGAAACGTGTGCCGAACACTCGGCTGCGCTTTTTATGGGGAAATCCTGTTGACCAGCCGGTCGATGTTCATTTTATACTCCATGCCAAACGACGATTTCAGCGGACCGACTGCGCTGTGTACGATTTGGTCTTAAAATAGCCAATGAAAATATTAGAATAAGAAAACCTCGCCAACGCTGAAGCCAATGAAAATTGGTGCGGCAAGCACAACAGGAGCGGAGTTCCGATGGACAGGGCGGGAGGGTATACATATATCTTGATAACTGTGGGGTTTATTTGATTCACTAGAAAGCCATCGCAAATTATAACTATAGTAGACGCCTTCTCTTGGTGCGTTTCGTCACTACGATGACAGCCGTCTACTCTGATAAAGTTATCCCAGACTTAATAGATTTAAAAGATTATGAATATGTTTTCCATTTTGGGTCTTTAATACACTGCTTAAAGTAATCGGGATTGGTACTATTTTATAAAAAAATGTCTTTCAATTTTTATAATAGGGCTTAAGAAGGTTTCTCCAAATTAATTTTGAATATTACATTTGTCCAGGGAATAAACTATTTTCCGATTTCGTTCGTAAATTCCTAACCAAGTGTAAAAAAAATGAAAAGGTTAATGATTATTCGCGTAGTGACGAGCGTCTACTAGTAATAAAGAAATTAAAATCTCCTTGTCCGATTATGTTAACCGATAGAAAAATATAAGTAATAATACATTTAGTGAAGACAGCTAATTATTAAAGTAGATTGTGTACTTCCCCTTTTTAATACGAATCCTCCCCTTTCCACAACAAGAGGCCGCTTAATTAGGCGTCTACTTAGTTAGGCTGAAGCAGGCAGCACCCGAACACGCCCAATGAAAATGCAGAGTTTATGAAAGAAAAATTGAATATTGAAATGGAGACTCGACAGACAAGATCCGCACAGAAGCAGTAGAGAACCCCTTAGCCGCCCACTCCTTTCGTTCTTCGGAAAACGTTCTTTCGTATTTTTGGCAATGAACGAAAACTACGTCAACGTAGAAGAAAAATGCTTCGCATATGAGGAGAGCGTCGTGCGCAACGAGGTCCACATACACACAGATATATTGCTATATAGTTCGGTCAGGAGAATCTGTGCGAAGAGGAAGAGAAACATTATTTTTGATATTTTGATTTTTTTCGTGCTCGGTGGCGGCGGCTAAAAGCAAAAGTTTTTGTGCTAGCGCTCGCACAACTTTTGATTCAGTCGAGGCAAGCACATCGACGTAAGCCCACCGCGACAGGATCCCAAGGATATACCATGCTAATTGGAATTGTTATCCATTATTCCAGGTTAGCAACGGAACGAACGGCATCGGGAACGGAAGTCATCCGCAACAGCACTCGTCGACAGTGCAGCACCAGACGGTAACCGACTACGCCAGACCAAACAAGGGTAGCCAGCAGGCGCATCTCACCCAGACGATCGAGGAGACGACCATCGTCGAGGACAGTCGCGAGGATCAGTTGGATTCTATGCTAGGCAATCTACAGGCCAATATGAGTCGCCAAGGAGTCAATACCGTGCAGAAGGGCTGCTGCAATGCCTGCGAGAAGCCCATTGTGGGCCAGGTGATCACAGCCCTGGGCAAGACTTGGCATCCGGAGCACTTTACGTGCAACCACTGCAGCCAGGAGTTGGGCACCCGCAATTTCTTCGAGCGCGACGGCTTCCCATACTGCGAGCCGGACTACCACAACCTGTTCAGCCCGCGCTGCGCCTACTGCAACGGCGCCATTCTGGACAAGTGCGTCACCGCGCTGGACAAGACCTGGCACACGGAGCACTTCTTCTGCGCCCAGTGCGGCCAGCAGTTCGGCGAGGAGGGATTCCATGAGCGCGACGGCAAGCCGTACTGCCGCAACGACTACTTCGAGATGTTCGCCCCGAAGTGCAACGGATGCAACCGCGCCATCATGGAGAACTACATCTCGGCGCTGAACTCGCAGTGGCATCCGGATTGCTTCGTCTGCAGGGTACGTTATTCTCTCATATAGATATGCTGGTCAGAATTAATGCCATTTTTGATTCATCGTTTCAAGAAGGAGTTGTAGAAAGGTCTTTGCCACTGACACATTTGATTCCTTTATATGGATTTCTATATCCATACCTATTTATACTTACACATACCATTGGGAATCTAAATGTGCCAGTACAGCCTACCTATTTAAAAATGCGTTGCATTTTCGCCCCGCTATTTCTTAATCATGATTGCTTAATTTAATCGTTCATCCTCGTCACATTTACACTTTAGGATTGCAAGAAGGCCGTTCGCGGCAAGTCCTTCTACGCCATGGAGGGCAAGCCCGTCTGTCCACAGTGCGCGGGCGTCGATGAGGAGGAGTAGGAGAGATCCACAAGCAAAAGCATCAGCAAACTTGTTGCTGAAGTTCAGCAGCCAAACGAAAATAGCACCCGGCGGCGGCGGCTTTGGATACATTCTGGTATCTAGCTGCGTGCCACTTTTTTATTACCAGCGTCATGAGGAGAGCTCGCGGCCAAAACAGCTGCCCGCCGTCCGTCTTGGCTATTTTCGTTGCGGGTCTAGGAGCAACACAGCAGCATGAACAACAGCAACATGCGCAGCAGCAACATCTGTGGCAGGCGCAGCAGCAGAGCCCTTTTGAACCCCTTTCGCTCGCCCAGCTGGCCCGCTCCTTTTGGGGCAGGTGCCGCTGGGGAAAATGAGTCGCAAGTCCCTGAAAAGCAGCCCTCTATGATGGTCTTTTTGCCCGCCCCTGTCCCTGTCCCTGAACCTGAACCCCCGACTTGTTGAACTTTTCTATGCACTTTTTGTAGGCTAAGTTTATAGGTACTTTTTAAATTTAAAATCATCATGAAAATGACCAACAATATTGTAATTTGTTTTTGTAAATAAAATTGTAATAATTACACATTAAAACAACCAACCAAAATACAAAACGAACAACCAACAAAAGCAAGCAAGAACAGAAAGGGGGAGTGGAATAGTTGAAAAGTGTTCGCCTCTTTTCAAGGTGGCGGCGACCTTCGGGCGGAATCAACCCACCTAGAGCCACCCAACCAGACCTCGTGTCAAGGTCAGTGTCAGCGCGCTGGCCTTGACACATGTGTCTGTTGCTGTCCCACCTCCGCAGATTTGTGTTCTTGATTTCTGCTGCTTTCTATCCGGTTGATAAACAAATTACAATATTGTGGATTCGATTTTCGATTAGGGAAAGCCATAATTCCTACCAGCCTAGACTATTTTCGTTGCTGACGTTGTAGTCAGCATTTATATGCTTCGCATGGAGCTCGGCTATATATCTGTCTATAATGGACATAAGATTCGCACTGTTTATTGCTGGACTTTAATGGGCACCCCGGGTGTTAATTGGTTGATTGGACTAACTAAATTTAAGTTGATTCGTCAATTTCAGTCGAAATAAAGCTAGCTAGTTAGAATGTTTGTCCAAAAATAGCTGAACTATTACAATGCGAGATTGCAAACACTCTTTAAATATATATAAGACACATAATTGAAATTCTCCATTGAGTGTTGAAAATTCGTGCCTTATATATATTTGCTTTTTATTTTTAGTTCATATCGGTATTGATTATTTGGCTTCATCATTGTTGCTGTGCTCCACTTATGGTTTTGCTTTCGTATAATCAACAAAGGAGAAATTATGAAACGGCTTAGGGAAATTGTTGCACCTGTTGTTTGTGGATTGATTGATTTGTATGAGGTGGTGAAAAACGAAAATAGCTTTTCCGCCGCAGATATCACGTTCTCAATGATCCTTCGTTCCATGTTTCAATCGCTGTTGCCGGTTGGATGATATTGTCCCCTGCCACCTCTCCACACCTTCAATAGCCCTTGTTTTTGGAAGCTGGCCAAAAGCGTGCGCAAAATGTTATTGTCTTAATACAATTGTTGCTGTTCTTGCTGCTGCTGTTGATATGTTTTTCCAAAAGCCCCTGAAAAAAGGAAATACAAAGAACGAAATGGCTTTGCCGCACTTTTTTCATATATTTATCATATTTAAATTTCACCGAATCTTTTTTTTTTAATGTACAATCTTTGTTTTCCAATTAGCTAGACACCGTGCACAGTGGGTCCCAGGGTACCAAAGTCCTCCGTTCGTCTCGTTTTTTTCGATTTAACTGAATTTTAATTAGGTATTTCAGGCCAGGCGTAAAATTTTGCACAGCGAATATTATGTTGTCGGCTCTCGATCGGTTTGCTGGTCCGTCATGCTATATGGCAACTAATTTATGGTCGTAATTAGCCCCAGACAGAGGCTGCACCGCCATTTGGCCCATAATACATCATTCTCATACCTCTCCTATATTTCCGAAGCACAAATGATCATACATACAATTAAAGATCAGGACAGTGCGGTTCTGATCTTGAGGCGCAGTAAACATTTCAAGTGCTTATATACTGCGATTATTATTCGGTTATTTAGTTCTGGCTAAAAACGATTAACCCTGAGTATTCCTAGAACATCTTTAAGCTATTATAAACATTTTTTGTGTTCAAAATACTTATGAACCTTTGATTTTATCACTTACAGGACTGCCGACAGCCCTTCCAGGGAGGATCCTTCTTTGATCACGAGGGCCTGCCGTACTGTGAGACGCACTACCATGCCAAGCGAGGATCCCTGTGTGCAGGGTGCTCAAAACCCATCACCGGACGCTGCATCACGGCCATGTTCAAGAAATTCCACCCGGAACACTTCGTCTGCGCCTTCTGCCTGAAGCAATTGAATAAGGGCACTTTCAAGGAGCAGAAGGACAAGCCATACTGCCACACCTGCTTCGACAAGATCTTCGGATGAATTCGCAGCTGCCAAACTCTAGTTACGCATATAATACTGTTTTTTATACGACTTACGAACCCAACCCCAATCCCACACGCACAAGCCCCTATACCCGTACACCTACTTACTGTGCATCTGTGCTTTGTATAACCGAGTCAATTTAGTAATTTAATTAACGCCATCCGAGCAGGATACGATAATAGAATGCGATCGTAATCAATTAGCAGACACTAATCCTAATCAATAATGTTGGTCACTTTGATATTGCTACTCGTTCGACAAGAAAAGACCATAGAACCGAATGATAAATAAATAAGAGAAACCATATTCTGTATTTTGTATTTTGGGTTGCCTACTTCGCGGGTTGATTTTCTTCTTCACTGCCGATAAAGCCGAGGAAAAACGTTGCCTAATCATTTGTTTACGTTTTCTGCATGTTTATGCTCATTCAAAAACGCGACACTATATAAATACTGGTGCATACTTTTATGATGGAAAGCTTATGTGACTTGGCCGAATTTCAGTCAACTAATACAATATTCATGATTTATAAGCCTATGATCTATGTATAAATTATTTTTCTTATAAAATCTCTCCTAGATAATGCAAAACCGAAATTAAAAAGTTTAAGGCCAAAGACAGTTATGATAAGCTCGATAGCCGGGACTCAAACCCGCGCACAGTTCTCTGCTCTGTGTATCTTGTATCCGTATCGCGCATTACCATCTTCGCATCTCTCCCACTCTCATTATCCGAGTCTCGTGGATGCCGTACTCACCCACACAGCTGTAAACGATGCCGGCCGGTTAACAACTGCTGCGTTGCCTTCTCGCTCTGGCAACAGCCACTTGACATTGAGGCAGAATTAGAGGAAGAAGAGGAACCTGGGCCAGCTCTCATCGACCCACTTCGCACACCCCACCACGACCCCCGACCACCCGACCGCTATTCAGCATACATCCCCAGGAGAGAGAGAGATGGGGTACACGGAAAGAAAAGTTATGTCGAGAAAGAGTAACGGAAAACAATAGAATAAGTTGCATGACTAATAATACTAAATATATAGTAAAGTCGGCCTACTTGTGCCTTTCTTACCTCTCGCTCTTTAGAAGTATGCAATATTGCGTGTAACAGGTAGACCACATCTCGCACCAATCGTGTCGCAATTAAAAAGTGTCCGATTCGATAACCATCTGTTCATTTTCTCCCTGTGCATGTGGGACTCGCCCCTATGAAAGACCGTAGGGTTCCCATACTATGAGTGCCGTGAATCAGGCGGCGTTATTCTCGCTCTTCCGCTCATTCACTTTCCATCAGTTGGCCGTGTCGGTTCGTTTTTTCCCCAATTCTCCAATTCTCGCTGCCCGATTCTCGATTCTCTCGCGGTCGTGTGCCGGTTGGTGTTGTTGCTGCTGTTTAAATTCCGCGTTGGTGGGTGTGTATGTATAATTTTGGATTAATTGCCATGGTCTTATGAGCTCAGCTGGTTAAAGTTTTCAATTTTCGGATCTGGCCACAGTGAAATTTCATCGGGAGAATACGTGCGAATAAGGGCGGGCCCAAAGACGCGCTACAGGTTGGCGGCTCGCACACAGATGCATCGAGAGCATCTCTCACGTGGCCCAGACCCAAACACAAACCCAAATTTTCCAACTCCCATTCTTTTCACGAGCCTCTCTCCCGCCTTTTGGGCCCCAAACCGTTTCTACCTACTTGTTGTTTTCGCGGTGATGTAATACAGGCAGTCGGCAAACTGAAACCGAGTCCTTAGCCAAACAAGTTGCGTACAGGGTGTGCTGGCGGTGCAGTGAAAGCTCTGGACACCTACCCGTTATAAGCGACAACATTTTATGTCCATCCTGCTTATAGCCCCTATATGAATGTTTATCAGGACCGTAAAATGTAATATAGTGTTCAAAGATAATAGAAAATCAGTGAGTGGAGTTATTCCCCTTTTCTGTTTATAGTGCCTTTGAGCTATTACTGATGTATATAATGTTTTATAATGTATATTCCCGTCAATACAAGTATAGTCATTAAGGGATTCAATGCATAGTTGTGTTCTACACTTAATTACAGTCTTCAACAAAGTTCTTGAACAAAGCCTTTCACTGTACGCGATACCAGCCTCAATTGCGCTTGATTTGGCCACAATGGAGGCTCCTCTGTGCCGGAGTGTTGATTGTGCGCTAATTTGTCTGGGAAGTGTTTAAATAAGAGGGAAATTAGCTGCTGCACATTGCATTGTAATTCATTTAAAAAAGCCAGTGGGGCGACCCCACTTGCCCAATTTGATTGATTCAAAGGGAGTCGGTATACAAGTATGTTGTATATACAAAAATAAACGGGGGCTATTTTCATGTTCAAGGTTGACTCGCTATAGAACCCACATCCAAACCGGGTGGTTGGCCAACAAATTGTGACAATTTTGAACGGCACGCAATGGCGATTGGGTGGACTAATGGGTTTCGCCCATTACATCCTCACCTGGCCACAAATTTCTACCCGGCTTATCACGTAAGCCGAAAGTTTTGCTGCCACTTGGCTGGCCAGCTGTTCAGTGCTGCTCCAACTGCCGAAACTCTTTATCAGTTTTGCGTTTCTCCATCGCTGTTTTTGGGTTTGTTTAGATTTACATACGTATGTCCCACATCAAGCACATTCATAATTTCAGTTCCACGGGACTCGGGTTATCGACTACCATTTCCGCTTAAAATTCTAACTTATTTACTTTTTCAAAGCGCTGTGACATTGTTCTCTTAAATTGTCGAGTGCAAGCAAACAACTCCGAGTGAAGCGTGGTTTCCTCGTGATTGCGCAAAAATTTAGATTGTGCGGACTCATGGGTGCGAGTACATATCTGAGATTGCGAATTGAGTTGTGCTAATTAAGTGAAGCACTAAACATTTTTAGAAACCCATATAAACTGGTTTATTGCTGCTTGATCGCCCATTTCGTCAACGAAAAGTTCCCGAACCTAGACAATAAGAACTTATCACTGCGAATGTCGCGTTGCGGGAATAATTATTGCTAATTGTTGTAGTTAGCTGGAGGTTGATACCGAATCGTCCATTTGCAGTCGCTTTTATTTTAAATGCAAATGAAACTTGCTTTCCTCCCCCCTTTTTTTTTTAGAAATTAAAAGATGTTTGGCCTTTTTTGCACCTGGTTTTTAATATTTTCTTGAAGAATTACGTCATATATAAGCCTTTTTTCAAACATTCATTTTTTAAATTAAGTATACACACTTGTGTTGTTAATGACAAATTGATATTAAAAAGTTATTGCGGTATAGTAACTGACTGTTTGAACTTTCCCTTATCAAATACTTGCGATTGCTCAGAACCAACAGTGAAAGGTTCATCTACAATTTTGATCCATAATTGATTATAAAGATAAGGCGGTAAACCCATATAACTAAATCAGCTATAAGGAGTTGTATGACACTTCACAATTATTTATATATCCCCTTTGCATGTTCCCGTTTAGAATACTTCATTACCGCAAGATCGATTTATGTGCGTACCTCCATGGGAATGACTCAATTAATGGCTCAATTAATTCTATTTATATATTAGACATCTATAGGTTTGCAATGCAGCCGAGTGCGTGTTCAAATACCTGAGATATCGTGAGTCAATAAATTCATGCAATACGCTCAGAAGCTAATTATCTTCGATATAATTATACACTCAGCCGTTTATGGCATTGATTTTAGGCATTGGGTAAATATAATGTTTTTACCTCAGATGAATGAGTGAATAAAGATCAACTGAAAGCCGAAGAGGAATCAACATTAAAATTTCATAGGAACAGAGCCAGCTTAGATGTCTCCCTCAGCCAGTTTAAATGTCTTGAGGTCGACATCGTCGTAAGGTGCCACATCGTGGCCAGGGTCCTCTTTCTCCTCATCCAGCAGACAGTAGATGCTATCCGTTTCCTGTTTGATAATCTCGTCACCCAGTCGCTTCCAAAAAGGACGACAGCGGTTCTTCCACTGACGTAGGTTGAAGAAGGCGCAATATCGAGTGGTAGAAGACTTAAGCATGGCCATGTAAAGAGGTGTGATTTCATCCGCCATTAACTTGGCCTGTAGGTAATTGGCCATCTTGCGGCTATGCAGATCGTTAAAGTCCAAGTAGATGCGCTTGGCGTGCTCATAGCACTTCTTAGCTATGCTTGTCATCTGTGTGTCCTTGGCGAAGATCTTGCCAAGGTGCAAAAGTATCTCCGCCTCCAAGTCCCGGTGGGTATAAAGTCGAGATAAACGAAGAGCTCGCTTATAACACGAAATGGCCTTCTCCACGTGCTCAAAACTTTCGGGTAGGAAGGAGTTATGCAATTTTGGATGATCTAATTATTACTTTATAACCCACTTACATCTCGGAGCATTGTCCCTGGAACAGGTAGTACTTGATGTTGAGCTTAACAAACCGGTATTCGGTGCAGGCCAGGATCTGGGTTTTGATCTGGTCCAGACACTGCTGAGCCGAGTTAAAGTTACCGATCTCCATCAAGAAGTAGGCACGCTCCAGAAAGGTGTCGCAGAAAATCTCCATGTTCTTATCCCTGCCAACTGAAAGAGTGGTCAGTTATAAATTTCATAATAAAAAGTCAAGTCTTTTAATGGATCATTATTTAAATATAGTTATTTAAGATGTTTTACCGAGAATCGTACTTACTTTCTGCTATAAGGACCGTGGCCCTTCGGGCCATGGCTACCGCGTCTTCGGGGTGCTGACGCACAATGGACTTGCCCTGGATGAGGAGCTGCTTGGCGAGATTCTGGGCCACCAGCTCGTGGAGCGTGAGGCTGCCTGCGGGCATTCCCACCTCGGCGGTCCACACGTGACCACGCACCAGATCCATGGCAATTTGTAGGAAATTGATGGCCGAGGTTCGCTGACCCGTGTTCACCAGATACATGGAATAGATGTAGTAGATCCGAGATATGTATTCGGCGGCCTCCCGCTCCTGGCCAGCAATGTTGCGGCACAGCGAGATGATGTGCTCATTGAGGGCCACCAGGGCGTATGCGTATTTCTGACGATACGGCTCCAGCAGCTGCATGGTCTCGAAGAATAGGCCAAAACACTGTTTGAGACCCCGATGCTTGTGCAGGCAAACGGCCAGTTCGGCATCCCGGAGTCGATCCACCATTCCGTAGAGCAATTCGGAATCATCGGATAGCCGTTCCCGGATATTAAGGCTCTCGAAAAGTGCATTCTCCTTGGTGGCCAGGCAATGGAGGAACTCCGGCAGCATGGTGCATCCTGCCCGGCGCAACTCGTCCTCCAGAGCCTCAAAAACTGGTCCCTTGATCCGGCGCGCCTGGTCGTAGGTCAGTGGAGTGATTGCTTGCCTTATGGTCTCGCGATCAAAGTTAATCTCTCGAAAATTTCGATGCGGTAGATTGCGCTTCACTTGGCGCGTAATGCGCACCACCTCATTTTGCCACTGAAGGGACATGATCTTGTATCGGGTTAAGGGTTATACATGAAATGTATTATTTTCAATTTATTTTTGTGGCTGTTATGCTTTGAAGTATATTTATTGATCTGCTTATGGTGACTGAGAAATCATTTGTAAGAGTTACTGTCCTTTGTTATAGCTAAAAACAAAGGTAACTTGATTATTTTAAAACCACTTATTTACTGACAAATTTCAAACTACATTCAACAGATCATTAAGTTTTAAAAGCACTCTTTTTGTTATACTCTGTTCCCATTTTGGGCGTGAAACTAACTAAGACCATTCACAGTGGTTTGAAACTTCTCTTTGTGCGTATAACAATAGTTTGATGAGAACAGTGTTCGCTAAACTGTTTAGCTGGCGAACAGTGGCTTTAAAACCAACGCCTCTTGAGGGGTTTCCTTTCTACGGCTTCAGTCGTTTGCACGCTTGTAGATAAAACAGTTCGAGTGCCCCACTTGTTGACTGGGTTGTCTGGTTGGTTGGGCCATTTAAGCGTTTGGCTTAGATCGCAGTCGTTCTATAGTCTCTTGGTTGTCAACAGCTCTACTGATCCGATAACATTTCCATTTTCTTTCTTCTTCAAGAAATCAAATTAAATAAAATCACGCAATGGCCAGCGAGGACACAAGCTTTATTCCCGATCTTCCCAGCGGTGGACCGTTGGCCGCCTACAGAAAGAGGGCCAATTTTGACTGGAAGCGATTGCGACTGCTATTCGAAAAGGAGCAGGGATTGCGAATTAAGGTAAGTGGATGGCTATCTCTAGGAAAAAAACCTTGATGGAATATACTTGCATGCTTGCATCTTACGTAACAGCTTATTATATCGTTGAGTTATGGCTTACGTCTTTAGAGTCACGAAAGTAAATTGATGACATTATCCAATAACTTTTAGTTTCTTATATTGAAAGGCGTTAAAAAAACACGTAGAATACATTTTTGTTGTACATTATACATTAAACTTTTACTTTGGATTAAAGTTTTCAAATGTATGTACTCGTTACTCGTAGAATAAAAGGGATATACTAGATTCGTTGAAAAGTATCTAAAAGGCAGAAGGAAGCGATTCCGACCGTATAAAATATATATATTTTTGATCAGGATCAATAGCCGAGTCGATCAGGACATGTCCGTCTGTCCGTCCGCCTGCCTGTCCGTCCGTATGAACGTCAAGATCTCAGGATCTATAAAAGCTAGAAAGTTAAGATTCAGCATGCAGACTCCAGAGAAGCAGCGCAATTTTTGTCGATTCATTATTATTATTACATACTTTGTTGAATATATCCTTGTTTTGTAGTACAAAGTGTGGCGTCGTCTGGAGAATGACCCCCTTTTTGCCCACCCTTCCCGGACACTGCCCATGGACGAGCAGAAGCGTCTGTGCGCCATGCAGGTGAATCGCATGAAGCACCTGGACCTGGTGCCCAAGGAGATCGAGAACCTGAGCTTCTCGGCCAAAACGAAGTATCTGATGTACATCAACGAGGCGTTGGCCTGCTACTCGCCCAGTTTATCGGTGAAGATAGCTCTGGGCGTGGGCCTATTCAACAATGCCATCCGTGCCATGGGAACCGAGAAGCACCAAAAATATATAGAGGCAGCATGGAATCGGGAAGTGATCACCTGCCTGGCCATCACAGAGCTGTCGCATGGCAGCAACACGAAGAGCATCCGGACAACGGCCACCTATGATCCGACCACCCAGGAGTTTGTGATCAATACCCCGGATTTCGAGGCGGCCAAGTGTTGGGTTGGAAACCTGGGGAAAATGGCCACGGTGGCCATGACTTTTGCTAATCTCTACACAGCTGATGGCCAAAATCATGGGCTCCACGGCTTCCTGATTCCCATTCGCGATCCCAAGACACTGCTCTCATATCCGGGAGTTCTGGTCGGCGATATTGGAGAGAAGTGTGGTCTAAATGGCATTGACAACGGATTTGTGGTGTTCACCAACTACCGAATTCCCCGCGACAACCTCCTCAATCGCACCAGTGACGTGACTCCGGAGGGGGTTTACGAAAGTGTGTTCACCGAACCGGGTAAAGTCCTTGGGGCGGCCCTCGAGAGCTTCTCCGCCGGACGCATTGGCATAATGCAGGAATCGGCCAATACCTTGTGCAGTGCCGCAGTAATCGCAGTTCGATACTCCGCAGTGAGGAAGCAATTTGGCCCGGAGCGTCACGGCGAGGAAATGGCTATTCTGGAGTACCAACTGCATGTAAGTCGAGCTAATTACCAATTGAATTAGTGGGATTATCTTGACCAGAGTACTCAATATTCATCCAATATTGCAGCACAAACTTGATTGCATTATCTACGTTATAATATATTTCTGTTATTTAAATGAACATACGTCTAAATCCATCCCATCCCCAGCAATATCGCATCTTTCCCTATCTGGCGGCTGCCTGCGTTCAAAAAATCGCCACTGAAGAGCTGACAAGCACTTATATGGAGATCATAGCGCGTTCCCAGGCGGATTCCAATGGATTTGATGTTTTGGTGGGTTGTCTTTATATTGTGTATCTAATAACACAACTAATGAAAGCAATATTTTAGACACAGAATGCTGCGGAGATCCACGCCCTGATCTCGTCGTCGAAGCCTTTGATTACCTGGGCAGCACGGGATGCGATTCAGGAAGCGCGAGAAGCCTGCGGAGGACACGGCTATCTGGCAGCAGCGAAGCTTGGCCAGATGCGCACCGACCACGACCCCCTGTGCACCTATGAGGGCGATAACAATGTCCTAGGACAACAGGCCTCCAACTGGTTGCTGCGCCAGTGGAGCGCCAAGGAACTCGAGACCCCCATTGGCAGTGTGAAATTCCTGGAGCAGCGTAACGAGTTACTGGCTCTCAACTATGCGTCCTTGGTGCAGAGGACTCCAATAACCAGCTGGCAGTGTAAGTAGATTAAAGTCTTATGAGCTATTACCTTAGTTGTGGTAAACTAAAGTAAGGCATTGTTAAGGTACTACGAGTGTTTGACTAAAAAGTTCCTTTTCCCTTAGTCTCCCTGAAGTGCTACGAGTGGCTGCTGTGTCACCTGATGGCCAAAACCACGGCTCACATCGATGGCCAACTGGCGGCGGGAAGCAGTAAGTTCGAGGCGAGAAACAACTCGCAGGTGGCCGGAGCACGGGAACTGTCCCTGGCCTACGCGGAGTACTATGCTCTGACGCGCTATGTGGACCACGTTAGTACACTGACTGTGGAGGCGCCGTATGCATCCGTACTCCACCTGCTGTTCGACGTGTATGCCATGTGGCTGCTGGAGAAGCACATGACCACCTTCTACGTGGGTGGCTTTGCGGCTGGGCGGGATTTCTCGGCTGCAGTGCGCCAACTGCTGCTGGACAGCTGCCTGAAGCTGAAGGACGTGGCTGTGAGCGTAGCGGATGCCATTTCGCCGCCCGATTTCGCACTGAATTCGGTCATCGCCCGGGCGGATGGACTCCTCTACGAGAACTTGCAGAACGAATTTATGACCAATGAGGGGGCGTTCCAGCGACCCTCCTGGTGGCGTGACGTAATCATTCCGCAGGCCCAGTCCAAACTTTGAGGATTACCACCGAGTTCTCAACCTAGTTACCAAGTGCCTGACTTCGATACTGAAGCGTTCGCTTGGCGCGTAGTAAACCGAGTTAAATTGGAATTGGTGTTGCCTCTTGATAATCAGGTATAATGGCCAACTACATTCGCATTGATCCTAGTGAAACGTTTTTTAATCATATACCAACTATAACACACATTCGAGTACTTTAAGATGAAATCTGTTACTAGATTACTGTTAAACGAGTTGAAATTAAAGTATATATGTATATAAACGAGTTAAATTAGTTTTGAATCATTTTGCGTTACACGGTTGTATCTATAAATATATGTAAACCTATATAACCTAATCGCAAATTTAAACTTGGCCGAAATGGCAAAGAACACTGCTAAGAAAACCCTACATAAAAAAGTTAGGCGCTGCACCAAAAGTTATAAGTTCCTTAATGAAGGAAAAGTAAAAGATATTTCTTTTTATTATAATCATTCAGCCAGCGAGCATCCCATTTATAAGATTTTACTATAAATCCCCGATTCGAGTGACTCGGTAAGCGCCCCACTCTCTAGGCGTCGTCATCGCTGCAGGCAGTCACCAGGTGTCCGATCGCTTATAAGAGGACCTGTGCCCACCTGTTCCGACTCAGACGTTGCCCAGTTGTCGATCGGTGAAGAAGATCGGCGAGCACGAGAGAATCGCAGTCCGAAACCGATTTCGGAAAACAAAAACTGGTCAAGAACCTATCGAATCATAAACAAATCAAGTGAGTCAAGTGAGTGAGCTCGCTGTGTTTTTGTATCTCTATCTCGCGGTGGGACTCTCTATCTATATGGAAATCGATCCCCTCTCCCGGCGATCACGGCCATATAACATCGATAGTTTTGCCAATTCGTTGCGCAGTTTTGGTTCCGTACTGGGAAGTGTATGTAGTGTTTTCAATATTAGTGGGTCTTATCAGCGAGATTTTAATGATGTATACGAGAGTTCGCATTGAAAAAGTTCGGTGATCATCAAAGTCAGGGGCGAAGTGACAAAACACGTTCGTTCTTCGAGAGTGCTGCTTAGTCGAGTTCCTTTGTTTCAACAGAGCCGTGCACAAAACTGTTAATTGTTTATATTTTGGTGTATTAAGAACAATTATAAATCATCTTCAGACCGGTTGCTAAGCCTTAAAGTTATTAAATTAGAACACACCAATTGTTGAAATCAAAAATCCCCGCTCTTAATGGCAACTTGATAAAGTTTTGTAAAAAATGACAAACAAAACGTTGAAAATGTACAGATGACTGGCAAAAGGGGGAAATCAAAATAAAATAACAAAACAAAACATTCAATATACGCGTACATTTCTAAACTCTGAACATATCAGTGAGAACCGGTTCGTTCTTCTCTTCCTCTCGTTTGGCAGACGAGCAACCGAATTGAGTCAATAATATACACAGTCATATGGAGATCCATTAATTTACATTTTGGGGTTTTTTGTTTTCGATACGGATGGCCAGGCCCTCCTCCCTCTAACCGTGCCCCCGGTTCTGATTTCTTTTCGCCAATTCATTATGGGAAAATCGTGTAAGGGCAATTAGTTGTGGGTTGGGCCAGAAAAATATATATGAATTGGTTGTAATTGCCGACTATGGGCCTTACGCTTCGTGTCCAGTTAAGCGGGGGAGGCAGTGAAGCCAATGACCCTCGCCTAGGAGTCCAAGAATCGATTATTGGCAGTGCATCCCCTATTCCGCACGTTGCAACCGCGCATATTACCGGCTTGGGCAGGCGGATTTATGGATTCTGCCCCGAGCGGCTAATGACAATGGGTGTGAAAGTATCGGGCAACAATGAGGCAGCAGCTCCCAGTTGTTAGAAGTGGCTATTGGGCAACCTCTAGATGGGATCTTATATAACACTAAGCCATCTAGACGTCTATATGTCATCCAATCAATTGCCGCTTCCGTTTAAACGACGTTAAATTTTGTAGGCTTTAACATATTCAGCGTTTCACAAACAAGTTATATTTACACAAATTTCCAAAACAAGTTTTTAATGATTCCATTGTTTTATTTTGTACACCCCCAGCTCCAAAGTCCAATCGCAAATGCCCAGCTAAAAATATGTGGAAGTTTCTGCTTATTTGTGTGGTGATGAGTGCTCTGAATGAAGAATCATCGGGAGGTAAGAGAACCCACTGATGTAATTATTTCCGCAATGCTAATAACATTATAGTTTTCAAAAAGAAATATGACGAGGAGGGAACGCTATAGGCAAAACATTTTAGAAATCCTTATCCAGAATACTTTATTTTTTATTGGTTTGGAAATGCTTCTTTCTACCTGTTACCTACTTTTCAACAAATCTAGTATACATTCTTACTGCACGATCAACGAGTTACACTTTCACAGTGTAATAATAAATTTAAACAATAGAAAATCCTACAATACATTGCAGAATATGTTGTTATCATGCACACGATTTTTTTTATTTCAGCAAAAACGGGTCCGACCCGCAGACGACGAGCATACGCCGGCGAATACGCCGGAGGGTATGCCAGTAGTGGAGGAGGAGGCGGTGGCTACACTGGAAGCTACAACAGCGGCGGTGGACACAGCAGTTATGTGGGTACTGGTGGTGGGGGTGGTGGTGGTGGCTACTACGATTACGATGACTATGGCGGCACCTCACCCAACTTTGGCATCATCGATCCGTATCTTTTCCACCAGCAACTGACGAATCATATTTTGGCCCAGAACTTCGCCAACCAACAGTGAGCATAGATCATATCCAGGGGTTATATTGTCTCGGGTTCTTGGGTAGTCATACGGCGGGCTAAGGGCAAACCTAACGCTTGAATATATCTGTTCTTGTAGAGCTATAACTGGTCTGGCCACGGCTGGCAACGCTTATGCATCCGCGGATGCTTCCCTTGTCGACGACAACGATATGTAAATACAAGTAGCTAGTTCTTAACTTAATACTTATACAGTTGTTCCCAATGGTGTTCCACACTCTAATTTCCTTTTCTGCGCAGTCGCATCCAGCAACAGATCGCCGCTCAGCAGGCCTACCATGACAATCTAGTGCGCCAGAATAGGTACAGAGGCGGTTCGAGCTCTGGATCCGCATCCGCATCTGCATCAGGATCAGGATCTGGATCCTACAACTCAAATCGCTATGCACCCAGCTATGCCTCTGCCTCCGGATCCATCGGCTCCAATGGCTATCGCCAGACGGCCTTTATTAGTCCACCCAATCCGGTATGAAACCCGTATACCTCATTTCGATCAAGAACATTAATCGCACTATTTTAAAATCGAAGTTAACATGTCAAGCATTTACTTCGTAGATGACTATTTTTCTTAAATCGTCACACTTGTTTGTAATCAATAGTTTGTATGTCAAAAGGTTAAATTCTAATGGCATTTAACAGTTCCAAAAATATTATGAAAATAGCCCACTAATTCGCATAGTCGAATGACTGATTCAACCAATAAAAATTCTATTTTCACAGGCCTCTCCCAACATTGTGAATCGCTTTGGTGGCGGAAGCGGTGGTGGAAGCGGTGGTGGATCTTCGTTCTCCAGCTCCAGCAGCTCCGGAGGAGGTGGTGGCGGAGGTGGTGGCTACAAGGGCGTCTCGGTCTCGTCCTACAGCCACAGCAACGGAGACGGAACAAGTCGACGTGGAGCCCAGACCACGGTAAACGACAACGGAAAGGTCACCTCGTACTCGGTGCACTCTTAGGAATATCGGTCCAGTACCTCCTCCGGTGGCTAGGCTAACATTTACTCCGGTCTGACGAAGCAAACCGATCCCATTGAATATGTATAAAATATATAAATAATATACGCGTATTTTATTGTCAACTTGGCGGACTTTCTTATCGGCGGGGCTTATGGCGAAGCTTTCTTTAAGTAGAAAGTTTCGTTCTCCCTTTCTGGCTTAGGCAAAAATTGCAAGTTTTGTATTTTCATTTGTATGTCGACCTTGATTTTGACGTTTCTGCTGGCATTGATGTGTATATAAATGTGTTGTACTACTTAGTTCAGCTTGCAAGATTATATTTTATATATATTTTATTTCAATGTTTTCGTTTTTTATTGGACGGATGGGCGTATCAAAGGTGACCGGAAATGATCTATCTCATTGAAGTTGATTCTGTATAAAATGGCTAAATATCAAGATCGTGTTCTTTATTCAAGATCAAGTGAAGCTAGAGACACGTCCTTAAAGATTGTGAATTTAAAATAGTTTTGGCCACGGTAATCCCAATATAAAATGTATGTAATAAATAATATCTTGAAAAAGTTGAAGATACAACAGCTCTTCTCAGTTGTACAATAGTATTTTTTTTCTGGACTTGTTTCCAATTAATAAGACGCAATACCATTTACAAAGGCTTTTAGAAGGCTGGCTAATTTTGAAACATACGTCTGAAAGGAATGTTAGTTCCTGAATTGAATTTGAAGCTCAAGGTTTTTTCTATATATTCCTTCACCTTGCCCACAGTTTTTCTAAGTTCAATGGGAGCTCATTAGCATTGTGTTCCACCTATGAACATAAAATGTATATATATGAAAGTAATCGCAAAAGTGATAATGGTCGTACATGGCAACTATATACTTTGTCTTTCTTGAGCAAGGTTCCCCGCCGATCATCAAAACTGAATATGGAAAACATTCTATATAGGGCGATGATGTCGCAATTAACTTTCATCACTCGGCTTTCTGCACCAATTGCGAGCTCCAATTCTACGTGTACTATCAGTGGCATTCCCTCTAGGTCAGAAATCAATCAGTTCAAGACTGATTTATACATAAGTGACTCTTATCACCGCCGTCTGAGGCTTTAAAGCGGAGCTTCCTGCGCTCGATTGCATTAGTACAATTTTAACCGCGAGTGTCGAACGTATTTTTCGGTCAAGAGCTACCACAAATTGCCAAAATGAATAAGCTGCTGGTTTTGGCCCTTTGTCTGGGTGTGGTCTGTGGAGGTAGTGCACTGTTCCAAAATCAACTATTCCAAAAAATTACACCTAAGATGTAACCAGAGCCGGCTTGGTCCTGTCGATCTGATCCAAGTTTTTGGAGGCTGCCTATCAGTGTTTGTGGATCAGTTGTCGTCAGTGTTACTTGGGTTTTTCCTGAATGAAATATTTACACAACACCCCGAGATATTGTGTAATTTATGGCGCGTGTGGCGATAGAAGATTGTAATCCGATCGAAATATACTATTGAATAGTGTTAAAATATATGTACTTTTTTAAAACCTCAACTCTGCGGAAATATAAAACGATTTCAGTGAACGAGAAATCTTTTTGAATGAGACTGATAAAAGTTAAAATCTTTACATTTCGTATTTAAGTTCTAATTTGAGGATAAATATATTTGAGTAAATTAACTAACAGATTTTTTTATTTTTCATTACAGATTTCCAAGCAAGGTAATTTGGTTTAAAATGTCCCTTTTAACATATAATATAATGGTTTGTTTTCAATTTTAAAATCTCCAAGTTTGGCGAGAACCAAACGCGACAGTTTTCACTCGCGGTAAGTGCCTTGTTGCAAATGTTAAAGATTTTTCTTTTCCGAATCGAGAAAATTGAAATTTCCCCATTGGCTGACATGGTACTTAAAAATTTTAAATTTTAATTTAAAAAAATCTTTGCGTAAAAATATGGGTATAATCAACAAAAAAATGAAAATATATAATTTATTTTAGTGCAGCCAAACCACAATCAATACTAAATTTAAAAACGAATGTTTTGTGGTTTCTTTTAAGTTGCGTTCATATGTAAATTTTCATTGTTGATTTAGAGATCCGTTGAGCCCAAATGAAAATCTTTTCCTTTTTGAGGTATCGTTATTAAATAAATTGCCCTAATCCTCAGCCACTACAGTTCCCACGGGCAGGCGGTGGAGCAGGCTCGCAAGAACTCTGGCTACGGAGGCTATAGTAGTGGTTTTGGAGCTGGTTATGGAGGTGCCTCCGGTCAGGTGGATGGCGCAGCATTGGGAAACCTGGAGAGCTCCTACGACTCCGTGGGTGCCACTGAATCCGCTGAGGGTGCCTCCGCTGGTGGCGTTGAGATTTTAGGTGGAGCTGCTGGTACGAACAGCATTGGTAGTGGTGTGGGAAGTGCTGGTTCCTTCGGCTCCAACTTTGGCGCCGGTTTTGGCACCCAGAACTCTGCCGGTTTTGGCGCCCAAAACTCTGCCGCCTTTGGCGCCCAGAACGCTGCCTCCTTTGGCGCCCAGAACGCTGCCTCCTTCGGCAGCTCCTTCTCCAGCAACGCCGCCTTCCAGAGCAGCTCCGCATCCAACTTCGGCAGCTCCGCCGCCCACCAGGTGGGCAGCAATGTGGAGTTCGCTGAGAACGCCAATGCCGGCAACAAGGTCGACTTCGGTGGAGTGAACGCCGTGGACACCAGTGCTCAGCTGCTCAGCGGAGTTCAAACCGTGCAGTCTGCCCCCGCTTCCGAGTATTACAGGCACGAGAAGATTGTGTCCACCCCGCAACAGGTGATCTACACCATTCCCGGTGGCTCCCAGCGTTACGTCCATCACGAGGAGCGTATTGTCGAGCAACCTGCCCAAACTCAGGTCACACAGACGGTCCCAGTTCAAACCGCACACTACTATCAGCGAAAGGTAACCACCACTGCCTCCGCACCACAGCTGGTTCAGCCAGTTGCCAGCAGCCGTTTAACCTACGGATCGAATGCCGCCTCCACTTTTGGCAGCAATGCCGCCTCCAACTTTGGCAGCAATACCGCCTCCAACTTCGGTAGCAATGCCGCCTTCAACTCTCAGCTCGGCAGTTCTTTTGGCCAGAACTTCCAGCAGAACAGCCAGCTGAGCCAGCTGATCAGCCAAACCCAGCAAGCTGCCCGCCAGCAGGCTGCCTCCCAAAGCGCATCCGCCAACCAGGTGCAAGCTGGAAGTGGCTACACCTCCGGATCACAGGGAGGTTTCAACTCTGGCTACAACTCCGCCTTCAACTCTGGCTCCCAGTTTGGTTTCAACTCCGCCAGCTCGTTGAACTCTGCCAGCTCCCTGAACTCCGCCAGTGCCGGAAACAGTGCAGCTCTACTGAGTGGATCTTTGTTGGGAGGAAGCCAAGGATCTCTGTTGAGCGGACAGGTTGGCGGACAGCAGTCGCTGCTCAGTGGATCCCTGTTAAGCGGACAGCAGAACTTGGGACTTGGACTGAATGCGGCTCAGAGCGGTCAAGTAGCTGGAGCTAGCAACGTTGGGGCTGGATTATCAGCAGGTGCCGGAAACCTGGGCAGTGGCTACAGTACCAAGCAGTGGGAGAAGCAGTCCAAGTGGTCTTCCCAGAACTCGGTGGGTTTCTTTTTGACATGTACATACAAAATGCATGTGTAATTGCGCCGCAATTGAGGATCAACATTCTTATGTATTATAAAAATACTTTTTTCTTGTTCCAACAGTTCGATTCCAATGGCGCTGTCAACAACTACAAGGATTTAGTTACCGGCGAGAGCGAAAGTATTGACATCAATGGAAAGCGCACGGGATACCATGCAGTCACAGCTTCCGTCGATGACAATGGCAAGTTTGGCACCCACAGTGTTCACTCGTAAAGCGGTTACATCAATCAGCACCCAAAACTTTACGCCTGTCGTGTTCTTAGGGAGTGAAATACTCAGCTCGCAAAATAATGTGAAGTAAAATAAATTGTTTAAATGTCAGATTAAGTCTTTTATTTAACCGGGAAGCAAGCACTATTTACCTAGATTCAATTCTTTACGCTGCCTTTGAAGTCTTAAGTTACAAAGCCTCGATTCCTTGCTGCTTAGTGCCGAATTCGAAGATATTTGTAATACATTTTGTTGTATTATATAAGACAGCTTCTTTACTAAATTGTATAAAAACTTTCCAATCCTCAAAATTTGAATAAGAAATGTGTTATTATCAACGGAAGGCGTTACGAATACCATGCGGAAACAGCTTGAAAAATAGGGAAACATCATATATTAAAGAGTAAAATGAAATTTCTAAAAAACTAAACTACAGCTTTATTATAAATATACTTGTGCATTGCCTAAGTTTACAAAAAATTACAAAATGGAAATTGGTTTGAGCAGAAGGCTTTGCCTCACGAGAAGGGCCGCTCCAGCTTGCCGTCCACCACCTGGACGACCCCACTGTTGATGACACCCTTGTGCTGATCCTCCTGCTCCCTTCTGGCTTTGCTATCCCGACGGCGCCGGAACTCCGTGGATGACATGCAGTAGCAGGGCTTCCAGCTGGGCCGCCGATAGATCTGCCCCTGTTCCTGGGGCACCCGCTCCGTGGTCCAAACCGGGACGTAGTGCGTCCAGGTCTCGCCGTTCCTGTAGATGCTGCCTGCATCGGAACTTCCGCCGGTGTAGACCTTACCGGGGTAGTACTGAGGATAATAGTCCCCGCGACTGGAGCCCTGGTAGCCACCTCGATTGGCTCCCTGGTAGCCGCGCTGCTCGCCGGAGAAGTTGGGATTCCACTGGGACTTGGGATCGTACGGCTTGCGGGTCTTGTGCTTGGAATCGCTGCCCCCACGACCCTTGAAAATGGGCACACTGGCGTCCTCTGTTGGCGTTTTCGCGAAACATAGTGAGAAAATAAAATACATGCAGTTCGAGTATATTCATTCATATGTTATCTTAATGTTTCATAGGGTTGTTTTACTTTGCCAGGAGTTGCACTCCTTTTTAATTAAACTTCTAAGCTAAGGTGATTCTTTGTGTCCCCAATGCTGTTCTCTGAATTAAGTTTCTGAGTATCTGACCCCTTACTGATAATATTGGTTGAAGAGGGAAAGTGAGTTTGTTGGCGGATTGCGAAGGCCACTCACCTTTGTCGCCGTGCTGCTGAGCGGAACTGGTCTCATTCCCGTCCGAGTCGGAGGTGATTTCGAAGGTGATGTCCGTGTGGATGCCCACACGCTTCTTGTGCTTGCCCAAATCCGTAATTTCCACGCTCTCCTTGGACTCTATATGTGTGTTTTTATTTTTTAATTGGGGCGCCGAGGGACTCGGATTCGTTAGTTTTGGTGTTGTGCATTTCTCACAGGTGGGTGCGAGTGAATTTAATTACCTTTCGTTTGCTGCTGCCCATCGCCCGTATCGACGGTGACCCGTACTCCGTGGATCTTGGGGCGATTTCCCCCGCTAGAAGTACCGCTGCTCCCACCGCCCGAACTTCCTCCTCCACCACTTAGGCTTCGTCCCGTTCCCGGGTCGTAGCTCCCGTTTCCAGCTCCGCCCGCTTGTCCGGGTTGCCCGGGTAAGCCCGTCTGGTTCTGATTGTTGCTGCCATCGCTGCCATCGCTCTCATCGAAATCCAACTTGGAGGACACTTTACCCGCCTGACCTGGTTGCCATCGGACGCCAGCATCGTTGTTTGTTTTCGGTTTAGCATGGAAATTAGATTTAGCAGAAATTTAATTAAAGTTATGCAAACACCACGACCACGGATGGACCCCAGGGTCCAGACCCGATGGTCCCACCTCCTCCGGACTTTAATCGGACGAATTGGAGCGTGCTGCGGGTCCGTGGCGTACAAGTGATGCAATTAGCACACGCTGACTTATTTACGGATATGCACCGCACCGATTCGACCGACTGAACTAATCTGCAACCTGAGCTGCCGCTGACCGATTTGAGGTTGCACTTGAATATGCACGGGCAACGCCACAATTATGGGATTAGTCACAATCAGAATCGGATTTCGCTGGGGGAGAGCCAATTAGGCTTCCAGCTGCGAGCAAAGGGAGCAAGTCTTCGATGGGAATCGAGTACTTTCAATTGCTTGGCTTGTGCAGTCCATTTCGCGGTAAGCCCATATGGGATTTGTGAATTTTTGGGGTGAAGTATGATGGTCTCTTATGTTTATAGCGAATTAGTTGGGATTTCATTCTAATTAAATGCATCTACATCGGTTTCAATAAGCCATTCTAAGGGCATTGCATGCATTGCCAATACCTTCAGGCTAATTGCGTTCAAAAACTGCTCGTACTCGTAGCCACGAACTTCACCCTCAAACTCAAGGCCGGAGATCTGATAGAATTGCTTATTTCGTATTTCCCCGCCACTGGCAATTCCCTACAATCGAGTGACACGCAGCCACATATATTTCCGAAAATTCCCGCTGACTCATGGAGGAACTTCTTCGCCAGGCGCGTGATTGATTGCCGATCTATTACTTTGAACAACCTTGGACGCAGTGATGAGTTAGCAGCAGACCACCAAAGAGTAATATCCACAGGTGGGCGGTGAAAGAGCTCATTGTTAACCGCGAACTGGCGAACTGGCGAACTGGCCTGGGGTATGGGAGTGTTCTAATGGGTATTTCCCTAGGAGTTTCTCGAAAACAGATCTCGAGAATGGAGCCGCGTCTCGTGTGCGCACTTGAAAACCGCCGACCAACAACTAAGCGAGGCAAAACAAGCAAGCTGATTTCAAATATCTACGGAGATTCATTAAAATTAACTGGCGAAGCTGGTGAGCGGAAAAAAGTCGCTTTTGTTTTTAAGTCTACTTAAGTTTTAGACACCGCTGCACACCGCTTCTGCACAGAAAATAAAAATGCGTAACGAATTGCTAATTCATTGATTTAATGGTTTCCAATAATTACAAAATAAATGCGGTCCAAGTAATTACCTACTTTTGATTAACTTTGGGCATACAAACAACAGCGTTGTTAAGACAGCAATTTCAGCTCAAGGACGCTGTGGTCACAAACGGTTTTTGGGTCAAAGGATTTTCGTGACATCAAGGGAAGCGTGCTGTAGGGCAAGGATAGTTTCTCGCAGTGTGCTTTTGTTGTTGACGGCTTGTTAGAGCTTCGCGGATAAGATCTCGACTGGCCGAAGTGAGTTGCTGCTGTTGTTTAGAGGTGAATGCATCCGTGGGTGGGGCACGATGCATCTGAGCGTTATGCGTAGATCAAAACCCCGGACCCCTGTTCCAGTAATTGAAGCTAATCGGTGGGCTAGCATCTTTTGTGATTGTTTCGATGTAGTTTCCGCTGTATCTTGGAGATTCCATTGTATCCAGCTGTTGCTTTTTGTTCTCGATTTGTTGTTGTGTGTTTTGCTTTGTTTTGGGCTTTTTCATAATGCTCTCATCGTTAATCATGGGACGTCGAGCGCTTCTCTATGGCCAGTTGGCAATTATATTCTGCGGCAATTTTGACAGCCACCGAACGATTATCGTCATTAGCCCCTTGAAAAGCCGAATACGAAGTTCATCGCATCTCAAGTTCAAGTTGGCTTTCAGAATAAACGCGTTTGTATTCGCAGGTTTATTGGGCAAATACATTTCCTTTTTTGGGGGACTTTCCTATTCTTTCCTATCTGCACGGGTTTACCTCCCTTAAGCCCGTTGGTGGTGCACTAATGAAGCATTTTCTCATTTGTCAAGCAACGCCCCCGCGTCAACCACTTCCTGAAGACGGGAAATTGCATTAGATGGATCTAGATCTCCCCATAACCCATAACCGCACATGTCGGAATAATAATGTCGGGCCAAACAAATGTATAAGCCATAAATTTCACCCCACATCGCCGTTCAGCACAGTACAGTTGTGGGTCCACGGCAATTAATTAGCAATTGCATTTGGCGCTGTCATTACGTGTGATAATTAAAAGGACCGTGGATGTGGCCAAAGTATCCTGCCAAAGAAAACTGAAGAAATCCTCCAAATGTATGGCCATAAATCGTGTGGCCCGGCCCAAAGATCCTGACCCGTCTGCAAATGCACTTTAATCTCGAATTTATCAAGCGTAATAGTTTGCCCTGGAAGGCTTTTGTAATCTCAGGGATTAGACTGGCACACGAGTATGTGTGGACACGTGGGGAGGGGCGCACATATAGCCAAAGTGGGTGGGCTCGGCCACTGGGTTGGCCAGAACCCATTAAACAGATGGATTTAGTTGTCAGCCTTTTTATCGCAAGGTATGAGTGGTGAGTGGTGGTCTACAATCCAAAGACTCTCAGGAGCATATGGTTTTTAAACGAATTTGCTAATCCAATGATTAATACAAGCATACCTACAAGTAATTATAGATTTGAAGAATAAAGGATACCGCAAGATACGACTAACTACAACTAATTAGCTTATAAAAATAAATGATCAGTTCCATGCTGATTTTATGTAAGTCTGTCCCTTTTCTAGAGACAACAATCAGTCTGGAAATGTTTTAACTGATCTACCACAACAACCTTGATACGAGATTTAACCAAAGAGTCTCACATGCAGGTAATCGAAAAGTAACTAGGTGTGCTAATATTAGTTTTTGCATCGCTCTGACATGCTGAAGCTGGTGATTGTGAACTTCCATCTCGGTGGGTCCAATCCGGACCAGAATCAGTTCCACATTTGGCTGACTGACAGCTTCTTGGCAATGTTGTTGTGCGTCGTTGTGTGGTGGCCAGCGATTTGCATAAAGTTTTGCATTTGCTTACATCAACTTAATGTTCATTGTTTCTATGCATTTGTGCTGCATTTTTGCTGCACTGGACGGAGGAGAAGTTCAAGTGCGTTTCGGCGAGTTGCTTGCATAATTCTACGGGCCGGCCCTTCAAGACCAGAAAAACTTATACACTCGAATATCTGTATCTGGCGGATATGGATGGGGAGGGTGTGGGTGTGGGTGTGGGGCTGTAGAGACCCAAGCTCGGACAAAGGCATACTTTCGGGCTGCTAGTTGAAGGAAAATTGGATTTTTGATATACTCACTTTGATAATTTCTGGGTATTCGAGCAGAGTTCTGTGCTTGACTCGACCAGTGTGGACTCTTTGTCCATAAATGTTAATTACACAAAATATATTTGTATAATGGGCGGCAGAAGTCCGAGCGGACACCTATCTAACAGATGCAGATACAAAGATACAACATGTTCGCCTAACCAAAGACTATTACCATTGTTTCGGGATCCGGACAAGGGCCTGGCTTGCAAACAATTAAACTGGCAAAATCAAAATCGAAATTTACTAATTTATGCGTCTAGCTGCCATTTGCAGTTTATACAATATTCCAGTCATTTCTCTTCCCATATCTTATATTGCTGGAATAATGCCCGAATAAATTGCGCATTTTCGAGGGGCCATCCTTGAACTAATGAAATAATGGGCCGGCCGAATTAAATTATGGCCAAAGCAGTCCCAAGGGATTCCGGATTCAGGATTCAGGACTCGGGACACGGGACACGGGTGCAGGACAATAACTAAATTTGCACCCACCCGATTACCGAAATTTTTGATTGCATTGTTGCCGTTTGATTTGCAACCACTCGAGGAATGAACCACCACCACCGCCACCGCCACCCCACCGCAGGGCAATTCGACACCTTGCAGGAATGGCACCCACCCAAAACTTCCCCTTCCCCTTCTCATTGACTATTCACACCCATGTATTTCTACTGCGCGTCGTATTATTATTATTTTTTCTCCTTTGGCTGTATATAAAATTTTTATTATTCGCTCGTTTACGGCTCTAGCATTTGGTTCTTCCCCCACTTCGGTTGTAGAGTTCTCTGTCTGCTTTTGGGTTTATCGTTTCTCGTTTCTCGTGTAGTGCGAAATTATCACAAAACGCATTGAATTTGCTTTTATTGTTGCCGGGTGTCGGCTGCCTTTGGTCGCTTCCAAGTGGAAATCATTTTCCACCCCCTCTTCGGCATCCACCTTTTCCTAATCCAAAATGTTAGCATACGCTTGGAAAAATGTCGATAGGGATGCATATTCAAAAACAATATTTTAAGCTGTTGGCTTTCCAAACCCATTTTTAAAATTCCAGAAATGTTCGATTCCATTTCAAATATATGTATTGCTTTTTGATTTCAGCTTGGTAACACTTTTTGTAATATTTCCGCGATGCTGTTATTCATCACTCATTTTATCTCAGTGTAGCTGCAGCGGAAGTCGACTGCCTTTGCCGTTCTTGTCGTCTTATCGTCTGTGTGGTTGTCCTTTGTTGTGTGGGCACCGCCATCGCTGCTCTGATGCTGCTCCTGCTGCTGCTCCTGATGATGCTGATGCGGTGGCACTCTGTGGGTGGAGGGCAACACCACAGTGGTTCTCATGCAATTTAAATGCATGTTAAAGAAAACTGTGTTTAAGCTCAATCTAAAAATTCCACCTGTAGTAAGCTATTGTTTTATAATGCATAATAATGGAAATTGAATACAGATTCCATCGAATAAAACAAGGAATAACTAATACAAATAAATATAATATAAATCTATTTAATCTTAAATGAAAAGTAATTGTTCCCCTTATCGCGACCCACTGTTCATGCAAGGATTTTTTATGGACACCTTGCCTCCCACATCGACGTAATCTGGCAGGTTGCTTGAGTGCAAAAAAGTTGGTTTAAGGCCCTTGAAAATGGAAATGTTTGGCGCTGTTTCGAGTGCTGGCCCTGCTCCTGTGGCTTGTTGACCGTCCACCCACTTCCCACCCACTCCCACCAGCAAGGCCGTCCCCCAACACCCAACACCCAACATCCAACTCCAACCCCCGCGACACTTAGCTGACAATGAGCAGTGACAGGAGGAGCGGCTGGAGGAGCGGCCGGGGTGGCCCTTTTTAAGACCCTCTTGCGGTCGCACCACAAAACCCTCAGACCTCCGACCTCCGACCCCGGAAGTCTGCACGTCTGTTGCATCTGTCGCATGCCGGAACTAAGCGACAACTGGGGAGGATGAGGGTGTATTATATTCTGGGTGGGGAGGGGGTGAGCCCCTGGGGAAAGTGCAGTCGATAATGATTCGTATTCGCAGCGGCGATTATGATGAGCTCGCTCGATAGAGCTGCAAACGGGACAACTACTCGACTTGACATGCATGATTTAGTGCGGCGTCTGCCGAGTTCCACTTGGCCAGTCCGGGTTCAACCCCACTCCCAGTGACCTTCATCCTCTTTCGGTCCCGCTTCCATTTCGCAAATTGCAAATAAGTCACTACAAAGTGCCCCCGAGCCGTGTCGTGTGACAATTCTCGCAAATTATGTTTTTTCGCTGTGCTTCCCTCCAGTTCTCCAGTTCTCCGGTTGGCCGGGAAAGTGGAAAGTGGAAACTGCAGCCAGCCTAATCCGATTACACTGAGCTGCAATATTGAGACGGAGTCTTGCCAGGTTCAGAAATATAGTTATTAGTAAGACACTATTATTATGCTGTTGCATTTGTTTGGTTTAATAACGATTACTTATATATAGTGACACAATCTCTAAATTTAAAGTATTTGACAATCAAAATTTCCAGACAGAATATGTGTAGTCACCAATCAAATATAGTTGTATTGTATTGGTGTGCTTTTAGTGCCATCTCGATACAAAATTTGCATAATATGTGTTTCAGTTCTTTGCTGCATAGTGTCTCTGCACCCATTTCTATTCCGATTCGCGCTGCACTTTTGGGTATCTCGCAGCCAGCATATGGCACACTCGGCTGCGGAGGATTCGAGGACCTACTGCTCTTGGGTTACAAACGGATCTGGAACCGGTCTCACACACGTCCCATAATTGGATTTCGATGACTGCAAATTGGTGATAATTTCGATTCGCTTCCGGGCAGCTTCCACAAAACGCACGTGGGTCGTGAAAATGCGACCATCTGCGCCCGATGGGGCAGACTCTATACACTCTTCATACTCTTTATACTCTTTATGTCTGGTCGTGACCGGCTAAGTGCGGATTGCACAAATGGACAAACGGATTGGGAACGGGGTCCAAAGTCCACAACTGCGCTTTGTGTCTGGTCAAATAGCCGCGATTACACAAACGCGACTGGGGACAATTTGTGACCCCCCAAAATATGAAAAGAAACGCGAAAAGGAAACGAACTTCCGCCCATCGCTTGATGAGAACTATTATGCAATTACTTGCCAAATAAATGGAAAATACACTGGGCCACAATGCAATCGTAATTATGGCAAACTTAGTGGGCTTACTTCTAGTTCTAGTCCTAACAAAGTTTAAAGTATTGGATTTAATCTTATGAAGAGAAGAAATGTATAAATTTGTTTTCACAACTTTCTGTCAGCGATTTGTCTTTGGCCAGCTAAACGTATTGATGATTTTTTATTCGATTTTTATATTGATTCGCACGTTCTACATGCGCCTTTCGTTCGGAGATGTATGTTCACTAAAAATGGGCTTGCTCGCCTCAATCCCAGTCCATAAAAATTCTGTGAGGAGTGAGGCAGTACTTTCGGTGTCTGAAATACTCATTACATTGGATTGGATGGGATTGCGCCCACGGGGCGTTGCGTGTCAATTTATGCAACTCTCGTGCAATTTCCGGGGTATTAAAGCAATTTCCAGCCCACTGGCCACAGCATACACCCGTAGATTTGGGCATGACTTAATGGGGAAGTCCTGCATGTGAAAGCTCCCCGTACGCCAGTTTGGGAGTGACGGGAAAGCCCTTCTGGGCATTGGAGAAACCGAAGGAGTGGTCCAATCGACTCCATCAAGGAGGGAATATTTCGGTAGCTCACCAAAAAATTAATATCACATTTGGCTAAGGTGCGAGTGGGCGTAGGTATAACAGAAACTACAGAATTTACATAAACTTACAAGTTTTAATGCTCCACCATGTTATCATTGCTACTTATACCCGTTTAGCTTCAAAGGGTGTCCTAGACTACATAGCAGGAATTTAACAGGTATTAGACAGTAAGCAACTTTATCATAAAAAAAACAAGTGGGGACGGTATAGCTTACGAAAGCCAGTGGAAGCCAAATTTGAACGCCAAGTCTCTGGTCTCATTTGTACGGACGGACAGGGCTAGATCGACTTAGCTAGTTACCCTGATCCATATGTTATATACTTCTGAAGGTCGATGCTTCATTTTACCTATAATACTTTCCGATTAGTATATCTACAGTAATGGAAAATATCTTGGTTATTTCATAATAAAATTACCCAATAATATAAAAAATCGAAATATGTCATTCACCTTATATATTTAAATACTTGAATAGCCCCTATAAAGACCTCCCTTATATCCTAGACTTCTCATTATATCCCAAAGCTGATTATATTCTGATGAGCGACCTAAGCATCTAAATCAAAGTTTCGGCGTCCTGTTGTGAACCCTTTTTGCCTGATTCCACCCCATGATGGAGACAAGTCCAGAGTCTTCAGACGCAATAAAAAATAGTCTTCGAAAAGTGCGTATAAAATGTCAAAACGTTTTACCAACATTTTAACATTTTGAATCCGGTAGCATCACAATAACATGGAAAACTCGCAGCAAGTAAATGCAATTTAGCCCAACGGGAGGGTCGTCAAGTGGCGCTGCACCCAGGGGGACTGTTTGATTTACCGTCAACAGGAGATTGAAAAGGAGAATTCAGAAATAGAATCAAGCAGGCAAAAAACACGCGCCACCAAAAAGTGAATTAAGAACTTGTGTGCTGGAACGATGCGGGGCCAACCCATCGAGGGGTAGTTTCCACATGGGGTGTGGCTTGGCTCGGGGGGCAAATTGAGTTGCAACACTTGGCAGGTTTTTATCTACGCACCACAATCAACCAGCCACCGGCAACGAGATGGGCGGGGGTCCCAGTCCCTCTGTCAGCAGGTCAGAGGCCATCCAAACCACCATCTCACCATCCCATCGCGGAATGCACTGGAAAAATTGTGTTCTAGTTTGAAAATATCTTTATCAAAAAGGATTTCAATTTGGAATTGTATAATTCAAAAACAGAAGTTGAATGATAATGATTAAAATGTAACAATTATATTTATAGCCATAGAAGCACTAATCTTTGAAACATCAATAACATTTAAAACAATTAAGGAAGAATCCTAAACTATAAGCCTACATATCCTCTGCAATCCCCAGTGTGGTCCAGTTCCAATGAACTAAGGCAGTTAATGCGCTGAGTGTAGATTGACTGACCAACGGCCTGGTCAGAAACCGAACAAGAGCAACTGTTTCGTGTTGGTGCCCGTTGATAACAAGATTTGTTTTTGAAATTTTCTGGAGGGCCGTCCTTAATTACGCCGAAAAGCGCAATGAGCAATTTTGAAATGGCAAGAGGGTGGGAGGGTGTTTGGGCCGAGGTCCAAACCACATCCACCCCAAGCAATTTAGGTAAATTAAATTTAGAGTGCGCCCATCCTTCGATTTTCAGGAACTGGCGGACTCGAGGACTGGAGGACAGCGCTCAAAAGTCAAAAGTGTATGGCCCGTTCGGCTGATTTAGGCCAGAGATAAGGGGATTCGGAGGACAGACCCAGACAGGACAGTAAATTTCGGCAGGAGGAGCAGTTCCAAACCCTCCCGAACACGCATCCTTAGACGAGTGCTGCTAACCAGACACTCGAAGCCCGCTACACGGATATTCCATTAAAAAGAACCGGAGCAAATTGAACAATTTTCACTTTATGATTTATTGTAATGAGCTTTTTATTTATGGCACGACTTCTTCTATTGGCCCAAAACTGTAAGCATAAAACGTATTTTTCCCCGGCCGCCTTTCAGCGTTTTCGAAAATTAAAAATTAATTAGGCATTTATCACTTGACTGTCTAGCAGATGGCACTTTTCCAGTAGTTGGGGTGTTGGGTTGTTGACACAAGAACGGGACGGGGTAAGTGCAGCCGAACACGAGTATTGCTTTAGGCAAAAAGTCCTACACGGAAACCGAGTTAAGGTGGAAATATTTACATGAGCCCTCATGTGCCCTTAAACATATCCCTTACTGTCTTTAAACGGATTTTGTACAAACTCGATTGAACTCGGGCCACAATTGAATGTGCTTTACAATACATAAAAATACTTGTTTTAAGTAGACCAACTTAATTAGACAGGCTTTCTCTTTAAGTGGTGTTAATGCGTATTACAAACTTGCATTCAGAATATTTAGAAAAGAGTAGAAAACTGTAGCTGCTAACAGAAAGTTACGGTCAGGAATAAACAGCTATAATAAGATACTTTACTGCTTTGAAAGTCTAAACGTGATCTTTTAGAGTAACGAGAACCTTCCACCGCAATTCGCCAAGTAATACTCACAAACTAATGATTAATTTTGGCTTTACTCATCCCCGATTTGAAGGTTCACAAACTTCGATTTGGCAGTTAAAACTCGATCGCAAATGCTCGTTAACTGAAGGCTAACCAAAGAAAAGCGAATTGGAGGCGGACATGGGACATGTCAGGCATCCCGGGGCTCGGGCGCCTCGCACTTGGGGAAGACGCTGCTCTCGTAGGTGGGCACCATGTACTTGATGTTGATGAAGGCATTGGGGCCTCCGCAGTACTCCAGCAGCTTCAGGGTGTCCTCGATGACGTCGCCGATACGGCAGTTCCGGTCGGGATCGATACCCTCTCCGAGGTTCACGTTCACGTTCTTGTAGAGGTTGCACACGGCCAGCAACTGGCGGTAGAAGGGCACCAGGGCCTGACCCACACAGGGACCTGGGTATTGCATTGAATTGAGTGAGTAACTTATAATAATCCCAAAGTGCTCAATAATAGTGTAATTGACTAATCGGATTTCGTAGTAAGACGGTTTTTACTAATCATGCGCAACGCATGTTTCGTGGTAAAAACTACTTTATCAGCAAACTCTTGATATAAATGGTTCGTTTCGAATAAGGCTGCTTAATATACATACATCAAATCGTAAGAGAGGATACTTCGTATACCGCTGTTGTGCTTTTTAAATTATGTTATATTCAACGACAAGACTTATTCTGCTGATATTAGTCATAATTTCCATTGTGGTAAGATAGTCTGATACTAAATGTTGTAGAAGAGTCAGTTGAAATAAACCTAATTTAAGTTAATAACTTAATTTTTAGGTGATATATATCCGTTGGAAATATACCACTGGAAAAGAAATGATGAGCAGAAATACTGATTGGGATGAGCAGTCAACAATCAATTCGAAATTAAATGAAGAGCCTTCTTATGAACGGTCAAGTCTGGACAACATGCCGTGCATTTTAAAACCGCTTTTCCGCTGTCTGGGATTCAATGACTCCGATGATTTAAAACATAGATCATTCGAGAGAATTGGCGAAAAGTTCTACTACATCGAGAGCATTGAAAAACTAGAGTGGTATGAAGCGTTACTTAAATGTGACATAATGCAAAGTAGACTGGTTAGCCTTGAAAATAAAGAGGAGTGGAGTGCTATTAGGGCTAGACTGCAAGTGAGTGAAAACTATTGGGTGGACATCAGTAACATTCTATCTGATGAAAGCTTTATAAATGAGGCCTCTGGACTGAAAGCTAGATATATAAACTTTAACCTTGAGGATACAAATAACCTATCTTACAGTGAGAAATGCATCGAGTTGCAAGGGTCCTATAATCATTATATGATCCCGGTAGGTTGCCTTGACCAGAATTACTTTATATGTGAGATAGACAATAAATCATACAATGAAATTATGATGGGATAATAAAAGCCATTGCAATGCCTTACAGTGAGGAATGCATTAAGTTGCAAAGTTATATATATATGATCTCTGTAGATTGCCTTGACCAGAATTACTCTATATGTGAGATAGACAATAAATAATACAATGAAATTATAATGGGATTATAAAAGCCTTTGCAATGCCATTCCATTCCTAGTACCTCAATACCTATGACTATTATAAACATTTGATAGTTCACCCCGAGAACATGTGGTCAGCTAGCTCACCCAGTCGGACCATCAGCTGAATGACTTGGAGGGCGGAGATGATGATCCGCTTGTCGCGCGTCTGGAAAGCCCGTTTTAGTGGAAGGATGAGCTTGGGCAGCACGGGGAGCACCTTTTTGGGGGACCGCATGATGAGGTCGATGGCTCCGTTGACCGCGAGTAACCGGGTGTCGTAGTCCATGTCCGCCAGTCCGTCCACGAAGATGGGCAGATAGTAGCAGTAGTCGAGATTCTCCGGCACACAGTGCCACTTCACCGGACGCTCCTTGGTGGGATCCTGTTTGCTGCTCCTGCCGGACATCACACACGGAATGTCCCCGCGATTGAAGTAGATCTTGAATACGGTCTCCTTCACTGGCTTTCGCTTGAAGATGTCGATTCTGTGAATTCGTGGGGAGAGTTTAAAACTCAGGTTTCATAAAGATAATCCCGCGACCTTCGATGAACTCACTTTGGAGGAGGTTTCACCACAGTATTGGGCTGCAGTGCCTGAAAAGTGAAGGCGGGAACTTCACGTACCGGCTAGCAAATGAAAATTCAATAAGAAAATAATATAGTGTCATAAATAATACTTTTCATAAGTAATTAAGCTAGCGGGCTTACAGAAATAATACTTACCACCCTCGACCTGAGGTACAACAATTCCCTGCAAACCTTTCCGGGTTCATGAAGCCGTGTGGCCCGTTCGTTGGTCTTAGAGCACATTGTTAGTATAACTAAAATCAGTTAATGTCTAAAAAAAAAAGGTAAAAAGCCAAGATGTGGGCGAAGCCTATGTTTCAAAGTCTGTAATAAGTAAGTCTGGAAGGTTGGATTTTTTGTTTAGCTGTAGAAAATATTCACGGATGTTTTTTGAATGGGCTACTGGGTATAAATGCCAACGAAAACTGATAAAAATATTGTGAAATCGACAGTGGGCTGACAGTATGTGTGCAGCATGCTCATGCCCACATAAAAAGAGATAAATTGCAAATAAATGCTACGCATAATGTGAAAATATTTTCTAAACATGCTCTTATCAAGACGTCAACACTCGCCCCCCTCCGTGAATCGGAATAATTTGGGGGTGTTGTCACCCCGTCGCCCTGTTCACACCTAAAAGTGTTTGGCGTCTCTAAATAGTCATAATGGGAAAGTGCAAACATTTGCGCACTTCATCATCTCTCCCATTTCCCATTTCCCGACCCCTGGCTTTTCGAGCGGTAAGTGTAACGGTAAATATTTTGCGACGCCCGCCAATTAAGGCGTCTACTGGAGGCCCCCAGCCTCCGCTTTTGCCCAAAAAACCATAGCGCACCCACCTCTCGTGCAGCATTAACCTACTTAAAACGGTGGGGAAACGAGACGGATTCCCCAGGACGACCTATCTCCAAGGCGCTTCTTGTTTCTCTTGGCCTGAATTAATTAAAATCCGACATGCGAATTACCCGACTGTCCTTATCTGACTCCGCTTTTCCAGCTTCGGCTCTGGCTTTTCCAGCTCCCGTTTTTAATTACCCACGCACAGCTTTTCACTTTCGCCCAACACATCGTTGCACGTCGCGATTTATCCGTTTTAATAATGTCGAGGGGACCTCGGTTCGGATTGGGATCTCCCGACTCCTGGCTTCTTGTTCCTCGCTCCTTATTCCTGATTCCTTGACTTTGCCCGGCTTTTCCTGTGCTCAGCTCCTGTCGCATTTTGGCATGTAAATTGAGTTAGAGGCGTTTTGGATTATGGGCCTCAAGGATGGGCCTCCGACTCACTCGCTAATTGCTACGCAGTTCTGCTGGAAAATACGAAGCCAGCAAACAGAACGGATTATCTCATTACTGCATCTCAGTTGAGATCGCTGGAGAAGATTGTAAGGCACGTGCATATGTCGAGATACATACTTGTTTCCCCTCCTCCGTATGCATATGGCTGCTAGTCACGTAAAATGAGAAACCTGTATTAGCTGAACTTGGCTAAGTTGTATCCCCCTCTAGTTCGATTTCATCTGATCAGCCCCGAAGTAGGCAATATATCAAATGCAAAATAATTATGCATTTTTCCCCATTACGCGAACGCTCAATGCAAAATCGAAACAAAAGTCGCCGCTGGCAGACGACGACTCGCAAACTCACAAACTCGCACTGGAAGCTAGAGCTTTTACAATGGCCACAGCGCAAATCAGCCGGATCATAATTTATTGGAGCCGAAATGGGGGGAGTTCCCCACCGGCGAGCTGTGGGCCACAAAATGGACAAAGGCCGTGGCTTCCGAAAGGGTTGTTAGGTGAGGTGAGCCATCGGTGAGGCAGAGTCCGGGGTTTGGGGTGCGTTTGTCTAGCTGACACTTTCATTAACAAAAAGTCAGAGCGATGACAGGGGACAGTGGGCAGTGGCAGTGGGCAGTAAACAGAGTGGGCAGTGGACAGTGGACTTTGGACTGTGGGCGGGGGATCCTGTCTGGTTGTTTTTGCATTGTTACAAAGTGCAGTTCTGGGTGGGGGGGGGGAGTGGGTGGCACTTTGGTGGGTGGCCATTCAGCCGACATGGCTGCAGTGCGGCACGTAAATCTAAACAGCCACTGACAGCTTTCAACTGGCACTCAAACCCACTTTTTATGTGCTGCTCGAAATGGACAGGCGGCATTCGTGGTGTGCAGTGACTGGGCCCATCTTGGATGTCATATAAGCCATATACATATATATCAATATCCTGGCCATATATCAATATGCACACGCGCTCACATATATCTACTTACGTTGGCTTGTTTGTCTGAAATTGACATCGCCTGTATGCTCTGTGTTCTGTACGAGTATTCAGAGTTCCCCTATTCCGCCATCACATGGACATGGACATGGCCAACCGGGCTTGGCCTTTTGTTTCGGCCCACTCTGTGCAGTACTCCTACGGCCCGGCCGAGATTTTATGTTCGCATACATTTTGAGCGCTTTATTGTTTGTCCAATTTCGTGCAACATCGCCTGGCCAGGACGACAGGGAGAGTAATCGAGTATCCGTTGTCTGTCTGGTGTCAGGAATAAAGAGCTCCATCCCGTTGGCCGTTAGGTGTTAATCTAATAACTGTCAAATGCAGGATGTCGGTACTTCAGATTGGTAGGAAAATTGCTGCTAACTCGCTCTAGTGGCGAATAGATTGTAGTTAAAGGAGAGCTGCGATGAGGGGGCTAAGATGAAGGGATTTGGCCAGGGATAACAGTGTATAAAATGTGATACAAAATGCAACTTATTTACAAATTTAGTGCGCAAAGTAATAGTATTTGATACTCGCAAAAGATTACGTGTTGGGATCAGTCGATTATTGTCCGAAGTAAAGAGCTTTAAGAACTTTGTGCACATTAATGTTTTCCAGCACCAGCACATTCAGAGTTCAAACTTGAATTCCGACCTATAATGGCCGTCACTGTGTTTATTTGGTTGAACTGCGCTCCTGGCACTCTAAGAATAATTTCTGCATCGCCAAAATCCCATAAAAATCAACAACTTTGCGATGGAACCCATATGAACATCTAACTGCTAACTGCAGGCCCGGTCACAAGAGCAGTCGAGCATTAAATGGTCACGACCGAAGGGCCGGTGGCTGGGGGGCTGGGATTCCGCGGGGTGGGGGCTGAATGGCTTACTAGATCCAGCACATCCCATCCAGACAGATAAAAGTCCGCTCCGCACTCTAACATTTTTATGAGTCGTAAATCGAAGCGATAAAAATCACAAGAAAATGGAGATACAAAAACAAACAAGCCTGCGAACCGACTGAGAGGTCAGCTCGAAGTCTAGACCGGACTGGGCTTCACTTTGGGCCCATCGTATCTCTCATAAGTCACACGATAAATTCTGCAACATTGCGCTAATGACAACGCTGCACTGCCAAAATGTTTTGTCCAAGTATTAGTTTTAAAAGAAGTATAATGTTTGATTTGGTCAGGAAATACTGTCAAATATAGGTTCTATTGTCTACGTTGTAAAATTCCTCCAACTTTCATTTAACTTATCTAAAAGTAAACTATAATCAAAACAAATATATTAATGAATAAGCAGCTTATGGCTGCTATATTTACAGATGATCAAGAATGTGCCAAGTACTTGCGCCCCAAGAAGCCAAAATCTTTTCCGAGTGCATTTGCGGAGATCGAGTAAAGTCAGCTGCATTCGGGCAAAGGCGGAAGTTCATTATTGTCAGTGATTAATGACAAGAAGCGCGGATGGATCCTGGGACCGGGACCGGGACCGGGACATGGCCGATGGCCGATGGCACTGCATTTGACTCTGGTTCTCGGCCACATAAGTTAGCTGTTGCTGTCAGTTGGCTCTACAGTTCGAGGCAGAAGCCGCCTGGATGGAAGCACAAAAAATTCTGAAGCCAGGACTTGCAGACCCCGAGGGCGGGCAAAAAAAGGACTCGGACAGACGGGGACGAGCTGTTGACATCACTCCGTCCGTCAGTTAGCTGGGAAATGCATTGCTGCCTTTTGCCTGCTGCCTGCTGCCAGCATGATTAGCGCGTTGATTTGGCAACCGATTGCCGAATGGAGTGCATCCGAGCCAACATTTCCACACTCATCCTCAACATCCTCAACATCCTCAACAGAGGAGAGTTTGGCTTGCCAACTTTGCTGCTCCTCCGTTCATCCTCCTCCACCAAATGTCCCTAAACTTATGCAGTGCTAAAGCGGCATTGGCAACGGCACGCACACATCGTTTGACATGGGCGGCGTTCCTGGAGGGAGGAGCTCAGGGGCTGGGCCGCCCTTCTGATTCTGGTTCAATGTACGACAAGTGAAATTAATTTCAAACAATGCAGCAAACTCCGAGGACAACAACAAGTCAAGAGAAGCGGAAGCTGAAGCCCCACGACAGCTGAAGCAAATTAAATAAAAATTCCAACATGAACGTTACCGGGTGGAGAGAGGGGAAGTACATTGAGAAAAGCTAATGAGGCGAATTAAAACAAAAAGTGAAAGCACTAGGGGACTTTTAATTACTTGGACATTTGCCTAAAAGTATGCAATGGAAGAGAAACGGCGTGTTTCAAAATGGAAATTCTGCTGCATTCTTTTGGACAGCTTTATAATTGGCCTTTCCGTTTCTTCAGTGTACGCTCAGCATCCTGATAAGGAGCGCCAGGATTGCCAGCCATATGACAGACTCAATATACGTGCCTCGATTCGATGAGTAAGCTGAGTAAGTTAAGGCAGGCAAAAAAGCCAAGTCGAAGCAAACCAAACTTGTCGAAAATAATTTCGTTTTAATTACGCCGAAGGGCGTTGTCAAAGGACGTGTCGAAATGTGTCGCCGTTTCGGATGCACTCAAAATGAAATCACGTCACCAACGATCTGCCCCGCCCCCTAATAAAGCACCGCCCACACTCCGACCGACTCCCGACACCTACACCTCAGGTGCCTACAACTTTTCCGTTGTCATTATCAATTTGAGTTAATTGCCGCAGCCATTCCGGCCAGAACGTTGCCATTTTGGCACTGCTGTTGTGCCGTCGTCACTTCCGGTCTGGGGATCCCCCATCCTTCCGTCACACCGACTCCCCCAACCACACCAACCCCACCAACTCCACCACCGCCTCCAGACGACGCGACGACGCATTGTCTGTGACTGTTTAAAAGCGTTTAGTCGAAATTTATTTGTATTACATGCCAGAAACTGCAGACTCTCCAGTGGCTGCGGGCACCAGGCCCTGGCGAACTGTTGAATTATTAAATTAAGTACTTGTTTGACAACGCCATGAATTCCCCCGCCCAGCGGAAATAAGTTCAAGTAAAGAAGTTGAGTGCCCGCGGCAACTTCGTGTAGCAGGTGTAAAACTAATCAGTTAGTACATGAGATAACGTGAGAAGGGTGGATAGTTCTATCTTTACATGCTTTGGATTAATAGTAAAAGCCGCCTGCCAAAGCAACTTATTTATAATGTTTCCATTGAGTTAAGCTCGCAGGCGACGGCGTTCACCAAGTCCACTTAAACGCCCCTTAAACTACAAATAGACACACAAGCCTATCTCAAACTCCGGATTGCTCTTCTTTGTGGCCGCAAAATTGGTAAGGTTCGTCGCACTAACATCCTCCTGCCCTTTGGGCGTGGGTTGATATCGCTCATAGTTGGATACAAGTCGCATTTCCTGGAAACAGGGAACCGTCACCAGGCCGTTCTGGGGATCAGTCGTACCACATCCAAAGATCGCATCATTCAATCCATCTGAAAATCATTAGTCAGGCAAGTGATCAATTTGCAACTCATACATATGAGAACTCAAACATGAAGAACTAACTTATATGTGTGCGATATATGCAGGGACATATGCATAGTCCTATGTCACAATCATTGTGCTTAAAAACCACTCGAAAAACTCAAAAACCGGTACGATCGAAGTAAGGAGGAAGTTACAATTTGGAGTGGTGTGCCGTTTGAGATTTCTAATTAAGCAGATCGGCGATCTTCCAAAATCTAAAAGTTGTACAAAAACTTTGAATATTTTTTTGGTGAATAACGTAATTACACATATAGACTTATCAGAGGAAACGGTATGCACTTAATTCAACTTACCCTAACTGAAATGCTGTATTCCTGACTCCTAAATACCAATCTGTATATTTTACAAATTGGAAAAATTGTAAATATGAATCAAACTCAGAAGATCACTTAAATTTGAATTTGAAAATAGTAATGTTATCTAATTTTCACAAAAGGATTTGAGCAGTGAGCTATAATTATATTCGAAATGACCCGCAAGACCTATTTTTAGAAATGAATCCGGTCTTCAGGACCAGGAAAATAGTTATGGCCAGAAATAATGTTCCCAACGCTAACAATTTGTACAACGAATTCTAATTCAAATTTTTAAATTTTGCAATAGGAAAATTTACACAAATCATGTGGCAAAAATGGTGCCTTTAATTTTTTAAACAAATCACTCAAGTTTCAGTGTGATTGGTAATATTTTATAAACATCGATTGCAATGAAATCTCGTCCTTCAGTTCTTGGCTTGAGTTTCTCAGCATTTCATTTGAGTACTTAGAAGGAATAATAAAGTAGGTCACATTAAAAAACCATATGATTATTACTTGGTGATCCGATCTGGTCCGTTCAGACTTTTGTATTACCAGCAATACAAAAACACAAATATATTTGGGAAAGTTTGCGAAGAAACGCTTGGACGGACAGACGGGCATGGCTATATCGACTCCGCTGTTGACAATAACCAAGAAAGTATATCAACTATATGGTTGCATTGTTCCTATATATTTCTAAACGGAATATATGTATGTTCAAGAGTATGCCAATTGAGAACGATATACTTTAGCTAAAGGGTGTTTGAGTGATGACTCGGTCTTTATTTGGCGTTTTGCTAGATGTTGTCTAGAAAAATATGCATTGCCAATAAAATTTGTCTACCATGTATTAACTGGATTTTGTCATTTGTGGGCGTTAGAGTGCCTTGAGTCCGAAACGATTCATCTAGCTGTTACATACTTCAGTATTCAGAATTCAGTAGATCCCTTCATTTTATGAGTAACGAATACTCGAAATTATTATTTATTGAGAAGCACTCAAAAAAAGGTAATAGATATATAAAATCTCAATTTTTAGCTAGGTACGTTAGTAGATATTGAGATACATTTCTGGCGATCAGTGGATCACGGGACGGGAATCCGTTCCGTTCAGCGTCTGCTCACATATATCGACTGCTCGGGTGTAGCAGGACTCACTGCTCATGATGAGTTCTCCTCCGCGGAGAGTGAGAATCAGGCAATTGCGTCCCATTTGGGGCGTCGGCTCGTCCACCGCCCAGTTGGAGTAGTTGAGTGGTCGGGCTCTTCCAAAGTAGTTCCAGTAGAAGCGGTTGTCCCCAGGCCACCGATGCCCGGCACTCCAGAACTGCGTTCCGTTTGGGTAGCCCAAATTGGCCAGGTGATGGGCCAGAACCCGCATTTCCTCGTCACTATCCAGGCACACTCGTGAGGTGCGCTTGTCCTGGTAGCAGAAATTATGGAACGATGTGTGCTGTATAAAAGGAAAAGAGGCATTTCTTTAGACTTGTAATTCTATAGATGTGTAGAGGTTTTATAAGGTTCAGATGGGTATTGGAGGAATAAACTTTCGTTTTAAAGCAAGCCTGTTTTTAAAGTTACACATTGATGTACACATCAAAAAACGGTGTTTTTATAACTTGTTCCATCTATTATTAATTTTTGTTATTTTTATTTGTTTGTTGGCTCTGTTTCAGGGCATCTTACAGTTGCTTTGGTCAAGTAAAACTCGCCATAGAGCGTCATCCTCAGTTTATTTTTACACCCATATGTATATGTTTGATGTCCGTTCTTCGCTGATAGGAGCGGCTACAATTAGCGAATTCCTCTTGAATTCCTTGCGTACAGGAAATCCACATAATTTTAGAGATTTATTCTAGAAACCAATCGTTACTTCATAAGTAGGGGCTTCTCCAAATCTCTCACCAGCGGCTCCTCGTCGGCAACAAAGTAGCAATAGTTTTCCCGGACCCTCTCATAGGGATTCCTGCACCGCGTGCCATCGGCGGGGTGAGCCTGGATCAGGAACCACAGGAATAATGCCAGGAAGCACTGGAGTCGAATCCGGCGATATTTCTTCCGCGTCGGGCGATTCGGCATTGCGCTCAAATAAAACTGGCAGTTGGCATCAGTTGGCGTTATCGCCATGCGTTATCATAGCGAGCGGGGTGCTATCTATAAAGCGCTTGATTTATTTTATTTGCTGATAATGCCTTTTTATGAACTGGTTCAAGATCACGCAAAACAAAAGCTCTACACTAATACATTTTATAAATACATTTGTTTAGGTCTAAAAACATAATCATTCATCTTTTAAAATATACCTTTAAAAATTATATCACCTTCGTTCATAGTTAATAAAAACCTTATTTTTCAATGTGCCAATCTAATGCTTAGCCTATGCATATTTAGGATCTGCATGCTAATTATCAATCTTCATTATTTTTTAATTAAGTTGGCAACCTCATATCTTGCTGATCCGATTTTTTGTCTATAAGTATTTCCCAGCCATAGTAAACTTAGACTACATATCTATCTATATAACTGGTATCGATGCTTCACTGTACCTCGAAATATAGCTCCGATTTTAGACATAAATCTTGGGCACTATAACGGATCAAAGCGCGACTTCCTTAAATAATTATTTTATTTTCGTAGCTCCGCGAGGAGAATGAGAATTTTGGATAATATTCAATTAGCGTCAAAATTATAATATATTCTTGCAATTGCAATCAAGGCTTATTTTGGTTATGTTTATTATTATTATTTTTATTATTATGTTTAATAGAAGAGCACCAAAAGTTTTCGCTGTTACATTTCATTCAAATTTTCGTCACAATGCGTTATAGTTACGTTTCTTTGCAACTTAGATTGGGATCCACATGCAACCGATTCGAATGCAACTTTTTCACTTGCTTGCAACCGCCGGCAGGTGGCGCTTTATTTTGTCAGCTCTTTCCTTTTGGTACGCTCATTCGCATGTTCGAACATCTGCTCGATTTTAAAAATGTAAACAAGTTCTGAGCCGTGCTGCCAGACCTTCGGTAAACAGCTAATAATAGCTAGAAAATGTTGATGGTAGTTAAAAAATGAAGTTATGGTATAGAAACGATATTTGAATAAACACAATGTCACAAGTTAGCAGATTTGGTTTGCAAGACCAGACTATGGTATATAGCTACATTCAGGTGGCTTATCGATGTTCATTTCCAAAAATATAAATTCATTAAGAGTACTATCTTAATTTCATAAGTATAAATTATTTATTAAAAACGATCAAATAATTAGCATCTACATTTTGAAATACGCCACAATTCGTTTATAAAACATAAATAGTAATTTGCAAATAACAAGGGTTTATTAGGGTGCTATTTTTAATAATTTTAAAAGAATTGTCAAGATAGGATACCAACCAAAAATGGAAATTCGGTTGGAAGAGATTTCTCGTTAAGACTTCGATGTTCGATGCTAACGTGTTCGTCGAGAGAGGAGAGCGGATCAGATTTGTTGGACAGTTTGGTTTCGAACTCGGCCGGGAAAAGTTGAAAAAATTTTAAGAAGCAGCTGCTAAAAAGGTCATAAACTGAAGAAAACTCGTGGAAAAGACGTTTAAAATGAAATGTGCGTGAACAAATAGTCAATGTGTTATTTATAAGACCAAAATAACGTGATTTGCCCGGTTAAACAATGTTTTTGATGAAATTTTGGTGCTAAAACGACGCCGTCGCACTTTCTCGCTCTTTCTCTCTCGCGGCGTCCGTGTCTCTCTCCCCCCACCCTCGCGACTTTCGATTCGCTTTTGTGGTGGTCGTTCGTTCGAAATTGTTTACGAATAGCCGTGTGTGATAAAAGGGCAAAAACTGGCAAAAGGAACAGAATATCTCATGGAATCTGCGAATAAATGCGGTAAAAGCGCAACCGCAAGAAATTGTACAGTGAAAATGAGTGGGTGGAAAATATGGGTGCTTTCGCTGCTGGCGCTGTCAGCGCTGCAACTGCGCTCGGGCAGTGAAGTGGCGGCACATTTGAATGTTTTCCTAAATCCCGTGGAGGTTATGCGTTTATTAGGTGAGTTTTTCCCCCTTTCAACCCCTTTTCCTTCTGGGTTTCCTTCTGGTTTTCCTTGCCGAGTGACGCGCCCTTTGTTATTGATTTCTCTTTTTTTTATTCTCCCACTAAAATAAACAGTTGAGTAATTTGTGTCAACCAATTAAAAAGACAGCATTAGGTTTTCATTCACTTATTCGTCGAAGAAAGCGCACTTCCCTTTAAAAATTATGTTTATTTGTTTGCTTTTGGCTTAATTTAGATGCTCGCTCTACCGCCCCTCCCTTTCTGTTTCTGTTACTCTTCCTCTCTCTCTCGCTCTTGCGCATGCCGCAGGTGTTGTTAAACAGTAAAACAAATAAACAAACCGCCCACAACAACAGCAGCAACAACCAGCTTTCGTTTGCTTCGTTAGGAAATTTTACGCTTGGTATAAAAACAAAAAAGAAGAGGAAGCAGCAGACACGCCAAAATATAAAGACAACAACAAAGTCTGAAAATCTACATGCTGCTGCTGCATTCAATTTATCTCCCTTGGTGGAGAATATTTTTGAATATTTCTTGGAACTTAAATTCCTGGGCTCCCCAAAAACAAAAATGGCCAGAGAGCTTGCCGAGAAAGAGAAGGGAAGAGAGTGCAGAAAAGAGAGGGCTACATGCAAACGAGATGACAACGCAAAGGCGACAACAAAAGGCAACAACAACTAAAACGTGACTGCGAAGGAGCAGAAAGAAAAGGAAGGGTGGCGGTGGGCGGGGCATCAGCTGTGCGGGGCGGAAGAATGCACAGTGGGGTGCATTTCACGTATTCCACGAAGAACCCTCGTAAAGCAAAACTTCCAGAGAGCGGAACGCAATGAACACATGATATGATTCATATGATTTATTCTTATATTTAGAATTGAATAGAACAAATTAAATTGATTTTACGTTTCAATTTTAAAACATCAATTGAGATGGTACTAAAATACCTTTAAGACTCAAGTTTACACAACAAACTATTTTCGATTACTCTTAAACAGTTTCTTATATCTGGTAGACTACCGCATATCTGGACAATTAGTAAACCCTCAGTTTGCAAACTAAATTCTTCTGCCATTCCTCGGAAGGCTCCACTGTGCTTCCTCGGAGGGCTCACTGTATTTTTGGTAGTACTTTGCATGACAAGTCGCCCACATGGCAGTGGTTGCTGTTGCAGCAGCAGCAGATTTTGGCGTGCAACGCGCCTTGTTAAATCGAAGTTTTCTTTATCTCCTCGCAACCATGTGTGTGGGGGCAGATTTGCTGACGACGATGACGATGCGCATAATTTTGCGTATGCATTTCGGATTTGCGATTTTGGGGGCGTGAAATCAAGTATGCAGAATATTCCGCAGACTGTGGGCTGCAGTTGCCGGCAAAACGCGGCAAATTGCAGATACATATATGTGTGTATCGGGGTAATTAAGACAAAGTCGAAAAGTTTCGCAGACTTGCGTAGGATATTCGTGCATAAAGAAAAGCGCAATTGCTTTGTACTCCCCACTCCGTGAACCATAAATCAATTAAGCTGCATAATTTGCATTTGATTTGTGTGCGCTAAAAGGGGTTTCTGGGCTGGCATGGGGGTGTCTGCGCGGTCTTTAGTCAAAGTTCTCGGCTTAAATAAATTTCATTTCCATTTACGCAAAATTTATAGCCGCCGATGATCGCAGCTCGGTTTCATCTTTTTTTTATTTAACCGACAGCAGGGGTCCCGGCAAGTTCAATGCTAAAGGAGTTTAAGTCATAAAGTCCCTGGCATCTGACAGTCAATGAAATACGATCCGGCAGAATGGCAGAAAGGGCGGGGCTCTCGATCGAATCATCATCTTCATCATCGCATAATATCAGTCATGTCGTACATGCCCAGCATTATTCCGATTTCGATTCCGATCGTATTCCCCAGAAATTACAATCACATTGGAGAGAAGCACCCAAAAAGTTTAACGACTTCTTCGCTGCTGTGACACGCGCTACATTTTAAGCAGCCGAAAGTGCATTATTTAAATTTAATTTTATTGCCAGCCCGGCTACAGTTTTCGTAGATTCCTAGGTCCTCTCTCAGTACGTTTTATGGCACTTTATTGACGATTTGGAATTTTCCCTGCTTTTATGGCCACCATTTTGGGGCGCTTTGATTTAATTTTACTGTTCCCCAGCCTGCTAATGAAGCTGCAATTAAAAGCTGAAAATGGGGAAAGAGCAGATTAGAAAGACTGCCAACGGCTTCGGCACGATTTTCACACATTTTCGAGTCGAGGAATGTGCTAAAATATCCACGCCCCCAAGCGAATGATCGATTGGTAGCTGTTTCGGGCCATAAATTAACGGCCATGGATTTGAAGATACATACATACATAGGTAACTTGGGACAAGAGAGTATTGGTTGGATGTGTTAAATCTACCACCAACTGTGCTAAATAAATTAAGAGCTCGGGGGCCTTTGTTTAGGCCAATTTAAATATTTTCATATTTGCCCAGCTATCGGGAAACATATATTGATGGCTTTTGTTATTTGAAGTGAGCCGCGGCTAAGCGGCTTACAGCGTTACGGCCTAAACAAGCTGCCAAGAGATACAAAAGTATCTCGAAGATACACACGACGTGCTACTGTGGCAACTTTTAGCACCTAACCGAAGCTAAAGTTGTTGGTTGTATCTGTCGGATGGCCGTAACAAGCCAGGCATGTATCTCGTTTGCTTCTCTCATTCTTTTTGTGATATTTTGTATCTTGTTTTTGTTTTCCCCGCTGCCTAGTAGAGACATTTGTGCGCTTCTCCTCCGGTTTATGGCTTGTTCTTGGCTGCCTTTCCGAGATCTCGCCAGCCGATAATTGTAAACGAACAGGCCGTCTCATCTGGTCGTGCTAAAAGCCTTCTGAGAAACGCCACCGATCCTGCAAGACTTTATTCCCCCCTACTAACGGTTTTCGCTCGATACTTGGCTCGGTTGGCTACTTGCTGCTTGGATATGATCAGCAGGCATGATCTATATTTTAATTGGTGTTTGGCAATTTATTGTCCAGCTTCGCCTTTCGCTGGTTTCGCTAGTCAAGTCACACATAATGAAGTGGCCATTAGCTAATGAAGCTGTCCCCTCTGTGAGGCAAAAAATGGAAATGGGGGAAAACAGAGAGGGTGGGGAGAGTTTATGGACCTGATCGCGCCACTTTTTGCTATACGATGTGCTAGCGCTAACAGCTCACCTGACAGATCGTAAAAAGTGCTACCCGAAGGAGTTGACACAGCCGTCGCGTCTGCAGATCTTATCTGTTCAATTAGCGATCGGGAGAGCGGACAATAAACTGTGTTAGCCGGAAAGATCTTGATGGGGAGTCACAAACACACACACACTTTGATTAGGGGCATCATTCAAGAATTTTGCGCCATCTCAGCTAGTTCATGATTCCCATCAGTAATCAGTCAGTTTTATGATTTCCTTACTACAAGTAGTTCTGGAGCATAATCACCATATAATTAATAAAAACGTATATATGTACAAAGGTGTCCAATCTACTTCCTCTGTTAATGTGTTTCTTTTATACAATATGTTGTCTACCACAAAGCCGATTCTAACAAGCCAGTAATAAGATCCTCACCTGATTTCAATCTGCTGGCGTGGATAACTGATCATCGCCGGCTTTACTAAATCTATTATCTAGCCTGGCCGCAGTTTATCACGTTGCCCTGTGATCATTTCCGCACTGGCTTTCTTTGGTCCACGACCATCGGAGATACTTATCTGTTCGTACGTGACTTATGAGCCAGTCCCAAAAGTTCGTGGTGTCTGGGCAGTGGGATCAATTTTTCGATTTTATTTTCAATCTATTTTTAATGCGATCTCAGATCGTGCGGCCTCGTAGGGCTATCGATTTCGGATTGATGGCCACTTGGCGGGTCATAAAGTCTCCCCAAAAACCTACCAGCAAGATCTCCCCTCCTCGATTTCATTACGCTTTTTTCATAGCAGAGTGTCGCATTACCAGGCGACGAGTTCGACATTGGGAAGTGCGATTTGATTAGGCCTGGTTTGTTATATGCGATGTCGGCGGGGGCCTGTTGCACATTTATTTTATTTTATGCGTTCATGTGTCTGGCGGCTGTAAACCGCCATAAACTTGGCTAAGCCGGGGCTTAAAGCCATTTCCATTACCTGCCAAACTATGGACAAAAAACGGCATTTAAACAAATGAAAATCGCATAAACCGATTGCAGGCAATAAAGGCGACTGCAATTCCACTGCACTACCTCCCTGCGTATAATATACGCCGGAATGGGGCTCGACTCTCGTCAATGGCTTACTGGGCGCACTGATATCTCCGACTGCCTGCTTCTGTGCGGTTATCACTGGCAACTGACAACTTTGATAACCCCGCCGGGGGCTGCCAGATGCAGAGCAACGATGGGGCACTGTAGCGTATGTCAATAATAAATATCAGCCATTGTTTGCCCGGCTGGCTCCCTTGCAACATATAGTGTACATATGTATGTGCATGTGCGAGCTGAATGTTCTGGCATAGTATGGCAAAAAAGGAGTAATCATATTTACTTTAAGCAACAACAACAGGCGCCATCGATGAAGCCCGCTGCCGTTTGTGCAGAGAGAGAAAACTGTGCAGAAAACTATTTCAATGATTAAAGACAATATCTGAATAAAAGTGTATACCAAATTGGAAATTATATTATATTCACAAATACATATGTTTCCTGATTAAAAATTATCAGCGGGTTTCCCTCTTTGTGGCGTTTCTCAGGTTGGTGCTTTACAGACCCAGTTAAAGCAGTCTTTTTTGTGTGTACAATTTTCGCAGCCAGCGAGTTTAATTCCACGTCACTGTGACATGTGGGCGCTGCGAAGTGGGGCGTGGCAGCTTTGGGCAACTGCAAAGATGCAGATGCAGATGCAGATGCAGAGCGTGCATCTGGGCTTTGTTGTCGCTGCAGTGTGTTTATTGAGTTGTTCGTTGTTTATTTGGGTTATGCGCTGTGGGAGTTTTCCGTTGCAGAAAGCAGCATGGAAAGTATATCGCATATCGAAGGGATGGCGAATAATACCCATCGGAGTGGCCGTGGGAGGGGTATTTCTATAAAAACAAGCAGTTGGCTTGTAGATTCGTGGCAGCATCTAGAGGCATCGCTAACTAGGCATACAACGGCAATCCGTGAGATGAATGTGCTGCTAACACGATTTTGCTGACATTCCCACAATGGGAAAAATTCGTGATACGCTTCGCCGTATATTAGTATAGATGGCAGAGCTACCGGGCAGATAGTGTTGCATTCGCATGATATGGGACTGCAGAGATGTTATCTCATTCATGTATCTACAAGTTGTTAAAGAGGTAGTGTATAGGGGTTATTCAAAAATTCACTTATGTATAAATTGAATTTTGTACCGGTACATTATGCTAGAGCATAAAGTACTGAGAAATGCATAAGTGCATAAATGGTGCCTTTTTTGTATCTTTTGGATATTTCGCTTGATCAAAGGTCTTTAGCTCGCCAGTTGCAGCCACTCGATGCTCAATTATCTTGACTAACCACACTCTTGACCCGCATCATTTAGTTAACATTTTCAGGTACTGTCCTCTTCCCTCGCAACTCAACACTCGTAAGACAACAGAAAACTGACAGAAAATGAATAATGAATGATTTAGGTTAATTACTATTGATTCTGGATATAACAATAAGCCGGTCAAAGTCGTTTTTTCTTTGGTGCTTTTGACAGCCGGCCAAAATTGTTTGAAAACGTCAACTCTTGAAATTTGAATGATTAATTTGAGCTTATTTTCGGAGGGCCCCACGGAAAAGGGAAAACGAAATCTGCGCGTTAACTGTGCCAAATCGCTTGACTTGGCAGAGATTTTGCCCTAAAGAGCCGGCTAATTTTGCTGGCACAAATTTGTTACAATCAAAAGCTGAAAACGGGAAACGAGAACGATGAGCCCGCGGCTGGGAAAAAAGCCAACCGAGCAGGAAAAAAAGAATATTAGGCAAAACAAAAGGAGCAGCATCATTTATCATAACGACGTGAGGCAACTAAGAAACGATTCACACAAAGATACGGATGCGACTGGGGGTTTCCAGGGGGTTTTTCCAGGGGGGTTTTCCAGGGGGTGTTGCCAGTTGGGCCGGAGACATGGCTCAAAAACATGTTAAATGTTGACATGTGGTGGGCGGTCGTTTTGGGGGTGGTGCCCAGAGCTTGTAAGCGAGATTGTTGTGCGTGATAAGCCGATGGGGAAGGGATGGGCAGGAGGAGGGGGCAGCGGGAGGGGGACGTTCTTTGAAGGCGGTTCCCGGCAGGCGCCGATCATTTGTTTTATTTATTTTTCGATTTGGCCACAAACTGCACAAAAGAGCCGGAGCGGATTCGAAGCCAATGCAGCCAGTGACATATTAGCCATTAGATGGGGAAACCGAAAACGAAGCAGAAACTGATGGGGAAGCCTGGAATATTGGCTGACTGGGGTTGCAGAGCCGGAGGTTCAATGCGGTTACGGTGCAGATGGAGTCGCAGCGCCATCATTTATCATCTATTGCAATTTTGTTTGCCTGGTAGGATTGGACAAGATAAAAGACGCCAGACGACGAGATACCCAGCGAACTCGCAGAGGGTTGTCCATCTGCCACACGTTCCAGACTGTTTGCTTAAGCAAAATTACTTGTAGTCGCAGGCTGAGCCTGGTATATTTGTCAAATGGAGAAAATGGCGAAAGAGAAGCCTCGGAGTTGATGAAGGAATACGACAGTAAATCGAAGGTGTTGCGCTGGCACCAGTTTCCATAAATTGCCCATCACTTAAAGTCCATTTATAAACATCAGGGATCTATCGTCGACACAGGCAATTTATCTTGAAGAGACCTACGAGATAATAAGTAGGTAAAACTAAGGGTGCAAGCTTTTGTTAAATGAAATCATCATAAGATACCATTTCAAGTCTACAAACGGCATATGATTTCAAAAAGTACCCATTTTTGCAAACATCTCTAAAGCGGTAACCCCAAGAGGTATATTTACAAAGTAAATACTTGCGTCCCCTTCAGATACCTTCCCGCCTACACAACCACCCCTCCCTGCCCAAAAAAAGAACCCAAGTTATGAGATGGTCACTGCCAAACCGCTGAACCCGAAGAGTGACCCGGCGAAAACTCTAATTTTTTGCCGGCCTTTGTTTCGCTTTGGGAAAAATCAGCATAGGAAATCGGCACAGCGGAAAGCACTTCACGAATTGCAACGCTAATTACATGAAAATGGAAACCGAAACGTAGACATTTTTCGTGTTTTTTTTCATTTTTTATTTTGGAATTCGAGTGTCTCCGGACAGGCGGTTCGGCTGTTCTATACCACTCCGCTCCTTGGAAGCGGTGCAACAATGGTCACGACTGTGACTCTGAGCAGTAGCAAGCTATTAAAAAGTTGCAAAAATACTCGCAACGACAGCATCATGACTGCACGCTCCGAAAAATTCGACATACGATATGGGCGACCCTCGACGCCGCCACCACTACCAGCACATCTTTGTGCAGCTCCTCATCGCAGGCACGCCCACACCGGGAGAAATTCCATCGGCCTGTGATCAACACTGAAATCATCTATTGATTTAGTGAAACAACCGTTTTAATTAAGTGAAAATATGATATGAGAGGGTAATCAAGTTTCTTGTATGAAACACCTTTGATCTCATTTAAATTAGACTAGGAAAGATTACATTAGAATTTGGTTCTCTGTGCGCTACCAAAGGCAGCCAGTTATGAACATGGCGGATAATACGAGCACAAAAAGGTTAAAAAGGTTCAAGAGCCACCCGCGCTGGGCACATGCAAGTGACATTTGGTCGTGACATGAGGTAGACGACAGCGTATCCACTTCAAGACGCGGGCCTCGACAATCCAATCCCATCCCATATCCCATATCCAACATCCCGTATACCAAGTCCCCGTCCGCATCCCCGAGCACCTTATAAAAATGCAATAGAGCGGCAACTTTCACATGAACCTGTGAACTCTGGGCCCGGGCCTGGCCCCAAGTGACGACTCTTAGCCGGGACACATCTTTCTGGCCTGGGTGAAAAGGGTCAATGGAAGCGTGTCTGAGGCTGAAAAGCTGACTGCCTGCCTGAGGGAAAATGCGATGTGGACAGGACGCGTTGCATTTGATTAAGTCATGGGCGCTATTTTTAAAATGCTGCCGAGGAATTTGTCGTAGCCGCCGCAACTCGGCAACAGCAACGTGCAACATGTTGCACATAGCCAAGGAAGTTGCTGGCAGGGCCCATTGGGGAGCCAAGTCTGCAGGGCCCAAGCAAACCATGCAGAGCGAAAAAATCTGAGCTAAAGAGGTAGACATAGCTAGCTGTGAAAATTAGGAAACATTTGTGGAAAACAAATGAATATTACGAATACGTATTACTTCCAGAAAGACATTTTTTCACGAGCTCACTATTATTTATATCATCATTGTTTGCCATTGGAATAGAGTTGCAATAGAAGTTTTTCTAGAAGTGCATGTGTATACCCTCATGTCTGACACAATTTATACGCCACCCAGTTGAGCCATTTGCTGGGTCTGCCATGGCCACCGTCTTGGAGCATATACATATACTGCATACTACACTTCTACGTCTAGGGCGATGTCTGGACTGAAACCCAGTCTACCTCCAAGCTCGCTGATTTTTATTGTTATTGCCAGTTGTCAAAGGAAGTGCGCGTGGCGTTCCTTCTCTCGGGTGTTCCAGCGATTTAAGTAAATTATTTCCTGGGCCGCAGTTTGCCAGTTTTATTTGGGGGAAAGTTGAATGCACTGAATGCACTGAAGTGGCAGTCGAAATTTGGGAAACAGCCGAGTGCCGTTGTCAATCAATGTGGCTTACTTCAAATTCAGTTTGTGGGGTCGGGGTCCCAGAAATTTTGTTAGGACGATCCATGGACTGAGTTCGAAACTACCTGCTGGCCTCATTATCATTAGCATAAGACGTCATAACAATCCAAATGAGTTGGCAATCGCAGCCAGACATCTCGGAAAAAAGGAATAAGACTAAAACAAATAAAAACACTACTGGAGATGCTTCATTAACTCGGAGAATCGGCCTGGTCAAACCGCAATCAGGCAGGCAGGCAGGTAATCGAAGTAAAGGGAACAAATCCCCACACACATGGGTCAGTTTGTTTGTCTTACCTTGTTCTTGTTTTGCCAACTTCAGATCGTCGCTGTTCCATTGGCGTTTCTCCCTAAATCCAGTTCGTGCTGTTGTTCTACATAGATTTCCAGAAGATACAGATACAAGCGACGATAAACTCGAAAATAGTTTCCAAGGAATTCCCTGAACTCGAGCGCTCGTCCGTGTTTATTTATATTAAATGTTGCCGGCGACTGTCTGTGGATCGGGTTGAGCAAACAAGCCTCTGGAAAAACTCATTGCACTGAGTGCATTCAGATAGATTTACATACAAAGTACTGGATGAGTTTGTTTTATCAACGAGCATGGGTAGTGGTACTGGTAGTGGTAGTGGTCTCAAGGAGGAAATGGAAAGTGCACGTGTTCAGTTTATAGAAAAATAAATACGAGAGCTTGTTAGGGATTTGATATTTATAATATGATTATTTCTCTGTTACTTCAACCACACCCTGTGTTCAGTGTACCACATTTCTGCTCCCATAAAATTTCTGTCATTACTAATTGAGAATTTTCTTTTACTTTTAGGCGTCTCTGCTGAGGTGTACTACGTTCGCGAAGGCCATATAAATAACTATGCTCTGAACTTCATTGTACCTGTCCCTGCGAACGTCAAGGACATAAGTTTCACCTGGCAATCGCTGGCGGGGCGTGGCCTTCCCTACAGCATCAATGTGGTCAGCTCCGATCAGGAAGTTCTTCCTCGACCGGCGATCAATGTGTCACACAGTGGGGAAATCCCCACCAGCATACAAACCTGGTCCATTGCCCTCAAGTGCAGCGGATTGAAAGCGGCGGAGGTGGATGTGACTGTCAGTCTTGAAGTGGTGCTTAACCGGTCACTAAATAATGTGACTCACCTGGTGTTCCGGAGAAAGAAGATCTGTCTTGTGAATGACAGTGCCGAGGACTTGTCGGAGGATGTAGACGATCCCCAGTTGCTGGAGACCGTTATGTTACCACCCACTGGTTTGATCACCCTGGTGGTTGGTGTTTCTGTGGCCATGGGATCGGTGTGCCTGCTCCTAATGATTGCCTATTGTGTCAAGGGAGCAGCCAACAAGAGGCAACATCATCAACACGGAGGACAACCCATGAGGACTTCAAGCTTCCAGAGACTAAATACCCACCCGCCATGCCAGTCTTCCATGGGATCGGCTGCCTACATGACGCCTTCGATTATAGCCCCGATTCATGGCTCCTCCTTGCCCCGCAAAGTTCCAGTCTCCGTTGAGCAGCAACATCCGGAGGAGCTGCATCGCCGCATTTCCGAGTTGACCGTGGAGCGCTGCAGGGTACGACTGTCGAGTCTCCTGCAGGAGGGCACCTTTGGCCGAGTTTATCGCGGCACCTACAACGACACCCAGGATGTCCTGGTCAAAACTGTGGCCCAGCATGCTAGCCAAATGCAGGTGCTGCTACTTCTCCAGGAAGGAATGCTGCTCTATGGCGCCTCTCACCCTGGAATTCTGTCTGTTCTCGGCGTTTCCATTGAGGATCATACCACACCGTTTGTGCTGTATCCCGCTCTGAATAATACCCGCAATTTGAAGCAATTCCTGCTGGACCCTGCATGTGCTCGCACTGTGACCACCATCCAAATTGTCATGATGGCCTCGCAATTGTCCATGGCATTGGATCATCTGCACAGCCACGGAGTGGTGCATAAGGATATTGCCACGAGGAACTGCGTGTAAGTAGTAAACCAATTTGTTCTATACTTGTTTAGTTTTACCCCTGTAAAACGTATTTTAAAAGTTTTCAATTCATAACTTGAAAGTCTAACAAATTGTGTTTATATATTCCTTCCTAGCATTGACGATCAGCTGAGGGTGAAGCTTTCTGACAGCTCCCTGTCCCGAGATCTCTTCCCCGCGGACTACAACTGCCTGGGCGACAGCGAAAACAGGCCAGTTAAATGGATGTCCTTGGAGGCACTGCAGCACAAACAGTTCTCCGAGGCCAGCGACTCTTGGGCCTTCGGAGTTCTGATGTGGGAGCTGTGTACCTCCGCTAAACAACCCTATGCCGAGGTGGATCCCTTCGAGATGGAGCACTATCTCAAGGACGGGTATCGCCTGGCCCAGCCCTTCAACTGCCCCGATGAGCTGTGAGTATTCGAGACGATAGAGATCTTAACCGATGGTTTTACTAATTCAATGGTCATTCTTTTATCTTCTCATTAAAGGTTTACGATCATGGCCTATTGTTGGGCTCTGTTACCTGCCGAGCGGCCGACCTTCGCCCAGCTGCAGTCTTGTCTCTCCGAATTCTATTCACAAATCACGCGCTATGTCTAGGACAGATATCATCTATGTCATCCGCAAGGAAATCGGCTCTTTTGAAGAGTTCCGGAGTTTGCGACTTACTTGAATAAAGTCCTATAGCTTACTCCACTTTGTTATGGCAAGATTTGTCAAATCGAATGTCTAGCCCATCCCAGGCCCATCATGTGTACATATAGTTTACATATTCAGCTCTTTAAGTAAATATCTTTAAGCTTATTTTACGATAAACTCGATTCTTACCACATAGATGAAATAGTTCAGCTTGCACAGTTCTCTTTCTAATCCATCAAAACTAGCTAAAACAAAGGCCGAAATCAAATATAGTGATATTTATAAATAGAGATAGTTATGTCTATAAGATTACGCACACATATTTATGATGCATATAATACATGTTGTATGTTTAGCATTTTTGACAATTTACCGTTTATATGAGAGATTAAAACATGATATACAAATATATACACACATATATACACTCATATATATGCCAAAACAATTCCAGCAATTACCAATTTGTTTTTATCCGATTTTATGGTTTCGTCGTTAAGGTTTTATCACCGTTCTCTGAAGGATTCTAGGGTTCTTTTCCAGCTCAAGTCACGCCTTCGTCCTCGTCCTCGAGCCTTGAGGTCGGGACTTAGGCTGTCTCCCACACTTTTCCGGTGAAAATTGGCCAGGCAAATGAAGGAAATTTACGGCTTTCCTACTCGAAGGCACCGCAGCAAAAGGCCGGGCAACAAAGTTACGTTCACGCACACAAATTAGCCATAAATTTTAATTTTACATGACAATGTTTTCGGGATCGAGTGAGGAGGAGAAGGGATATAACCTGAAAAGAATTTCCCAGCGACCCTGGCAGATGAATCAATTTTTCTTCTGCCTGCCAAGCCACCTTAAACTCGATGTGTGTCCTTGGCAGCGTGGAAGAACTCGGAGATATACGAGTGTATCCTGGTGCTGGGAAGAGTGTAGCCCGCAAATAGCATGTGCTACACATGTCCGGCGTCCTTCGGCTATTGTGTTTGCGTTCGTGGGCGGGCGTCCTTACACTTTGAAAGCCATTGCCAGAGAAACGACGATGACGACGACGACGACGACGACATATCGTAAATATTTTGACAGAATCGCCTTTTGCTTTCGCCTTGGCGTTTTGGCCATTGTGTTACCAGCATCAACTTCCTTTATCCTTGGCACCTGCTGCCCCTAAACAGGACAACATCAACAACCACAGTTGCCTCTGCCTCCTGGTAATCCGCCTGTTTGTGCGACTTGACCCGCTCCGTTTGCCTGGCATTTCTGGTTATAGCCTTAAGCGGCTTTAAACTTGCTGCCTGTTGCTGCTCGTGTTGCTTGGCTTGTTTGGCTTGTCGTCGTTGCTGCTAATATATATTCCCCGAATAGAACAACAGGGCATTACGGCTACGATCCCCCACCGCAGCGCAAACAGTCGACTGAGCGCATGGTGTGCTTGTAGCACAAACTTTATACTTATTAGTTGATAATGTGGCATGTTGACTGCAGTCAAGAGGCAAAATCGAGATGGCGGAGAAGGGGGCGACAGGTGAAGACATTCACATTGCAGTTGGGACTAACTAGTTAACTATTTTATGAATGTGGGGTTGGGGTAAATAAATACATAATATTTCACCATCCATTCATGTTTTGCACACATATCCTTGGGTGTAGGTACTGATAGCTTACAGCATTGTCAAAGCTGCAGTTTATACGTAATATAATAGATCATTTGATTACCCGATCTGTATCGTAGATTCGTCTAGACATCTCCATGCAGAGACTCCAGCTTGAAAATCTTAAAGTGATCGCTTCCGAAATCTGTCCTTTGTAAATTTTGCCTTATTCCATTGAGTTTTCCCCTGTAAACAAGCTGCCCAGACAATAGGCAAAATACTGACTTGCATTTCCGGCTTCTGTTGGGGCGCCGACGCCAGACAAGTCCCACCAACATTGATTCCACTCGGAGGAAATGTTCCTGGCCCTGCCCCACCTCATCAATGCCGATGTATTCGATGTTTCAAGCATTTCCCGGGAAGCTGAAAAGGGGGGATACCCGAGCGATTGGGTGGGAGGCTTGTGGTGCCACCATTTCCATTTCACATGGCCATGCGATTTCCATGTTACATCCACGTCTGACTCAAGTGGCAGCCGCGCCCTCGCTCCCAAAATTTCCCATCTACTATTCAGCATAACCCTACCACCCGCACTCGCATCGGTGATAATTTAAAAAGTTTATATGGCCAAACTGCCTCGGATTGCCAGTGCTGCCGTTGCTTTGCACCATTCCAATGACAACTTAAATAAACATCAACAATGGGGCATTGCCAGGGAAATTGCTGGGGAAAATCGAGCTGAAGTCTGAAGAAATATCCATGAAAAATGTGCAAGGCTTCGACCGAATGATACTCACTAGTCCGCAAAAATAATACTTCAAAGTCTAGATGCTTTAAACTGGGATATTATTAATAAGGGATTTACTTTTATCCTAATATTTTGTACTATTGCTATGCATCGTGGGTATTAAATTGTTTCCCCAGTTTAATAAGAATCCAGATTCTTGGGTATCACCTCACAAGTCTATTGAACGATGCAACTCCTTGAGTACCCATTATTAAGAACGATCTGCGAGAAAATGGAAGTTCAAGTTTCTCATCGTTTAGGGCGGGTGGCCATTGTGTGGAAATATTTATTTTCTATAAATTATTTTCGATTATCGCTTCTGTGCCCCCTTTCCCCAGCTGGAGAACTAAATAAATACACTGAACTGCAATTAAAGCCAAACAAAATGCATAATTTCTGCTCATTTGTCGATAAGCTGGCACTCGATTGGGAAATTCCATCGTCCCGCTGCTTTTATTGGAGTAGGGGCTCAAATTTATGTGCCTCGCTTCCGCTAATGGAATTTTAATGTTTCATTGGAAGTAGACGCATAAATTCGAGTTTTGGTCAAAATCCAATACCGGCGTCCGCAGAGAAGAAAATTCTCATTGCGTTTCCAATATTTTTATTTGGAAAACCCAACAGCTATCACGGAAAGTTGTTGTTACGAGTAAACGAGTTGGCCCATTTAGCTCATTGGCGCCGCATTTCCATAGAACTGGACAACACATTTAGGAATTGGTTTTAATTGGAAGGCAGCAGGTGACATGGAGCTGGAAAGTGAGGAGTTGCGTTCTGATAGAATTGTATTTAGAAGCCATTTAAAAATTGGTGTGGCCAAAAGCCTCAAAAATGTCAATGATTATGGGAAGTAAGAATAAACAGAAGTCCCCCCCACTCTATTGCGGAAATACTTAATACAATTTGCTTTGCAATAGTGTTACTTTTGCTTCTTTCCGCAAAGTATTTTCTAGTGCGAAGTATTCAAATTCCCTTGGTAGTCCGCACTGGGGAAACACACTCTAGAAACATATTCGATTGCACATTTTGTTTGCAAAGCAAAGTCTTTGCCAACTATTTGGCAGATAGAAAAATGTAAGCCCTAACTCAGTTATTCACGCAAATCCTTTAATGCCATTTATCATATGAGGTGCACACACATTTCAAATTCATGTAAAGCACAATGCATCCTGTCCTGGCACCGATCCTGATCCCTCGGCAAGAACAACATTAAATTGAAACAAATTGAACATAAAAAGCATTCAAAATAAGGCAAACACCTCGACGATGAGAAAGGTGCCAGGACTCAAGTCCCTGGAGCCAGGGCCCGGCAGCCAGGACCCAAAATTCAGGACACAGACGAAGACGAGTTGCTGCCAAGGTAAACACACAACGACACCGAAAACTACGGGAGAAAGTTTCCAGTGGTAAGTTAATTTTTTCCCTGCGCTACAGCTGCACTGCGAAAAACTAGGAGCAGTGATGATTGTTGTAATTATTCGTGTATGTTGTTAATTGGAAAATATTTTCTAATTCTTGTTTTATTTATTTAAAAGTACCAATAACCACCAAGCTACATTACTTGCACACTTTATTAGGGATGAGACAAAATAATTGTGCTATTATACTTAATACAATTTACTGTGGATGCGAGCTTTCTCCCAGTGTGGGCTGCTGGAAAATCAGCAAAGGTACACAACAGTCGAGGGAAGAGCATAGGAAACGGAAGTATTTTCTGTTGATACTGAACTCAATTTAGACGAAATCAAGTCAAACATGGCAGCTACCAAAAAAGGAGCAGGGACTGGGGGCGAGGAAAGCGGCCACAGGAAGCGTTGTAGTAAATCATGTGGGAGCCGTGAGGTAAGTGGAAGCGGAGGATGTGGGTTGTGTGTGCAGACCAGACGCCAAGGAAATGCGACTACGACTGCGAGTGCCAGTGCCAGTGCGAGTGCTCAAGACGATGTCCTCCCACACTTCCCGAAAGAAGTTGACAAAAATACAAGCAGCAGGAAGAAAAAACGAGCAGACCCAGCTCGGAGCTTGATTGATGTTTGTGCTGTTAGTTGTTGTTTGCGCAGGGCGCAGCGAATCGGCGAGTTAAAGTTTCGATTAAAGATTTCGATTTGGGCGGTCGGCGATTCGGTCTCTTGGCCAGGAGAGCGGCCACTAATCAATCCTTGTCCAAATATTTATGTGTCCCGAATTGAGTGAGCCAGACCAAAGTGAAAGTCATGGATGGAGCGACTAACTAACTAGAAAAGTCGTGGGAAAAAATCTGTTTTTTTCAAACTGATGCCAATTCCACGCATTCGGTAATCGCGTTTTAGCATTTCATTTAGATTTGCTATTTACTAGGATAAGGTCATGTTTTCAATAAAATTGTAATTATTGCTTTTGTCAACGGAGTACTTGCCATCACACGTATTACAAGTATAACTCTCAGCTCTGCGGGCCATAAAAAACGAACAAAAAACGGGTGGGAGCGGTTCCAGGTTGCCATTTTTCTAGTTCCATTCCGGGGCTCGTTTAATGGCCTTAGTTCTCGTTTGCTCGTTTCGAGAGGAAGGAAGGATTTAGGTTTGGAGTTAGGCACTCTCAGCATGTGGTGGCAGAATTTTGTGTCCTTGCCGTCCCTCCGTCCCTCCGTCCGTCCGTCCGTCCGCACTTTCACTGCCCGCCGCGCTCTATTTACAGTTTTCGGGATGTCGGGAAGGGGGGAGGGAGAGGACAGGACAGGACGACGAGTCCTGTGGCCTGTGAGACACTGCGGGTTTTCCGGAATTGTGTTTGGTAAACATTTTTCGGCTCTCTGTTGTTTTTAATAAGAAAATTGGCCAAAGGCCACACACACAACGGACGAAGCGGACCCATGGATGCGGATTTCGTATCCCAGATTGCTTTTAAATTTTGGCTTGAGTTCTGCTTTTTTCTATCTGGTTTATTTTCCCTGCTTTGTCTTGCTGGTGATTTATGTGTTTGTTTTGGGCTGCTCTGTGGGTCAAGCCGTGGATGAGTGAAACCGTTTATAGGAATTAGTCGGGTAGTGGCAGTTTAGCTCGGATCGGACTATTGAGCCACGGATGCTGGCTGAGTAAACAGAATCCGAGACCCGAAAAAATATAAATTTGAAAAAGCAATTGAGTTGACAATTTCCACCCTGGTTCGAAATAACTTTCCATTCCTCTCACTCCACTCGCACAAATAGACTTCGATTATAATCTTGAAGGGAAATACAATCGAGACGAAACTAATTCCCTAAGCAAATAGCAGTATGTATTGAACTTTCCCATCATATTCAAATTTAAATATATGCAGGTATATGGAAAGCATGGCGCACGAAATATGAAATAGGTTCGGGTACAACAACACATCAAAAGCCAATAAAAAGCGATACAAATCGCAACCTTAACCATCACATAGAAGGTCTAGAGAGACGAACAAATATCCGAGGAGTGGGAAGGACCGTCGCTTATCTTAGCCATCGGCAAAGGGGTTACGTTAGGGTTTATGTTTTTCGATTCGAGTTAGGGAAGCCTTCGATCTGGGCGTAATCAATTAGGCCTAAAGGTAAACAAGCCCAGACGAAACTCGAAAGAATCGTTAGCCATAATCAAGTCGAACGTTGATGATGATAATGCAGCTCCCGTTGACAGGGAACCCAGTTTAGACGCAATTCATTTACCGATAATCTACCAGACAGAACCTCTTCTGGCCAACTGATTAATGTTGATTATTATTATCAGATCCGGCGTTGGAAGGAGCGACTTTTCATTTGATAAATGAATGGGAATATTGGGATACTCTGTACTTCCCTCATGTACTCACTGCTCATCAGCTGAGGATTTCTCTGCAGAGAAACGAATTAAAAGAGTAAAAGGCCTGTCGAAATGACGGTAAACATTTTCAATTAATGAAGCTCAGAGTGCCTAAAATTGCCAGTTAATACAGGGAGGAATACAAGGAATTCCACACACGAGGACTCAAGAGATTAATGGTTCAGTGAAATAAATATTTATTCGTTTCTCAGTACATCCCTTAAAGTTATTGCAGTTGTATAAGCTTATTATTACTCCAACACAATTCTATTGTATTCAATAATTATGTTATCCACTCATAATAGTTTCCACCTCGCCTGGCACACAACTAAGTAATCTTCGACAACAAAGTGCCTGCATTCTATCTAAATCATAACCAGCTTGCCTCTAAAGCACCTTATTTGTCAACTCAGTAACTTGAAAGCATCTTTGACTTCGCATCTCAACAGTATTAGCTGTGTGCCGAGAAAAATGGCTAAGAGGAAAGCGCCAACACACAGATCCTTCCATCCTGGCTTTAGCCCAACTACCAACTATACTTATACACTTACAAGGACAGTGCGTTGCAAAAATGAGATTAAACTTGACTTGTATCCTTGCAGTTACACAAATATATATTCAGTGTTTAAAGGGAAATAAGCTGGGCCAGCTGATATGATTCATATCATAACTAAATAAATAAATGGAACAAGCGACCTAAATTGTAAAATATCCATTAACGTCTTTGCCAATATGGTTCGCTGGCAGATGCCATTCAGCATTCACTTGAAGTAATGAAAAGCGTGCTGAAGGCTTTCCAATATTTCCCATTTTAAAATCGGGTTTCCACTATGAAACGGACTGTATCCAAACCAAAATGCTATATACAACTGTCAGCCATCAACGGCAAAAGTGTTGACAAAAGCGGCCGACAACATCAGACGTCAACAGATGCGGTCCACACTATCCGACCACCAAACTGCCACCACGCCCCTTTGGCCACCGCCGCCCCTTACCCCAGGACAGCAGCAAATCCAAGGTATTTTGCAGCGGAAATAAACCGCGCACATTGCACAAACTTTTGAGTCTTTATGGCAGTCGCGGAAAATTGTCTAAGGGGGAATAAAATTTGCCCAAGTTTGCTGAGCATATTAAAAAGTGGGATAAAAAGAGAGATATTGGAGAGAGGGGAGAGAGGGGATGGCAGTACATATGTATAGGAAAGGAACTGTAAAAATTTGCTGCACCGCCAACGGAAATGAAATAAATAGGAAAAATAACTAGCTTTAAAAGGAGGAGACAGAAGTTTATAGTTGAAGTCTTCAGCTAGTTTTCTTTTATGGTTGAAAAGTTCTTTTTTCTGCTCGCATGCGGCTCTTTCCACTCGCCCCTCCCCCTTCGCCCCTCGCCCCTCATCACACTCAACCTTCCACCATCCGATGCAGCTGCTCTTACGGGGCGCAGAGGGCGTGGCCGGGACTTATTTAGCATTAGCTTTGGCCAATGCCACCCGTCTGGAGGAGTGCGCACACAAGCTGCCAAACATGGTAAACTAATTCCGTATGCAAACTTGGCCCAAGCCCAAACCAGAGCTCTCCAAGAACCGAAAGCAAGCAGGCTATACACCGTTTGGGTCAGACGGACCACCCCAAAATGCTATTGAAATTTCGGAATTTGCAGTACCAGAAATCACGAGAACTAACTGAGTTTTATGGCAAAATAATCATTGGCACCCGTGTGGCCTATTGATTAGCATTTGCCTTCAATTCCAATTGCCGATTGCCGATTGCCCGATTCCCCGATGCCAAATCCCCTTCATCTCTGTCGTCTCCTGCTGAATGGCCTTATGCTAATGCCCATGTTCATGTTGCAGGTGCAACGCGTTGGCATTTGCATGCAAATTAGTTGACAACGCTCAACACTTGGCTTCGATTGGCTCGAGATGGCCAGAAGTCGTCAGGGAGGCGGTGGAGACTCATCGATCAGGGGTCAAGCAGATTTGGATGTCACACAGGCTAACACTTTAAGAAATCCTACATCTGCGAGTATAAGATCCAATACAAATATGCTGACCTAAATTAAGTGTCTAAATAACTTTGAAATACCATTTATAATGCTTGTATATCGTAGCCAACCCAAATATTTGCATGGCAAATGAAAACGGCATTTTTCCTAACTTTAGAAGTAAGATGGCTTAAGTCAAAAGTTTTCTTTTAATGTAGTTTTCATCAGTAGAAGTAGCGCCAAAGAATTCCAAGTAACAGATTCCCCAGTGTGTTTCTCCCTCGCTGCCCGCACATACTGAACTTAAATCAAATCAAAGTCAGGGCGGGCATAAATGTAAATCTTATATTTGGTCATGCAAAAGCATTTTTATTTGTCTACATACCCTGGATCTTGCTACCCACGTTGCTGCTTCATTTGCATTGAGGAAAGTCCCACACAGAGAGCTGGAAAATGGGGAAATCTATGTGCGGCAACTCCTCAATTTGGTATTCCATTCGTCGTCTGCTGGCCTCCTACTGCAAAAACCCAGAAACTCCTTCTCCCTCTTTTTTAATCAATTTCTGTCAGTTTGGCTGTCAGTTTGGTCCAGAAATCCACTCGGCCGCCCGTTCGGGCCACATACAGGATGGCCAAATGTGGGGCCATTTTCATGGGGAGGCTGGAATTATGCGCATAGTTTTTCCAGTTCGTGACACTGTCCAGTGGACGCGGGAAGGTTTTTGGGTGGGTGAACTTGGTGATTTTTAATTATGATAAGTCGCTAGAGACATTTCCGCAGCCGATAAGAATCTAGAGCAAATTGTTGCAAGCATGGCCACTGCAATTGCACTGCAACAGAAATTGAAGTGCAGGAAAACAATTTTGTTCCGTGTTTATCCGGCAACATTGAAAGGCCGTGAATAGAGGAGCGGAAAAGTGGGCGGCAAATGGGGGCGGAAAACGCACGTTGATGCCACTGACCCATTGATTCAGTTTCGGTCCATTGAATGGCGGAAAATACTTACATTCAGCGGGGAAAAGCATTCAAGTAATGTGTACACAATTTGAAAATGGTCGGGAGAATCGGAATCAGTTTTTACGCATTCTTAAATATATGTTGGATTGCGTACAACCGCAGGAAAAATAAAGAAACAAAGAAAATTAAATTAATGGTAAAGTACACATCTGCGATATCATAATTCGCCTTAGGCATAATCTCCTTAAACACATTTTCGTATTTTAATGCGATTTTCCCATGAATGTGCACTTGCCCACGTTGCTTTTGCATTGAATGGCTCTGTTTATTTTGCCATTCAAAAGCAAATCCCTCAACTGATTTTAATCTGGGCCTTTTGTTGGCCTTTGCTCGAACTGAACCGTGATTAGGACCTCACAGAGGGTCAGGAGGACTGGCGACCACTTAAGCACCTTAAAGACGGTGCATTGCGTGGGTTTGTCGGCACCTCCTTAAAAAATGGTCTGGCGACCCGCCCATCCTGCGTACGCCCCTTCTGGGGTCCTCCTACAGATCCTCCTCCTCATAAGAAGTGAGCACCAAGACCAAGATGCGTGCCTGACGCACTGCCTCGTTGGCTTTCGGGCCCAGAGCGATCGTGTTTGGGAGGCATCTCTTCCCATCTCTTCCCATCTCTTCTCATCTCATCTCATCCGGTCTTTTGAGTATTTGGAGGCTGCTTGTTGGCACCGCGTATCGCGTTACTTATGCAAATAATTTCAGTGGAAACGAGCGGACATGGAGACTTGGCTCCGTCGCAGCCTCGTCTTCATTTTTCCATCGAATAATTTTTGGTGTCTTTCTCAGTGTGAGTCGCAACGCAGCCCGTTGTTGTAATTTAATAACCAGGCAAGTCATATTTTTCTGCCTCCTGCTGCTTAAGGCCAGCGGCATCGAAATGGAGCCCAAACGGGAGTGGGAGGAGCCGTGGGTTGTTGCTGCCGTGGCTTTTAAAGCACTTGTGCAATAAATTAAAAAGGCGATTTCGTGTCGCCCGTTGTTGCTGTCCCCCTGGCCCGGGAATCTTCTGGTGGGGCTTGGGGAGCGGGCAACAGACAGCAAGTGGTGGCAGACATGCAGATTTTTGACATACTTGTTTGCATTTTGCTGCCGTGGCTGTGGCTGTGGCTGTGTCTGCTGCTGCTGTTGCTGTTGCAGCTTCTCCGCCTGCTGCAGTTGCTGCATCAGCACCAGCTCCACCAGATCCAGCAACATGTCGCAGTTGCCGCTGCCCGCCAGCCACCTCAAGCTATGGGCGACACAGAAAAAAGCTGGGACAGTCCACTTTAAGGTGGATCACATGCAAGTAAACAAGGAATCCTTTAAATTTGTCATTTACCATATGTAATTATTTTGTACAGAAATATTTAATTGACAAGTTTTGTTTGTGGTTTAGTAGCAAATATTATTTTCTTGCAGTGCTGTGGACACATTCCGCCCTGTAACATGCCACGCCCCTTGGCAGACATGACACCACAATTGGGGCCGGCTCATCATCATCCTCATCATCCTCATCATCATCACGAGCATCGCCGGCATCGCTGGATGTGAATCTGATTCCAAATCTGAGCCTGGACAGACGCTCGGGCATCGTTTGTCAGCTTAAACGTGTCCCTGTTTCCAGCCCCTTGCCCGGCTTCCTCTGCCGGCTTCCTCTTTCCCCTCGCGGACAGATGCTTAGCATACCCGGGGAAAATTGTTTTTCAACTGCAGCGTAAGGATTTATGTCCCCACTGGGGGTCTCGATGCATCCAACATCTCTTAGCTGCTAACTCCCGATTCCCAGCTCCCAGCTCCCAGTGGCCTGCTTGGCCATTTAGTGGCTGCCAGTCACGCTATGATTTGACCCACTTTTATTGGGACCAAGTAAGCCGACACGTAATGAGCTCAAGGATTAGCTGCGAAGTGGACAGTGCATCTGGAGAGGCACATTGGGACAAATCAAGATCACTTTGGAAATAAATCGATATTGAAGAGATGACCTCGGTTTCTACGAGCTATTCTACTTGATTTTAATGCTAATGACTTGGCATTCTGAAGTAATAAATTCACATTATAATACCAAGCTGCACCACCCCTGATATCTTGTCAACTAATGAATGCCACTGTTCCTAGACTATTTTCAACATCGAAGCTAGAAATGTGAATTGATGTGTGGCCCCATTAGTAAAATGCATATTATTGCAAAGTTCGGATGAATTATTCTCTCTGTGCAGTGGCAGCTGGAGCACCTGGGGTACGAGACCTGTACATTGGCACCTACAGAGCTGTCGACCAGAGAATAGTGGTTCTGTTGTCCTGTCACCCGGCAATAAGCCGGTTCCCGACCCGACCCCCCACACCGCCTGCTAAAAACACAAAAGACCCAAACACACAACTTTGGCAGAAGTCACAGCAGGCCGTCGGGAGATCGGACAAATTGCTGGGCAGTTCTGGTGGGGGAAATGCAAAATTATGACAACTGCATTTGCAGTGAGCCAGCTTCTCCTGGCAGGGGGTCTCCTCCGGTCCTCCGGGCCTCCATTCCTCCGGTGCTCCTGGGCTCCGGTGCTCCGGTTCTTCTGTTCTCCGGTCGAAGCCCAGTTCCAGTTCCAGTTGCAAGTGTCAAAGTTAACTCGAAATTATTGTTGGCTAAACTTTTGTGGCGCTTAGTTGCTGATGCTTTTGCTGTTGCTTTTGCTTTTGCTGTTGCAGTTGCTGGGGCTTCCCATTCTGGCCAACTGAATTTATTGTTTGCGGTGTTGGGCAATTGCAGTTGTTGTGCCTCGGCTTAATCAACTGCAATTGCCGCCAACTGTTTCACAATTTCTGCATTTTTATTCAACCGTTTTTCCTGCAGAGCTGCACTAAAAGTTTTGATTGTTACTGCAGCAGGCACATCGTTGGCCAACATGATCAATTGAGTACCCAATTTTCCACTTAACCCGCCGCTTGACCTCAATTAAGCCCAGCCCAATGCGATTTTCACGCTGCTCAGAGACAATCACCTTGTGTTGACCTAATCACCTTGGCGGCTGAGGTGTCCTCGCCCGACTTCGTTCATACCTGAGTGGAAAACAAACCAATTTTCCATTTCCCCGTCGTGACCTTTCATAAGGCAGCGTGACACTTTCGTAGGTCGGGCTGCCAGCCACGCCCGTTTCCAAATATTTCTGAAAACCTATTTGTGTGTATTTTTCAATTTTCGGGCTGTCAGTCCCGCTGAGAGGCAATCAGTGTCGGGCCCCGCCCAGGAATACTACATATACTACTTTGGTATAAGTCGAAAAGGACCCGGGGCACTCGGCGTTGCGGTTAGCAGCTGGAGGCTGTCTTCTCCTCCAGGAATGCATCTCGGAATCACGCACAGTCGAACATCTTTCGGGAAACCCAAAGCGGAATCGCTTTAAGCGTGCATTAAATAGAATGCTAAAATATTTCGTGTCAGCACACACGATAAAGTCGAATAACTGCCGCATAAAAATGCAGAAAGTTGCATTCGCAATTTTACACCGAAAATATAAATAATCTTCTGAGGAAAAATACGGATTTTATTTTTTACCTCATTCCTTTTAATGAAACATGCCATTTCATTGTAGGGTGTGAAAAGACTAAATATAAATTGGCGTTATTTATTAAAATGGTTAAGCTTCATAGCAGATTTCATATTAAATTTCCTATCAATTGATACCTTTAAATTATGTTTAGTTTCTATTTGTTGTAAGTATATGCAAATGTTTCTAAAACATGATTTGCAACTTACCTTTTGAGACAGTTTGTTGACAGCTTTGACCCTTTTATACTATTTTACTATTGCTTTAAAGCAAAGTATATATTTTCTTTCAGTGTCGGCTGAGGCGCAGGACACGAGTGCCAGGTTCAGGCTCTACCCACACACACTTCGTCTTGCCATCCCAGGCACAACTCAAACTTTGATAATAATGACGCTGCATAAATTGCATTTTAATGTCAACAAAGAGACAAATATTATAATATCCCCAAGAGTCCGGAGTGCAAAGAGTGCATCGCAGACCCCAAAGACCCCAATTGGAGGCACCCCCCATTTCTCCATTACCCGGCCAGATGTCAAAGTGCGAACGCAAACGTGGAGAATTATTTGCGGCTGGCGAAAGATATTTCCTGTGGCTGCGGCGAAACTTTCATGCCACATGCAACTTGCCGCAATCTAATGGAAATTTATGTTGAAAGCATGCCATCCCGCCCCTGCCCCTGCCTCTCCCCGCTCCCTGCTACTTTCCTCCGCCCAACAGATGATTGCTGGCTGGTTAGTTGACTGTCCGATCGGCAACAATAGCAGCAATAGCAGCAACAATTTGTAGGCATTTTCACATCGAACTGGCCAAAAAGACGACCCAGGAATGACACTTGTCAGAAAAGTTTCAGAGTCTGTACTCCTTCGAAAGGGTTAAAGGCTAGAATACGTGCACTAGAGAGTAGATATCCAGTTTTGGTTAGTGCAATAGATTGCGGAGCTTTGGCATATTTTATAAGCCTAAGATAATGAAATAGCAAGGAATTAATGATCTGCTTTTAAAAATGCAACCGTAAACATAGAGAAACATGGAATACTCATAAGGGCGTTTAACGGACCCCATCACCATTGTTAATTTATCTTAGAACTATGGTTTGTTGCTTAGTGTAAACTTCAATGCAAGTCACAAATGGCCGTCGGAAGAAGGCGAGGGAAATGTAATTTCGCAATTATTTGCTTGCCATGGCCATAACTCACAGTACTTGTCATCAGTGGCGGTGGAGAGGGAGCTGGGGATGGAGTTGCTGGGGAGTGTGGGTTCCGTCCTAGCCTCGGCAAACCTACCCACTTCTCCACTTCCTCCCCCCTTGAGCACTCCCCGATCCTTTGTGGCCTGTGGATTTTTGCGGCCTGCACGTTTCCAATGCCTGAACTTTGACACACATTCACCCGCGCGCATCGCCCATCGCCCGTCGCCCATTTAATTGATAATCGCAGGCTGCAGAGGAAAAGAGAGAAATATGCTCCACGTTGGAGCCTTTGGGGCGTTTGCCGTGAAAGTTTGTGGGATGCAGATATGGCCTTACTACTTCACTGCTTTTTTGAAAGGTTTCGCGGGTTAAGCGGCATATGGAAGTGGTCCAACTACCTGGTTCCATTCCCTTTTCCCGAGTATCTCCCTGGGCTATCTCGTGACCCTTACACGATCAGCCGGCGCAGATAAGGATTATAAATCATTTCTACAATATTTTCCACATAAACACACACACGACAATAAATCAAAGACGCAGAGAAAAAACTGTCAGTTGGCGCCAGTCACCACCGTAAAGACAGTTTTCCTAAAGATTCTCACATTTAACCAAAAACCGTTTAAATGATTAATGTCAACTCTACGCGTTTATGATAAACCGTCCAAAGGTAATTTGCATAATTGCGCCTGCGACCTTTGCCGTCAAGGAAATAAAACCTGATTGGCTCAAAGCAAAACAATATTCAGGCATTGAATAATGATTTCTCTGGAAAATGCCAGTTCCCATCGGGTGAATACATTTTTGGGCTTGCATTGGCCATCACATCAGACTATCACCCTAAATGATCACAAGGAAGGGTGTTGAGAACGATTCAAGGCTTTTGTACATATTATTCAGGCAAGAATAAGTTATATAAAACGAGTTTCCCTCAAAGTGTCAGATATTTATAGGTAACAACAATAAAGCCACTTATAAGACATTTGGTTTTACGTGTTAGTAATTATTTTCTTAAGCCCAGTTATACTTTTCACTTTGCTAAAAGTACTCGAAAGCAAAACGTGACATACCAATGCATTAACAAGTCTTTTTTATATAAAAAATGGCTTTAATTAACTGTATAAAAGGTGTCACTTAGCAAACAAACAAACCACTCTGCACATTCATGTATTTGAACAGCTAATATAAATGGCAACAAATAGTTATAATTAATTGTGTGAAATGTGAATGGAAGCAAACAACCGAAACTTAACAAGCTTGAACTTAACAATTTGAAAACGAAATGCCCCGATTAAATAAAATTGTTTTCTGTTCAGGCGTTAGTACCTGCATTGAGGGCACCTTTGTTGCACCTGACCATAAATCACGTCTCTCGACGATCTCCTTATCAGCAGCTGAGTTGAGGACCTCGGGCTGGCCTACATGCAATCGATAGATAAGGAAAGGCACACGAATCGTAATCTCTGACCCGAAATCGCTGTGTTGCTCTCCTTAGAATTGCTTTATTACGCCGTGGATGCCAACACTTCCCAAGAACTTTTTGCCTATAAGAAACCTGAGGGCTGCCTTTTTAATTGATTGCTGCCTGCCTTGTCCTCTGTCTTGCATTATTATCACAACAGGGCAATCTGGCTTTGCAGCCAGAAACACGATAAATAACAGCTCGCAGCGGGGATTCGCTGGCTGGAGATTCGAAGACCCTTTCTAGGGTCTCTGTACGTGCCCTGCCTGCCGAGGGTTTGGGCCACTAAGCCCATAATGAACCCTTCCCCTCCGCACCTCGTCCGGCCCACTTCTCGCCTCTTGGCCATGGGCGCGATAAACATCGGGCATCGTTAGTCTTTCACTCCGTCTTCGTCTTCTTCTGTTTACCCAACCCAGCCTCAGCAACCTCAGCCTCCTGGTCCAGGTTCAAGCCCAGGTCCAGCACCAGCTCGAGCTCCATCTCCATCTTCATCTCGATTTCCATCTGAGCCCGTGTTTTGACTGCCCGTTTTGCTCCGCCAGTTGATCTTTGTTTGCTTCGTGTGCTCTTAACGAGCTTGTACTTGGGCTATCGATTAAGCGATCCCAATCTGAGGCCGTGGACCCAGTGATTTTCACTTAGCCAGGAAGCACCTTATTAAGTGTTTTATAGTCCGCTCGAATTAATTTCATAATCGCCTCACGTCGGTAACAAAAGCTTCTGTAAGAAAATCGGTATCAGGATGATTTTATAATTTCAGTTTTTGAACAAGATCACAATGTGCATTCAGACTTGTGGCGTTTCAGAGCACTTTGACTCTTGTATGAACATTTCAGTACAAGCAGGGCAAAGTACAAACTGAAGCCCAGTTCTTTGGTTGTTCCTACAAATTACCGACAGGAAAGGACGATAAAACTGTCTGCTGCCTGCGGCTTAGTCAGCTGTCAGCACTTGATAGTTGTGCCACCAGAACGAGATCAGGCCGCACCCAGATGAAGTCGTGCACTGGGTCTCGTATCCAGAGATCCGGAGACTCCTCCAGAGCCGAAACGGTGCCAACATATGTGTCGTCATTCCCTTTCGTCGCTGGCATTATTGTGACAGTTCATTTGTCACATCCACTGATTTGACGCAATGGGAGCGGGAATGGCGAGTAATGGGGTGGGATCTACAGTGAACCCTCGGCAGATGTGTGAAAACTCACCAGTCACCATTTTCCATTCAGCTGCCACTTGAGGGCTTCAAAGGGGCGTGGCCCGTGATCACAAAGGAAATCTTAATTGCCGCTTAACGAGCAATTGAGGACTCCATTCGAGGGAGTGGCGGATATAGCTGAAGACTTATTCCGCGGCAAGAGTGCTGCATACGATTACACATCTTCACATCTTTATGAAGACCAGTAAATACATATGACTTAAAACAATATATTATTGTATAAAGTAGCTCAAAAGAAGCAATGCATTGTATGCAACGTACGCTCCAAACCTTCGAATATACATATGTATATACTTTGCAGCCACGTCCCGTTCCATAACTCATGAGCATTCTAATCAGCCCGGGTCGGTATCGAAGAAAGCCACCTTTAAATGGGAATTTATTGCCTCCATCGTATTTGTTTCCCCCCTCGTGCGTTTCCCCTTCCCAGCTCGACCCCAACTGGAGCCCAACTGGACCCCAACGCCCATCATCGATGACCCCATCGGAATCCACAGCGGTCTTGTTAGCAAAATCACCTGCAGTGCAGACGGCCAAACGGCCGAAGGAATTAATAATTCAGTCTGGAGCCGCCCAATGGCTTTTTGCCGGACTCGATTGGGCCTGTATTCGGGATTGTGTTTTGAGTTGGGGATCGGATTTTGGCTACCTGCAGAGCAATACGTCCAGCGCCCATGTGAATGATGCATTCCGCCGACTTGGGGGCTTTTTTGACTCACTGAATTATGGAGGCGACTCTTGTCAAATTTAAGGTAATTGATGGCTGTGAGCGGAAACCCAAGTATCGTGTGTAAAGCGGGTAGCGAAAAAGTATGCTCTCAGGGTTAAATAAACACTTTTGCTTTGATGAGAGGGCCGAGAAGGAAGAGGAGTGGCCCAGAATGCCTCGCGTATTTAAGACCTCTTTCTTTTTAGCGAACGCTTAAAGAATTTCATTTAAAATGTGTCTGAGTGACAGGGGACCTTAATTAATTAATTTAAATTACATGGATTGATTGCATTTTAATATACATACCTACGGGTCTGCTATTCCAAGTTCCCATATATACAAATGTCCAAATAAAAGATGTCAACAATTAAAAGTAAATAAGTGATACAATTTAATTATTTCCTGAAAGCCAAACTCGAATGACAGGAACGGAACAGGATAGTTTGGCAACCAAATAGCCAAACACCGTTTAGAGGAAGTTGAGCTCCTTAACTCCGAACACTCGTTAATTAAAGCAGCAATTCACATTTTAAGCCCTGCAATTTCATCCAGTTAGTCCCATCCTAAAGCGTATCCCATTCAAATCCATTGCTAACATCCAAAATCAGAGCCAACTACTTCGTTTAACAACCCACAAAACAGGCGCAACATTTGACTTTGATTATGGTTCTGGTCCCATAGAGAGGTGAGGGGTCGTGGAAGATTATGTAAATTTGTGCAGGGCCAGGCAATGAGAAAACTGTAAACATGTCGCATAAACTTAATTAATTACGATTTCTTTATCCAATCGACCCAGTTCGGACTGCAGTGCTCCACCTCCACCTCCGCCTCCGCCGCCCCTCCTGGGACTTTGGAGTTGGAGAGTAAACGTTTTATGGCCGCACAGCAGCCGCCTACAGATCATCGAAGATTAGGAACTATTGGGGGACAAAGGGGAGTCTGCATGCCCCAGGTCCGAAATCACTTGATCACACTGCCCCGGGCCGTTGTCATCCAATCAATGTGGAGTTTCACAGGGCCCGTTTCTTATTCAAATTTGATTTAGTTTTTCATTCCGGTTTGGGACCCAAGTGGAACTCATGTTCGATTTTGGGGATTCAGGGGGGCGCACTGACCGCCTTTGGCAGCTCATTAAGAAAGTTGTTCCGCATTCATTTTTTATCGCCGTTGTTTATCGTGCCGCTTGATTATCTCGCTGTATTCCTATTTGGAGCTTTCCTCTCTTCATCTGGTCGCTTTTTTATTGTCAGGCGTTTATTCTATCTAAATGTTTTGATAAGTTCCCCGAAAAGGCGGGCCGGGTAGTTGGAAAATTTATGTGGCATCGTTTGTCATTCGGTGTACGGCTTGTTTAGGTGAGATGAAAAGCGATATGGGGCTTTATGGTCCGAGATACCCAGCATTAACTAGTGCAACAGTATGCACCTGTCATTATATCACGATGCAGTCCTTATCTTATCTTAAATCGCTTTCTACTTTCCATGTCGCCGGTTGATTTCCCTTTCTGCATCCCTCATTCCAAATATTTTTCACCTTACCACCTATGCATTTTAGGCAATGCAATAGCCATTAATTATCATCAACTTCCAATTTTTAAAAATTCAATTCAAAATCTAGAATTAATATTGCTATGACACTCTAAAAGTTCGTTCTCAAAAAACGTATTTTTTTACAGCATTTAATGTGTTAATTTATACATTGAATTTTCAAAAAGTTCTTTCATTACAGCATTTCATGCATTAATTTACGCATTGCAAGGGGTAATGAACCTTAAATAGGAGTTTCGTTGGAAATAACTATCCCCAAGTCGTAAAACTAGCTTGTCTATACATTGTCTTGTAAATTGTAAATCTTGTCTGAGCTTAAACATGTTATCGCTACTTGGGGACATCGTCATCATATAATCATCGGACATATATGTATAAACTATAATTTTTTTACGACCGACTTCCCCAACTGTCCGATGCGGGACATAATTTCAACATTAGGGCATCGTAAAAGCGTCATGATAATTGAACGAAAGAATAATTTTCCTCCTTCGCCTCTGTATGTGTAGGCTTTTTATGAAGGAATTACGAAAAATGCATTAAAAAAGAATCGCACAGCCCGGGGCACAAGAACAATATTTTATTAACACTTCGTTCCAATGAAGATCAATATTATTTTTAAACGTGAAGCTCTTGGAGCACCGCAATCTCCTCGCATGTTCATCAAAAGGGTAGAGCTGAGGAAATAGGCCGATGGAAATCTTTGTGGTATTTTTCATCAGCTGCAACAAGGCGGAAATTCATTTCAATTTACCAACGAGTTTTCCAAACACGCACTTTAATTGCACCATAAAAACGTCAGCGACTTGCAGTCGAATAACTATTCTTAATTTGTTTATTTTAATTTATATTTGCTGAAGTTTTTATTTATTTCCCCAGCTAGCCTTTTGTTTTTTGTGGGCCACGCATACCGAGAGGCGAGCAGTTTATAAACACATGAATCACTCGACAAGCGGAAACTTTTTTGGGCCAGATTTTGTATTTCCCCCCCATTCCTCGAGCATCCTCCGCTTTCTTGGTACTTTCTGGTCGAGCTGGCTGGGATGGCCAGTCATTAGCCGGGAAATTGCATGAGGCGCCCCCTGTCGGTGATGTGCGCCATTTCTCAGGACTCACCACCCCCACTTCCACCGACACATAAAGTACCAGGGCCCACCTCAGACTCCGCCTAGGTAATTACCGGTCATTAATAATATGCAGATGTGCACTCCGTTCCTTTTGAGCCAGGACTCATCAGCTCGCATTCACTTGTGCCATTTCTGCACCATTTTCGGCTACGCTGTGTTTATGTGCTTATGTTGTTATGTTTTTATGTTGTTATGTTTTTATGGACCGCATATTTTCGAATACACAATCATTCTCAAGTGGCTGTTAAAAAAGCGAGCCATTTTCCCGTCCTCTTCCTCATTTCTATCCACTTCTTGACCCCACGGGACCGACAGCAAACAAGAATTTTATGATGGGAAAAATGAGCATCTTCCGTTTGTTTTAGGTGACAGCAAGCAGGATCCTGAGGAATGGGAAACATCTGTGCCTCGGAGGCTGGAAGGATGTAGGGGGAAATGCCTAAGGGGGGTAACTTTAATTGTATAATAAATTATTTTCAATAAAAAAGGGGTCAATTTTTCATTCCCTCTCAATCGATTGGCATCACACACTCGATATTGACAAAATTGCTCTTTTTCAGCAACCAGTTGGTTTTTGAATGTTCTCATTTGTCCCAAATACAAAATACTGGCATGCCAAAATTGCAGCTTGAACTGAAAAATAGAATATTAAAATAGGAAAATGTTGCAACATGTATTGTAAAGTAAATCATTTGATCAAAAATGGCTTTATTAACTACAAATAAAGGAGCTAAAATAGAATGACTCGATATATTGGGTTTATAAGTGAAAGCGTATATTAAAATGGTCAGTTTTTACTGGTTTACAGTTTATTAAAAGTCGTTTGTGCCGCAAACCATAGCGAAAAGCTAGAATGCCTCTGGAAATACCAATTTTCGCCATCCACAATGACATTTTTTGCATCTGCGCTCCGACTCGATTACATCGAATCTGGCTCGCCTAATGAATTGTCTCGAATAGTGAAATAAAATTTTATTATACATTGCTGCAGCTGTTGCATGTTGCAACTAATGAATAAGTGTAAATCTAATGGAAAGGCGTTAAGCCAGAATGCAGGAATAGGTGGGGATTGAAGCTGGAGCCCAACTATAGAGCGTCAAGTGCTGCAAAAGAATGCAAACTGTGGCGCAATTCAATTAAAAATGTAAAACAACTCAAAGGCGTGCAACAAGAGGGGGTGTGGGTGGTGCGCGAAAAGGGCGGCAGAACGGAGGGGCGGGGCAGGGGGCCGATGGAGCGTACGAGAAGCGACAATGCAAACGAACCCACTACATGCAATTAGAAGAGGAGGATAGTGGATCCGGCAGAGAAGCTGGCCAGCGGAGACTATCGGGAAATAATACACGAGGAAAAATAGGGTGCTTTAAAAAAGTACATATAATTTTAAGCATTTTTAAGCTAAAAATGTATTGACCAGCCCTGCTATTGCATGCACATTATTTCCCCATTACCAAAATTCAATTTGTTTACAACTAAATTAATACATACAGATACGAGTATTGAGGTGATTTGCCAGGACTGAGGAACTGTTTTATCTGTTTGCAAAAAATGGCTGGTTGCTGTTTGTCCTAATTGTTGATTAAAGTTCTAGACACTTAATATAAAGTTTTCGTATTTGTTGCAGTGCATGAGCAGGCACAGTTGGCTTTGATTGCTCAATATGCGTGTCTGGTGGGGCGATTGGTTTATTGTATCGCGGTTTTTGTGCGAATAGAGAGTGGTTCTCCTGACCCCCATCCCCATCTCCTGAAGCCCTTATGCCCGGTGGGATGGATGGACCCGGGCCGTAAAATGCACAAAGAACTTAGTTAAAGTGGACACAACATCGTCATTACATCCGCGAGCAAGATCGAAAGCGTGGGTTAAACGCAGGAAGAAGCATGGTTGCAAGGACCCGAAAAGGATTATAATATAACTAATGGATAAATGTGGCTAAATAAGCCCAGATAACTGAATCTTTGAAGATTTTTAACGAAACAGGATACTGGCTAGAACCTTTCTATAATCAACCTCTTGAGGACCCAAATCATCTCTGGGAAATGGCCCAGCTGGACAAATACTCGTACAATCCCCAAAGCTAAATATTTCTGCTAATAATTTTACTCGACTCAATTAAAGTTTCGCCCTCGAAGGAGAGAGTCTCTACAAATCGCGGTCCTGCAGCCAGGACTATCATTTATACTGAGTCTAAGAAGGAATAACTCTGTTCCACCCTCGTCGGAGATTTATTTGCCGAGATTTTGGGGAAAGAGTTGTGGCCCCAGCCGCGTGATTATCCAGTGCATTGAACGCGGCCAGACATTAATTACCAGCAGCTGTTGGAGATGCCTCTCAAGCCCCCACAGATCCCATTGGGTTTTTGTGTTTTGGAGTTCCCAGTTGCCAGTTCCCAACCGCATTTTTGCCTATTTATGAAAAATGATCTCCCCCTGTGTGGAGGTAAAATTTAATATTTTTCACTGCGGCTGGTAAGGAATTTAGGTGACCCGAAAGGAAAAGAATTCCGTAGGATTTCCCCAATTGTGGGGATATAAGTATGTATAAGTTTCAGTTTTTAGTCGCACCCCTTGCTTTAAAATGGTTATACAAATATGCGTGTTTTCCCTTTATGCATTTTCCCGTGCTCTGCGGTGTGCGAGCACCTCTTTTATGGCTGCCCGGCTTTTATGGTGCTAAAGACATTAAAACTGTCATAGCATTGGGCACTTAATTTGATATTCGAGCGGGGGATAATTGGAGCAGACTCCGTCGTGTCGCATCGGGATGCCGCTGGAAACGGGATCCGCTGCAAGTCCGTCCGGCGTTCTTGTAGCGACGTGGAAATCATTTATGACAAATACTCGACGGGTTCATGGGTGGCCCACACACAGGAGGCTCGGGTGCGGGGGACTTTGGCGTGGGAGTCGCCGGATGGGTGGGGCAAGTCGCTCTATTTCGGGAGTTGAGTAAACATTAGCTGGCACTTCGCATGGGGGATCCAGTTACAGATCTTTGGGAATGATGGCTTGAAAAAGTGCCCTTGTACTCACTTATGTGTTCACTTTATTTAAAACACTTCCTTTTTAAATTTGTAAAAAAGGGAACACGCCAGGTCGAGTGCCTCGACTATTGAGTACCCATTCCTCACACAGAGAAAGAGCGATATGCAAGTAGCAAAGCGAGTGCTTCCGTGGGGTCGCTTTTATTAATTTAACAAATTATTAATATATAACAAAAACAAGCCAAATAAACGCTATGGCTATACCGCAGTCCGTCAACAGGTATACAAAAAATGTAGAGAGAGTTATGTGGTAAATAATTTACCTTAACAATTTTTGTGTGGTTTTTTCCATACATTATTGTAACTAAAAAAAACGGCAGAGCTAATTTAACAAATTCATATTATTGACAGCATTGGAATAATGTCAAGCTTCGGAATTATTTATAACATGTTTACGCGTGTTAGCAAATCTTTTCTATAAAATTTCTATAAAACACTTTAATTACTAGCAATACAATGAGGCCTGTAGTTTAATCAATATTCATGTAGCTTTTTTTATATATTTTACTGTAATTATTACCGTGTCAGACCGTTTTTTCCCTTAATATTTATATCATTTTAATCAATAGAGTTACAAACGCTTCCAATGTCCAAAACAACCCACAGAGGGATTTTCGCAGAATTAGGTACCTAGAATATGAGGGTCTGGCATTTCGATTCCGGGGCATTGTCACTCCATGATGCGGCTCCACCTTCTTCCACTTTTCTTGCCCCACAGCTGGCAAGTTCATATCGCGCCAAGCTGCGGCATAAATCAGAATCGTAGTCATCGCAGGCCGTTCGCAATTGCGATGGAAAGGACTTTCCCACGCCCGGAAAGGGGGTGGTGACTCAGAGGGTTCCCGGCCATAAACCATGCGTGGTTCTCGTTGCTGGGGGGCACATAAAAAGCTCTCTCCCACAATATAATAAACAATTTCCTGATAAATCGCCGAGAGCTGGGATTAAGTCTGCCATTGCCATTTCGCCGGGTTCAGCAACTCACTCATTGGCATGCCGCATGCCGCGAATGGCCAAGACGACGACGGCGGACCATGAAATTTATGGCAAACTCAAATTTATGCATTTTAAAATGTAAGCGAATGCGAAACAGAGACGTACGTGTCTAATGTGCGAATGGGGAGAGCCTCATTAGGGCCGCGGGCCCCTTCGTCCCCCCTCGGCCGCACCAAGCTGCAATGTTGCACAAATAACTCAAGTTGCAACTAATTACGACGCATTTCGTACTTAACAACTGTGGCAATAAATTTCGAGCGTGGCCCATGACACGACTGACGTCAACGGAGGCGACTGTTGGTCGCCGTATTTCCCGCGGAGCCGCCAGATTTCAGACCAGATTTTTTCCGGCCCCTCCCGGGAAACCCCGTTTTCCTCCTTAACGCGCCTCGTCATCATATTCGGAAGCAATACATCATTCGAGTCGGGCAGTTGCGAAAAGAGCACTCAGAGAAATAGGTTGCAGCCATATAATATTGCAAAATAAATTATATAATATATTCCTTTTTAATCTTAAAAGTAGTCCCAAATATACTGACTACGAAGTAGTCAAAACAAGTAGTATAAAACAAGACTTGCATCTGGAGAGCACGAGAAGAAAGTCGATCTTCAAATTTAATCCTAGGAGTCACTTAAGAATCCCTGAGGAGCCTGTGCTTAAAGAAACCCCTTTGAAAAGGTAGAACATAAGAAACTCGACATGTTTCTTTCAGTGTGGGAGATATAAGATTGTATTTATTTTCTTATTTTGCCAATTACAGGCTAACAACACTTCTCCAAGTGTACGAGGGGAGCAGAGCCCATGTACGCGGCATGTGTCACGATGGCAACCGAGTCACTTGCCGCAAATTGGTTTGCATTTCGCAGGGGCGGGGGCTGAAAAGCAAGCCTCATGCCTCCCATCTCGTTAGTTGTGCTGCATGCGCAGATTGTGTTCTTGATGTGTTAAGAGGAAAGTGGGGAGTAGGGGGTTAACTTGGGTGGCGAGTCAGGTAGTCAGTTGGTATAACTGAATTTCTAAGTGCGGACGACATGCATCGTAGATCGAAGAGCTGTGCAACTTAGTGGAAATTACATCTTAGGTACCAAGATTTCGATAATAAATGTAAATGATAACATTACATGATAACATTAAATCTATGACAGGGCATTCATTTATTCTATTTATTTACGACGCTAAGCTCCATAATTAAGAGTAACCCAATGTGGCTTAGGCGCATTGTTTAATATTATAACGCGAATAGTATAGTTCCATAAACTAATTACTCCATTGTTCAAATGCTGCCTTTCAATGCTAATTAAATTGTTCGCTCATTTTCAGTAACATATCTCCTCGTTTATTTCCATTCAACCAGTCAAAGCCTTTATTCAGCTTTATGCCTCAGACGTCGAATTAACAGCTATATTAGCACCTGACCGCAACAACTGCAACTTTCCCACCTTGCCACCCGTAATTCGTGGATCGCCGACTTGTGGAGCGGGAACGCCAAAGGCACTCGACACCCACAAATTCGCGACAAATTCGATAATCAGTTGTATATAAACGCATTTAATTGTAAGTCAAATGTCGCTTCAATCCCCGGTCACGCACCGAAACAACAAAAAAGGAGGTGAATCGAACGTATATGTATCCCCCCCACCATGACAGTCCAGTTTTCAAGGGCTGCATACAAATCGCTGCCACGCCCCTTTCGCCTAATCAGGCAAACACATGTGCGCTCCATAATTACATCGGAGCAGCCGATACGTGCCCTGTTCACTGAAACCCGAAATTAAGAGCAGTGCAACAGCGCGAGCGGCAATGCGAGTGGAAATGGAAATGCCAACAAATAACTCGTACTCCTCGTACATTACAACCCCGCTCACCCCGCCCACCCCCGCACAATATGCCCCAAATGCAGGTAGTCCAGAGGTGTCGCATGCCCCAAATCAGTCGGCAGTTGCGCGCGGATTAGATATGAGCAGTGGGTCACATGACGGGATAGCAGTGAGTGCAGTGATTGCACAAAGTTCCCATTACAATAAACACTCTTCTTCTGTGACATAAATACTGGACACTGCCATAATCGATGCTAATAAATCAAGTATCCAAGCACACATGGGTGTAGGGTTTCCAGAGTCTGCTCAGCTTTTGATTATTTATAGGTTTCAATGAGGTTGATGAACACGTTTTCATATAATATCCTCACTTTTTAAAAATATTTGAACTTTCCCAACTGGTTTAGACACATTTTCTATATTCAAGATTAGTCTTTTACCTATATTTAACTATTATACAATAAACTAAATTATATAATTCCCTCTCTAATACATTCAGCTCAAATGTATCCCGGTATCCCAGCCATCCAATCTGGTCATCCTTCGCTGCGTTGTGCCACCATCGATGCGCCCTGCCCAATCACTTCCTCGCTAATCACTTTGATTGCCAAATCACCGCCGACCCCCACTGCCTCCTCCTTTTCCTGTTTCCAACCTCCACCTCCGCCCACGCAGCCACGCCCACCCCCGTACCCCGGCTGCTGCCTTCATTATTGCACTCATCACGTGCAAGCTGCAACAGCAACAGCAACAGTAACAACTGCCACAAGAACGCCGGCAATTGTAGCAACAACCGCACAATCAGTCGGCTTGTAGACCCCACCCCCTCCCAGTTCCTGCGCCCATATTAGCCCCTTTCCCGGTAGTTTTCCCCGATTTTCCCCTGATTTTCCCCTCCTCCCGCTGCGGACTGCGTAAAAATCACTCGTTGGCTTCGCTGGCTATTGAAGTTTTATTGGGCAGCGCCGTCGATGTTGCAGCTTGATGTTGTTGTTGTTGCTGCCGTTGTTGTTGCCGTTGCTGTTGCAAGTAGAGCTGCAGTGCCACAGTTGCAGCGCACTGTTGTTGAGTTGGTTACCGCTGTTGTCATCGGCGGCGTCGTCGTTTCCGTTTGACATTTTGTTAACAATTTCGACCACAATGGCCGTTGCGTTTTCATTGCGATCCAAAACGAGATGGGTGGAGATGGCGGTGCTTGTGAATGCGTGTGAATGGTGGATGAATACTTGAATGAGTGCAGTTAGTGGATCCCAAAGGGGGAGCCGGGAAATCGGAAAGGGGGGATACCTTATTGTTCGGGTGAATTGAAACGACAAATGTCACGAATCTAATGAATCGAAACGTGCCAAAGATTTGGCCCCAAATTAAAGAAGTGATTTGGGGAGTGTTGATATATGTACAAATGACATGCTTGAGAAGGAAAACATAAGGGAAAATTGGGAAAATAGCCACATTGACTTGTGTAGAAACTTTGGGACGAATCTTGCAATTGATGTGACAATCATGAGTTATTGTATATTAAATATACATGCAGCATATTTGTAAACTGGGTTTTGTTGCTGGTCCAGATCTTTAAGCTTAAATAGTTCCTAGTTCAGCTTAATGACGCAGGAACATCGAAGGCTGTCTGAATCAGTTTCACATCAGACCAAGGATAATGATCAAGTCCTGGCTACCAAGGTTACTCCAGCTCTATCTTGAATTACTTACGACTGACATTTCCCGTTGGGGGACTTCCAAGGGGCTTCCTGTCTCCTAGTCTCCTAGTCTCCCCGTAACCAGCTGGATGAGCAAGGACAAGGCCACGCACTTACGCGCCCAACCCAAGTCCTCTCAGTCCCCTCATCAGGCGCAATGTTGCAACATTGTGCAGCTCTTTCTCTTTTGCACCCCCTCCCCGGAGACACTGACATTGCAATTCCGCTTGCCATTCTTTTTCCAAGCACTTTCCTTCGAGGGACCGTGTTGGGGTGGCGCATTCCTTCTCCGGACCCGTACCCGAACCCGCACCCGCACCCTTACCCGGATACGGATCCGGACTTGGGGCCTGGGGCCTGGGGCCCACTTGTAACCGTCGTCGTCGCACGGCTGGCCGCCCATTGTCACTGCAACTTTTGTTGCAAGGCGCAGCGCTTTAATCTTAAACACGCCAGCGGAACACTCGAGCGATGTCAAGTGGCCGCCTTGACTGCTCGACTGCATGACTGCTTGACTGCCAGCTGCCGCAGATTCGCTCGCAATGCCAGTCAGTGCCGGGATCTGGAAGTCAAGGCCCTGACGAGCGGAGATGGCGCAAGCCTGCTCTGGGAAAGCCAAGACGTCATGGGGATATAATGGATCATTCTTAGACTACCTAAATTAAAGGAAATCGCAACAAGTTTTAAATCATGTTCAGTGTTAAGGTCTGAATAAAACTATTTAAGCTTTAGAATATAATATTTAATGTAGTCGGAATTCATAATTTAAGGTCTATATTTGTCACCGAATTGCTATGCTTTCAAGCATTTTTAATGTTGTTTCAGTCCCTTATACTATGGTTTTTTATTAAAATGTTTAGGTATTAACCTAGGGACAATCTAAAACTAATAGTAATATAAGTACCATATACATACCGTACATTATAACTTATAATAATGATAATAGTAAATATTCCGCTAGCTTGAAGCTTTATTTACACATCAAATGTAAGGTTTGGAAAACAGTCAAATGAACATTTCTGGTGACGACGCCCCCTTCGCGACACCGACAATTGTCCTGGGCACACGCAAAGTAGACAGTTGACTTGCAGCCAGCTCGTGGCTGGTTGGAGCCCCCCTCCGCCCCTCGAGAACCCCTTTAAGTACCCCCTGCCATGTGACCTCCGCGCGAGGAGGGGGCGTGGATCCTCCAAGTGTGGCGTTGGCTAAAGCCCTGCTGGCTGATTTCCATTTCATGCCACGCCCTCGCACGAAAGCTGCTTAGACACCCAAGTCGAATCCCCAAATCCTATTAGCCATCCTCAAGTGTTTATCTATATCGCTGCTGGAACCAAAGTTCCGCAATTTCAGATCGAATGATGATGCTCTAGCAAGGATGATGTGAGTTTAAGCGGCACTTCTCTATTGAATTATTTTAAGCAGCTAGGACAGAAAGTAATTCTCAAAGAATGTGAAATGTGAAAGGTGCTCATGTGACTGAGTACGTTTTACTGCAACTTGGAGTTATCGGGGCTTATTTATAGATTACAAGAACAACACAGTACTTTGGAATCTTCAATCGAATTTGTAGGGGTAGCTGAAAAGCGCCAAGGGTAACCGAAATTCCGAATATCTAAACACGACCTTTCAATTTGTTGTGTGGACTTGGCTCAGTTCCCTTTTTTGGCATGTGCGCATTTAATTGAAATTTCCACAGACGCCCATTTTGGGGCAGAGGGCGTTGGCGCAGGCCACGCCCCCTTTGCCAGCTATGTTACGCACTCGCTTTCGTCTTGGCAAATTTTAATTAAAATTTTCGTAAAGCATTCACGTTTTCGCCGCATTTTTTCCAATTGCTTCGCCGACGCCAACGCCGCCGCTTTAAAGTGTGAAGTTCCGAGACATTTTCCGGTTGCTGCTGGGCCCCCAACGGCCCATTTCTACCCATTTCCACCCACTTTGGGTGGTGGGTGGTTGAAATATTTAACATGCAAATGAGTTTGGCTGTGCATAAAGTTTCGCTTTAAATGTGTTTATTTTAGTTGCCACGCCCACTCCGCCCAACGCATCGCTCGTTAAAAAGAGTTACAAAGTTGGTGAATATTTTAACACTTCTTCGCTGCGCTTTAGCATTTATTTAGTCCCGGCCAGGATTTGCCATTTGACCCCCTCGCTCCTTAGCTCCTTTACTCCTCCTTAACCTATTTGCCGGCTTTTAATGAGTTTTTCAATTTCAATGAGTTCGGTTCGGTCCCTTTTCTGTCACTTCATTAGGCTACTCTCTGCAAACACCTTTGGCTCGAATCTGGCACTTGTCGGCGAAGGCAAGGACAAACAAACATCGCTGCTTCGGAGAAAGGATACTCGATACTCTGAATGGCACTCTGAATGGAACTAACCCGTGTTTTGCCTCCTTAATTGAGGAGCCTTGGGCAAATATTTGTTGTCTTTAAGAACACTTGATTACTGGAAACATGCAGCTGGGAATAAAGAACATACTTCTACTTTACAATATATTTTAAACGCAATTAATATCTTAATCTTTAAGTGGCGCTGATCATTTTGCTCATTCATGCTATCCATAGGTATAGCCAACACAATTATGCACAACCATTAGCAACGTCTAATCTAATCGATCCCATTTCAGATGGATTTAATCATGACTAACTATAAGCAGACTTCCAAGGAGTCTCCCCAGCTCACCTGTGTTTGCTTAGACATAGATGGCGCCACACCAAGACATGCCCAGCCATCCTCATTCAGACAGGCATCAGGAGTTGGAAAACTTTTTGCATTAGCAAGTGCCACCAAACCCGTCCTGCCACCCAACAAACCCGCTCTTTGTCTCCACTGCAGCGACTTTCTGGGCTCGCAACTGATTGCAACTGGTGTCTGTGGCATAATTGATTCGCCAACCACCGAGGATCTCCGGCCGAGGAGTCGGCAATGTGTATCTTGCCACTAAACGCTTTGCTGACAAGCAGCCACTTGTCTGCCTCCAGCTCTCCAGATCTCCAGCACGGCTCCTCATCGTGTTAGTCAATCAGTGACTTTTCTTTGGCTACAAATTTCCCAAATGAAAGTGCAACATCATTTATCAACATCAAAACAGCAAAACAGCAAACGGCAGCACATTGGCCAAGGCAAATGCACTTGAACAAACATAAATTGGAAATTAAGAATTCAAGAATTTATAGTAACTGAATGCTGATACATACACATACGGAAACTAAGAGAAATTTGTGTATGTTTAATTTAAGATTCTGAGAAAATCTTACTATACTCGATGTGCTAGTTTCAAGATAAGGCCAAGATGTTGGGGCCAGGCCAGCATCACTCAGGCTGCAAGTAGCTTTTCCTAAGTGTATATGCAAATAGGGAAGGGAGAGCCAAGAAACCTCCTCTTGGTTACTCTTGAAGTAGCAAAGTTGAACACTCAGCCCAGCACTTTGCAAGTATCTAAAGGAAGCTGGGGTGCAATAAAACTTGGCCCAGATGCCACACCTTTTAGCCACAAAGTTGGACTCATTAGAAGGCGCCGGTGCTCTGTGCTCACATCAATGGATTTGCATGCACTTCATTAGGCGCAGTTCCAATGGACGCCCACATGGTAGCCACATCACCAGCCCAGCTCCGATCATCCGTCCATGTCCTCCGGCCACATCAATGACAATCCCGAAATTGCTGCTCCTGCAGCCTGTTGACTTTGAGCCCCACTCCCGCCACTCGGCCCATCCTTTTGGCCAGGGCTAAGTAAACACAGCACAAGTGGAAATAAATTACAGACGACTTTGTCATGTTGTCCACTCTGCTAAGTCAGCCTCCTTCGAGAGTCTTCGAAAGACCTGCACTCCCGCCACCAGCGTTTTGGCTAAATAATTGCAATTTTTATCAGAGAACGCAATAAATGCCAGACAGTCAGCGAGAGTGGCCAAACTATCCACTCACTATCATCGCATCGTGGTTATAATACTCATCGTCATTGCCATCGGAGACTACATCAATGAGGCTGTTGCTCCGGAGACTGGGGAAAGTTGCTGACCGGTCGCAGTGGGGATACCCTAGCAGAGGGTATTTGGATTCCTTGACTTTATATCGAGCACATATTTGGGAATTTACTTACCTTCAATTTGTCTAAAGCTCTATGTTTTGAAAGCAGTGACATTTTAGTTTCGATTACCAGGTAGTTAGTGTGGAGATGTTATTTGTTTCACATATCATTCCTTCGCCGCTAGAGCATATTATCTTCTCGATGCCAGGTTTTCGACGAATTTCTAGTTTCGCCAAATGGCAAACTTTCTTGGAGAGACGTCTCGGCTCATATGGCTCGGCACTTAATTGGATTTCTGCTAAAATTGCGTTTATTATTGTGGTCACTTTGGCAGGGCCTCCATCTCCATCTCCTGCCTCCAGTTTGAGTGGCTCTTTATGAGGTGTAAAGGGGCCAATCAGGTCCATGAATCCGCAGCACCCCAGTTCCCAGTTCCCAGCTACCCCACTCATCTAACTGCCCCAATAAGTAGCTGCTGACCAGGCGGTAATTAAGTTTTTGGAATGCCCTGGTCTATGCATAGCTTGTGGTTTCTGTGGTCTGTGGTTCGCTTGGATCGAGGTGCGAATTGGCTGGCATATACAGTAGGTGTCTTAAAGCAACGTGGCTTAAAGGCGGAGCTCGTCAGACAGGCAACAACCGAAAAATCTCATGTCAATTGTAGGACATAAATCAGCAGCTAGTTGAATTGAGCACATGTAAATGTGAGACCCTTTGGATTGGGGTAGTACATTTATCCAGGTTGACTTTCAGCGAAGGACCTTTGGGTGCTCAGCGCCGGTAAATGGCGACAATTTGTAAAGCGAGAGGAAAAGCTGTTGAATGGAAGGCTGGGTGAATGCGAATGCCTGGCCCACATGTGAGGAGGATGCCGCCTCTTCAGCTTCAGCTCACTTTTTATTTGCCTGACCCAGTTTGCTGACGGGTTTTGTGTTTTTGTAAGACTTTCGACTTGATTACACTTCTCTGGCCCAGCTGAATGGCGTTCTGATGGGATCTAATGCAGCTATCTGGCCACGCGATGCAGTCCACTTAGTGCCGGTTAAGCTAAGTGCACTAAGTCCACTTTCACTGCCACACTTTGCTTATCTGTCGGTGCGAACTCCCCCGTTCTATGCAAATCCGGGTCCTTGAGCCTGGACACTTCCTCTCAGATGCTCCCTGATTCTGCCCCTCCGCCCGGCCTGCCATAATACACTTGATATATACGAGTATTTTTGCATACCACTCGACGTTGTTTCGCCTTGTGACAAAGTGTCAGGAAGGGTCGCCCGACATTCCGGCCATATCTGCAGAGAAACTGGTGCTGAAGTAGAAGTTGAAGCTGTAGTCAAATCTGAATGCTGAATTATATTAAAAATTACCGCCTCTGCTGGCTCTCGTTTGCCACCGAGGGCTCTCGAGATTTATGGCTCTGTGATTATTGCTTCACTTGTCTGGAGATAGAACAGAATCTGTCTCATAAATCCCACGTCACTTTGGATTGGTTTATCATCTGGAGGGGGTTGTCGTATGCTCACTCAGTGGATTTAATCCTAAGCAACTTCCGGTTTCGGTGTGTATAAGAACCACTCATTCCCTTGTGAAGGAAAGCACCCCGCCACGAGCCACACATTCATACAATTAAGCACTTAATTGTCTGACAGGCAAATTGCTTTGTCAATATTTTCACCGAGTCACCGACCCTCTATCTATCCGTCCATCCAGCCATCCAGCCATCATGCCATCCAAACATCCATCCCTATCGCACCCACTCTGACAGCCTCGAGTGGCGAACTTCATTACCCAAACCCTGGGAATCGGGAGGAGCAAAACCATCAAAGAGGCTTTCAAGTTTGACCACAAGTGTTGTTGTTGACGTTACCTAAAAAGCTTCCTTTTTCCTGCTGTCGTGGGGATGGTTTGCCTGATGTCTGCCTCGTGTCACTTATAAACCTAACTTTAAGCTGTCAATATTTATAAATATTTACACGCCACGGATGGTGGTAGGATTGGCTGGGGATGGGGATGGGGATGCGGTGGAGGAGTGGGCAGCCTTGGAGACCTGGTGACCTGGGTTTTCTGGAGTGGCGCTTGATGGTTTTACGTTTCCGTCTGGGAAGATTACAGCTCTGACACGACCTAGACTTGCAGTAAAAGGAGGCAGGTATTTTATAACAGCTCGTTTCGGGAGGAGCCAGAAGCTTGAATAGGTGATAAAGTGGTGGCTTTAAGACCAAACGCAAGAGGAAACTTTATGTACCTGTCGCATGTTTTTTTGCTTCATTGGAAAAAGAGAACTTTCCTGAAATTCTACTTTAGAAGTAAGTCGGTGGAGTTTTTAATCATTGTGCATAGTACATATACCTGATATCCTTGCTGTAAATAAAACGATTTTATTGGCTTAACCCCAGGATTTCCCCACCCCATCCGATGGTTGGAAGAGCCTAGCCCACATCTGACAATCATTAGGCGTAATAAATTTCAGCTGTCATCCATCTAAACCCTTTCGAAGAGACTACCTTGTGGACCCCGACCCTTCCATCCGGATAACAAAGGAAAACGATAAAAGACAAGAGCTCGCTTCCTTTAAGGCTGAATTCGGGGCCATAAATGTGCAACATAATTCTCGGGGCCCTCAATTGGAACGATATTTTTATGCAAATTGTAATCAAGGAGCAGAGGGCACACAATCGGAATCACACATGGACATATGCCGAGCCCAATTCGGGCCAATAAAAAGCGAACAAATGCCGCTTGGATAAGTGTAAAATTTACAATTCCAATTCCGCATCCGTTTTCAATTTCCACGCAGTTGTGCGCCACGGAGTCTTTAAAATCGAACAATGGGCTGGAAAATTGTTAGGGCTTAAGCAAGGGTCTGATAACAATGGGACTTGGTTGCGGGACTTAAGGAACAATCCCGCAGATGTTTAACACATATTTTGCACAACTAGTTAAGCCGTTGATTTCGACGCCCAATGAAATTAAAATTTTTCAATGCGATTTCTTGTATTCGATTGTATTCCTCGCAGGGGTTGATGGTTCTGCCATCTCAGCCAGCGGATCTCTAATGAAGCCATTAAGGGTTGGCAGCTCCTCCATCTTGGCATGTGTGTGGTTAACTTTCGGCAAACACAGAGGTCCATAACTGGTGTCGTTCCAGTCGGCAAATGAATAAATTATCAACTCTGTATGTGAGGTAGGAAAAGTCCTTCGGCCCCATCTCACTCGGTAGTTGACTTCCAGTTTGAGTGTGCTCTAATTGCAGCTCCTTGTCGTCGGGCCATTAGAACCCGGCACTAATGGCTCTCATTCAGGGGGTGGTGGGTGGACAGGTGGGCAGGTGGCTGCTTGGGTGGTTGGGTGTTTGGGTGGTGCTCCGGTAACTTAAAGTCACCAGAAGCCACAGCGACATTAGCGCATAAAAAAGGCATTTGTAAGACATGAAAGGTACTCAGTCAAGTGAGTTGTGGGTGGCAGGAGGCATTTATCTCCGCCCACCAACTCCAATGACACAATAAAGGTAAGCAAATCGAAACCACGAATAAAAAATACCCTATATATAAGGGAAAGTTACAAAGCAGCCGAAGTTAGTCTGAAATATATTGCTTATGTTCAGAAGACATTTGGTATTTGTATCTAAATGCTTAAGAAAAGCCATAGTATGTTTGAGTATACTTCATAATTTACCGAATCCCCACCAGTTTCTGGAATATATGGGTATAATATATTGGCTGTTGCTCAAATCTCCAAGTACATCATACCCCGTGATTTGCGTGGCAACGGGCTGCAAAAAAGGAAGACAAATCAATGCAGGTGTCACAAATGTCAGCCGACAGCTTTTGGATCCCTTCCCTTTTCCCTTTAGAGGATATTAATGTCGCCAAGTGAATTGATGATGCCGATTGTTGTTGTCCCAGGGCATAAGCCGATTTGCCATCTTATCACAGGCCACGTCGCCCGACGACTCCGTCAGTAAATCCAGCTCCATCGCCTACGCTCAACGACAATTCCTATTTTGATTCTGATTCTGATTCCGATTCCCATTCCCATTCAGGTTTCAATCTCCGAGGCGAGCTTTCATAAAGGGCCTCCCCTCCGCCGATTGACAGGCATAATAAATCATGTGTTATAGTATTAATCAAGCTCCTTCTGGCTTCTTCGACTGCTTGCTCCTTTGACTGCTGAGCCTGTCTTTGTTGTCTCGGCATAATCGCTTGACATTTATTGCAGCTCCCGCCAGGATGTGCTGGATTCGACTTTAAATCCTTGCTTTAAGCTGTTCTCGCAAAGTGTCCTTTAATTGCGCCTATTTCGTCTGCGCCTTTCGGCCTTCCACTCGTGCATTTTGCCAGGCATTGTTTCTCTAATTGCTATTTGTCGCCAGTGTCCCATGCAAGTGGGCAGCCTTTCGCCCCGCCGCCGCCCAACTTTTCTGTCTGGCCGTCACATTAAGAACTTGTAAAGTTAAATTAAGTGTTTCGTCTAGTAAGCAGGAAAAAAGCAAATGGCAGCAAAAGCGCCAAGAAGCTGCAGAACTTTCGGAAATGATAATTGCGGAGGCGGATAGGTAGTTTTGCCTGCTAATGTCTATCTGCTTTTAGGAGGATAATCTGTTTAATTTTAAAAGCGCGAACTTGCTAAAAATGTTTATTATTATTTTAATGTTTAAATTGCAATGAAGCAATTCAAAAAGTAGAGGTCGTAAAAGGGGTATCTGCTTAAACTTGTTCTGCAGAACGTGAAAAAATGGGAGTCTGAAATATGCATCGGTCCATTTCATGCGCAAATCAAATTCTATATCACACTGCAGCTTGACACTCAAAGCGCATAGTTTATCTGCAAAGTTCAAAGTAACTTGGACAAGAACTGTGAGAAACAATTTCAGAGCTCCAGCTCCATTGCGAAACTGAAAGTATTCCGACAAAATGTTCAAGCCACCCACGCAATCTTCGTGGCCTCGTTTCACCTACGCCGCATTGCTGGCAATATTATTTAATTCGCAGACAGTTAATTGTAATGCAATTAAGGGATTAGCTGGGAATGCCATTAGGCTTTATTGTTCATACGAACAGGACAGGATGAAATGGTATCTGCGATGAATAAATTCGGAGAAGGCTGCTCATTTCTCTAAAAGATTCATTTTAATGCCAGGCACTTCAATAACTCAAATCTAAGCGGGCACAGAATGCGTTACTCAATTATTTAAATTGCAGGCAACAAATCTAAAGTGTTCGCCTGATTTCTCCAAGCCTCATTCTTCAGCCCCATTCCGCTAAGCAACTTAATGTAATTGCTCTCGCACTCAACAGTAAAATCCGAAATGAACAAAAAATGGCTGCAGGGGACTGGCCAACTTGTGGGTCGTCCATACGGTCCATTTAAATAAACCAAATGTTTATTTTGCCGAACTACTTCGATTTCGTGCGCTCCATCCTTACCACTTCTTTTTGTTTTTTATTCTTGCTCAAAATAAATGTCTCTGCATTTTAGTTTGCTTTCCATTTGATTTGATTTTTAGCCTAGGTCTATCGCCGAGTGTCCTGCCAAGAGTCCTGCGAGTTTCCATTCGGGCTGATATCAGCAAAAATCGCAAATCAAATAAAGCAAATTGAATAAGAGACAAGTGCCACGCCTCCGTTGGCGACTCAACTCAGTACCCAGTGTGGGCGTACGTGGGGGCGGTGGTGGGGCGTGGCAACGGTTCTGGGGCACAAAAATTAGTTGGTAGTTCCATTCGGGCAAACGTTGTTGTAAATGCGAGGACAGAAATCAAAATGTTCGCATAAAAGAATTATCTGTGCTTAAGTTAGATTATCCCTGGGCCATAGAATCCAATTGGCAATTGAATGGAAAGATGTCGCAGATTCGATTTGCCAACTTTATTTTCCTTCCCATCGCTTTGTCCCTCCCTGATTTGAAGTTCGAGTGCCACTTGAAAGTTGCCCAGCCTCTGGTATCTCTGTCCTCGAATGCATTTCCTTTTTATCGGATTCCATTTGATTTTCTTTCGGGCATGAAACAACAATGCTCAACCGAATGTTGTGGGTTCTCTATTTCTTTGGGGGCTGCCAAGGTTTTAAGGTTAGACAAATGTTATGGGCGCCATAAAGCTGAAGGTGGAGCGCCCATTTAAGTTCTTAGGGATGGAGTCAATCTGCGAGGATGTAAGGACTCTCGGTTCCTGATAAAGCCTAAACCGTTTGAGGGCCATAAATCACCGTTGAGTCGTACGTTTTCCTTGTAAAGCTTATTTCTAATCTCTGGTTTAGAGGAAATTTCCAAAATATTTGCATCAAAAATACCACATGGTATTTGAACGTTGTTCCATTATTTAAAGGATTCAGAACCATTTATTTATGCTCTCTAAAAAATAATATATATTCTGGTTAGCACATACGTCCCGCACCGACCTTATCGCCCTTATTGGACTCCAACTCCTGAAGGACCGATGAAAGCAGACTCATTTCGCGCATGATGAAGCTCATGATTTTGTCAATCTCGTAGCTGTGGTAGCTCGGAACAATGTCTGCGGAGGCGGAGTCTGTATATCAAGAAATGTCGACGGATTTCAAGGACATACCTCGACGCTTGCAGAGCATGCGGTAGATGATCTGTATGCCATCGAACATGCGTTCCTTGTCCAGATTGTAGAGCGACGTGGTGTCCTTGCAGACACTCAGTATCTTTTCCCACTTGAGGCAAGTGGCCCGAGAGTTGACATAGGACCGATCCAATCGGGCCAGGTCGTTTTTGAGACCCAAAACGGTCAGAGCCGCGTCGCTGGTGATCTGAACCATTCGCTGGCGCATCTCCTCGATCTCATGTAGTTTCTGGCTCTTCAGCTCATTGATCTCCACCTGGGCCAGCACTGCACAAGAAACAATAACAATGGATACGAGTATTAAGGAAGTGTGGAGAACCCACTTAGCGCGTCACATCGATCAATACAGTCCTTCGTGGAGATGAAGATGTCCGACACCTTGACCACCTCCTCCAGGACCCTTTCGTATGGCTGAAACTGGGCCACTGTGGCCTTGAACGCATTGCGAAAGGTGCTCAGCTCGGCAATGGAGGTCTTGAACTCATCTATCTCCTTGGTGACCTCCGCGTGGACGACGGTCTCCTCGCGAATCGACTTGTCGGCGCTGCGCTTCTTGTCCGCACAGTCCTTGATGAACCCATTGACCTCGACGAAGCGCTTGCGCAGGCGCTCCTGAATTTTGTACATCTTGCGAATGCGCTGCACATTCAATGCCGTTTGCCGCTTGGCATCTTTGAGAAGCTGGTGCTGAACCTGCTTCATGGCGTCGTATTCCCGGAGATTGGCTATGTACAGCATCTCGATGGTGTCCCCGGCCGAATCCCAATTGGGTGGTTTCCTGGACCATCGAAGCTTAGTTAATTTCCGAACCTAACATACTTGCATTTTGAACTTACACAAAGAATTGATCCTGCTGACGGGAGACGCGGTAATCATCGATGGCCGCCTCTGGACTGAGGTCCAGATCGCCGATCACATCGGTCTTAATCGTCGGTTTACGTCGCGGCATCTTGGCCTCTCAAAATATGATCTTCTCTTGAAATGTATTATTATATACTCGGGGAATATCTATGAAATCTATACGAGAACGATGTGTAATGAGTTGTACATGTCTAAGGGCAGACAGCACAGTCAAGGGGATGTAGTCTTAAAATTGTTTTGGGCTCAGCAAAAGATATTTATAATTTCACATATTTGTACCCTTGCCGACGATGTAATATTTTTAGTCAGAAGTTTGAGTGATCAAAATCCCTCATCACCAACATATAGATGCCATAAGAACTTTCTGAAAATCAATTATAAATAGCCGATAGGAAATCATAGCTTCGTTGTTATTGATTATAAATTAAATGAATTTTTGATTTAAACTCTTACAACAGCAAGGGTATAACTGATTCGGCAGGTCGAAGCTAGCCACCTATCTTGTTTTTGGGAAAAGAACAACATTCTGCAGTTACCATGGCACAGAACTGGGTACACCTTTTAAACCATTGTCAAGGAGACGAAAGAAGCTCCAGGCAACCAAGTGTTTTTTTGTGTCACCCAAATAGAAATCATGTTCCCAGTAGGTCTTGTTAATTTATATTACAAAACAATAACACATTCCGAAAAGCAAACACACAGCACACACAACTACAACACGCACAGTCCGCAGTATCGCGGTAACCAAAGCAAAAAAAAATATACAAAAACTGGCAAAAACCTACATTTTAGCTTTTACTTTCGGCAAAGGGATCCAAGATGCCCCGCGTGAAGCCCACCAAGAAGCTCGATGTCCTGGGAAACCTGGACCTGCGGCCCGAGGATGCCGTGGGAGACTATATCAGCTCCAAGCAGCAGAAGAAATTCTTCGTGTAAGTAGGGAAACCTATTCTCGGTCCTATAAAGTTGCTACTGGTGTTGATAGAGAAGTACCCACTCTTAGGCTCATCCTAGTCATGCAGTTTGAGCTTTTAATGATTAATGATTTATGCTACAAGGATACTTATATTTGGTAACTACTCTATGACCATACATCAAATCCTGTAGAATTCCGCCGAATTCGGACTCCGCCGGCGACTCCATTGAACTGATATATGTGAACAATCTTCGCGAGCACGATGCCATGCTCAAGCTGCAGGAGGAGATGCTGACCAGTGCCAAGCGGCAGACCAAGCTGAACTCCGCCAGAGTTAGGAACATGTACAAGATCCAGGAGCGCCTGAGGCGGCGCTTCATCGAGGTGAACAGCTTCATCAAGGACTGCGCGGACAAGAAGAGAGTGGCCGACAAGACCGCCCAAGCGGAGACGCTCTACCACAAAGAGCTCGGCGAGGGCATTGAGAGCTTCAAGGACTCGATCGACGAACTCAAGGCCTTTCGGGAGGCTCTCAAGGCCACCGTACAGGAGTTCCAGCCCTACGAGAAGGTACTCGACGAGGTGGTGAAGGTATCCGACATATTCGTGTCGCCAAAGGACTGCACTGATCGCTGCGATGCGCTGAGTGAGCATTAGTGATTTATAATATAAGACAAAGTTAATAATCTTTGGATTTACAGTGCTGGCTCAAGTGGAGATCACCAAATTGGAGCATCAAAAGCTCCAAGACATCGAGGGCATGCGGCAGCGTATGGTGCAGATTACAAATGAAGCGGCTCTAACTGTACTGGGTCTAAAAAACGACCTGGCCAAACTGGAACGATCCTATAACGAGTCCAGGGTCCAGTGCCTCAGGTGGGAAAAGATCCTGGCCCAAACCAAGGACGCCATCAACAATAGCTATATGGACAAAGAGCGCACAATAGATGCGATCACCAACCTTCACAGAATCCTTCTACGGCGAAGAGGTAAGTTTATAATGACCCAAAAAGCGGAATTCTACCAAATAGGCTATTAATGAATTATTGTTTAGACATACATTCCTTCCCTGCTCGCGGCGACTTGGACAAGGTGTTGGATTCCATCAAGAGCGAAGTGGAAATACTAACTGGCGTTATAAAGGAAATCGAGTCATCTGACTCCGCGGTGAAGCACGAGGAAGCCAGAGATAAAACTCTGTGCTAAGTGGATATGCAAATTGCTAGTATTGGTAGGAAGGCTTAGGCACACCTTAAAACTATTAAAACTATAAAACTCTGGACTTCTTTATAAAACAAGTACTTTGTGTGATGGTTCGTTGCTCTTAGCCTGCTTCTGCAGCTCGTAGCGATTGTTAATTGTTCTGAGCTCTGCATTCGGTTGTTAATGCCACTTTCTAATTGCTTTTACCTCATAAATCTCCGCTGCAGTCTCCGCTGCGTCCTCAATGCCGTCGTCCAAGTGCGGGGTCCAAATGGGGGTCCTAGCCACTTTCGGCGCGTCCTGCTCTGCAGTCATCATAAGTCACCGAATTGTCGGGCACTCAAGACAAATGTGACACTGGCTTATTTAATTAGAGATCTGCAGGCGGGATGGAAGGCCAGTACTTAAGCTCCGGAGTCTGTGCATCAACTGGACATTTAGCGCTAACTGCGCCAACTTCGCTTGACGGCTTTTTAATTACGTCAACCAGGAAAATGTTCCTCTTACCGCCGCTCTGCATGACAATTAGCCGGTCTAAAAAACTCGCTCTCTGGTCAATTGGAAATTTTCTTGCTATTTTTCAGCTGTGAAAAACTTTTTTAATTACCACCGAAAAGAGACGGTGACAAAAAACAATGGTCGGCCATTTGGCCGCCGGCTCTGATTTTCAATTATTTATTGACAGGAGTCTCGATTCGTCGTTTACCCTGTCGACTTCTTGACACGACCCCGCTTTTTCAACAAATGTAGGGTTTTGGCTTTACACTTTTGAGGCAATGCAACTTTAATGCCGGCTAACTGACAGATTTTGCTTCAATAATTGATGAGAAAATGCATAAAACTATTTTGATCAAACAGTTTTTAGATGTCATCGTGTTTGTACATTTGTTAAATATGCATTAGCTAGAAAAGCAAACACGTTGACCGGCCAATAATTGGCTTAAACATTCGAGCTTGTCCTCTGCCTAAAGTGCTGCTGTTGGGAGTGGCAAAAATTAATCAGCCCCACAAATTATCGCCCAGCGGCCAGAAATAAATTCGAAATTTTCCCTACACATATGCGATCTCGAAGATGTTCCTAATACCCCAACCCACTCGGTCTCTGACATCTTTATGCCATGTCGGCTTCTGGTCGTGTTTTGGTTTCCCGGTGCTCGAAGACATTTCCGCTCGGGCTGGTCTGCGGATTGGATTCCCGAAAAAAGGTGTAAGAAATCGGGCGAGGTGATGTATGGAAACATTTTAATTAATGCTGACAGCTGGAAATGTCGCGGCCACCTTTTGTTGTGTAAATTTCATCGACTCGAGGCGTTGGACTCTATAATTATGATTGGATATCGTTGCACGTTCCTCGCTCCTCCATTTCTTTCTATTTTCAATTTGCCTCACCCGTTTCCCCATTGAGCAGCACGTCACTAAATTAATCCGCTTAGTCGTCGCATATTCCCCTCGAGGTTTACCGGACCAGACAACCAGCAGACCCATCCCATCCAATCCCAAAGAATCAGATTCGGGGGAGGAGGAACCGGCCAGACGCTTGACCAGACGGTTAAGCCTTAATCCTCGATAGTTGTTGGCCCTTAAACTCTTCTAGGGTTTCCATTCGGACGTTTTTTCTTCCAGGTGTCAAGGTGAATGAATGGCTCATTGGGGAGCTGGGCTCCACTTGTCTGTGGAGCTAATTAGTGGCAACGATTGTTCGGTAAACGTCTGTCATATATATGAATAAAGAAAGCATAACTTGCGGATTAATCACACAACTTTATTTTAAACAAATCAATTGAAAACGGGTTTCTATTGCGATGGAAACCTCATAAATAAGTGGGGATCAATAAATTTCGACTATATTCAATGCACTTGCAGAGTGGATGAAATTACCAATGCAAATTATAAAGATCCTTTTAGATTCTGTTTGTGAATGCATTTCCAAATTCTTTATTTTCCTAAATCTCATTTCATATCTCCCAAGAACACCGAACATCAACCACATCCCCAGCTAATAATAGGCTAATAATAAATAATCCAGAAATCATCAATTGATGGTCTTCGTCGGAAACCTCCTCTATGCCAAACGAAACTATTGACCCTGTCCAAGTCGCCTTAACCTTTGCTGTGCCCGTCGGCCAGAACAAGTGAGCTGCTCCTGACCAACGATTTCCATTGTAATAACAATATATAACACACAAATTTGAATAACAAATTAACTGCTGCACACACTCCTCAGCACAAGGGTGACATTCGGGAAGTCTTGGGCCACTCTTGGCCCCACTCTTGGTCCTCCTCCCTGTTGCGTGGGCCTGGAAATAGCCATTCGAGCTCGACTCCTGTGCGATACGACGCAGCGTAGGACATACAACATGCAATATAATTGAATGCCTGCAGGATGTATAGACACATTTGTGTATATGCGCCATACACAATATACCAGCCAGCTAGCGTAGCCACAAAATATTTGCTTATGTGGCCCAAAGCAGACCAGACCAGGCCAGGCCAGACCCGACCAGACCAGACCAGACCAGAACCAAATCCAAGCCGGAGCTGAGTTTGAGCCCAGCCCAAACAGCTTTCGACCACCAGCCAAATGTGACTTTGCAGCGTCAACGTCAATGTTGCATAAATCAACACACCGACGATGGCGCTGCCAATTTTGTGGCCCATATCCGCCCCCGAACCACTGAGCCCAACCATCCAACCACCCAACCACCGAACCTCTGAACCCCTGAACCCCTCAACCGCCGCACCACCGCCGTCTACTTGATTGAATATTTCAAGCTATGCATCTTTAATAATGCGCCACGACGGCGTTGTCGATGTCGATGACGTCGCCTCGGGCCAGTTTGTGGCACCGGCCATGCAAATGCAAATGGGCAAATGTAAAATGCAAACTGAAAACTGCAAAATGCAAAATGGGAAAATGCACAGTGGCCGTCGAGGATGTAATTTGGGCGTTTTTTCCTTCTTCCTACACTAAACTGACCGCTGTCTAAGTCAGACCCGGCACTTTTTGCAGCTGGAAACGCCTCCTAATCAAAACCGACTTGACTTTTATTTTCTACGTGCCGCCTTCTACCCTTTCTTGGGCATCTAAGGCAGTCGAAACCGGTCTCTAAATTTTTACTTAAGATATTCTGGTCGAATATTGTAAGCTCTCAAACATATCCATTTATGAAGGTAGTATTATGGTATTAAGCATTATTATAAAAGCTTAAAGGGTATAGCCTGTTCTTCTTTAGTCTCTATTTTGTTGCTGCCCAAAATATAACTTTAAAATTTGAATTCAGACAGGTTCTCGGTTAAGGTTTCCTTTTCGGTTTCGGTCTGGCGACATCTAATTGAATCCGACCGCATCAAGATGAAGTTCGTCTTTGCCGACAGTTTTGTTTGGGGTTTCCCTTGCTTTCCATTTGGGTCCATCTACTTTGTGTGTGTTTAGTTGACCGCAGTCAAAAATAGCTTTGAAAAAGTTTGGCTGGCAAAGTCTCGCCTGCGGAACAGTCGAGCTCCTCTCGGTTTCTCGGAGGAAGATGATGCGAAACCGGGTGGATTTTCGGTTGCTGGCATCTTTGTCAAAGTCAAAAGTTTGTCATAGTTCAAGTTAATGTTCTGTGACTTTTCGCCATTTTTATTTTGGTCAGGCAAATGAACCATGTTCCGGATGATGTATTGATGTATTCCCAACTGTGGCATAAAGATAAACTTTTAATAAGTTTGTCAATTGCTGGCATAGATTGCACTATTGGCAGCGCGCTGAAGAACTTTCGGGGCTAATAGAGAACTCTGAGCTCAGAAGGTCTGAAGCTCATAGGTCTGAAAAGCAGTTTCCTTATCTCAGCTCCGACTTTGCAGTTAATTAATATCTGCATAAAAATCAGCTACTGCGGCGGCTAATGCTATTATTTCAGCTATCGTTGCGTATACGCCATGTTGCAGCTGGCTGAAACGGCACCCAATCGGCTTAGTTCGGCTCAGCCCGGACTACGGCTAGTGCTCTATCTCCAAGATCCAACAATGGCTGAATTTAATTACGCCTCTGCTGTATATTGTTCACCATGGCCTAGGTGAGCCGCCCATCTAGGTAGCAACATGAGACGCATTACACATACGCAGCGTTGTCCGGCCATTGTGGCCTTTTCCCACTGGGGCCAACCACAGGAAATTAATTTGGTGTCTGTGCATTTTATTCCCTGCAAAATGCACTGGGGATCCGCAGACAACAAGTCCTAATCCCGCTTGGAGCGGGGTGGGTCAACAACAAAGCTTCTCAAGTTGGTCGTAACAATGTTAGCTTAACATGCGAGCTTAAGTACTACGATTTTTTGATACACTTAAAGCCACAGTCGATGTTCGCGTAAAAGTCGAGAATTTCGAAAACATTTTGACTTTGACTAAGTACAAGACCTTATTTAAAGCCCCATTTAAAATGTACAGCATTATCTGCACCTGGAATTTATTCAGTGCTTGCAAATTGCCCAAATGTCCATCCAGAGATCAAGCCCCTCGAACAGATTGGCCGTTAAGCGGCAATTAGTCACACGACAGATTCCACAGGCACTCTTGATTGGGGCGGGGCGTGGCAATCAAAATTACACCCTGTCAATATTATCGACACGCACTATAAGCCTTCTCCACAGCCCACCGCCCACTCACACGCCCAAGTCCATCGATTTGAGAAGCCTCCGCTGGAGATGATATCCTGCTGACACTTTGGACAGGCCGCAAACCCCACGACTTTGATGTGGGCACCACGACAAGCCAAAGGGCAACGATATGGGGCCCTGACAAAGGTGTGTGTCCACCAGCGGAAGCTGTGCATAATTGGAAAATAGTTGGGACCGTGAACAGCCGGGGGCCATTAAATGGCTTTGCCGTTTGAGCTGGCTGTGGCTTTTCCCGAATAATTGGCCAAGAGCTGGGATCTGTTGCAGTGCCTAAAGTTGGCAAATCACTCCGCAAATTAATCTTAAGAGAACATTAATTAAAACAATGCTAGTATGCAACGCAGAACTCCTCGTCTGATGAGCTAATTTATACTCCGGACTATATTGTTGTATGCAAACTTATACGATGAACGATGTTACAAACCTAAAATCACACGGTATTATACATTTATTACATTGCTGCTATATTAATTTATTATGAAATATTCCTAGAAAAACAGCGGGTTAGCGTAACTGCGGTAGTTTCACATTAACATTTTTATAAAACTACTCAGTCAAACTACTGAGCCAAATTTACATTCAGTGAATAATTACGCAATAAAACACTTTCCGAAATTGTGCCAAACTTGTCCCCAAAATTAAAGACACACTAATACCCTAGGTCTACTCATCAGGCGCCACTTTAATATTCACTTTCCCATTAAGTAAAAGTTGCGGAGTTACCTCCTCACTTCTTTGGCAGCTGGCTGGAAAAAGTTTGCTGGCGTTGGCTCATAAATTTCAAATTTGAGTCCATAGACATAAGTTCTGGAGTTTCCAGTTTGCCGAACAAAAAAGAAAATTCCGCAAATACACAAATCGCAAAACTCATTACGGTAATTAGACGCGGCATGGCACAGTAGGCGGATGCTATAAATTTATGTGGAACGGACTAAGTGCCTCTGCGGCTGGTGGGGCATTTGGAGTTTTCAATATTTCGAATTGATTTCTGCTTCCCGCCAACAAGCGCTATCATTTAGGCCAATTTGATGTGGCTGTACTGGGCGGTGCGCTGCATGGGCGACGTGAAATGGGTTGTAGGTTGTGGGTTGAGGGTGGGCCCACTACATACTATATACAATGCTTATCAACTGTCAGTTGCATTTCGCTCTTTTGGGTCAGTGAGCTCAAATGGGATTGCTAATTGAGTGGAAGGTGGTTAGGGAAGCAGAAGGCGGGGTATCCAGTATCCAGTATCCAGTTTCCAGTTTATAGTGTCCAGCCACCCCGTACTTTGTAAACACTTCATAAATAATTTGTTGATAAATTTGTAGTTGTTGCTGCTGTGTTGTCGGACATGCTGTGAAGTAAGGCAATAAGTGCATTGACAATGGCCGCGTAATTATGAATTTTACATCGATAAAAATTGAATTTAAATTCATTAATTTTTGCCGCAATAATAGTCCGCACTCATTTCATATTGTTCATTATTGTGCCTGTCGAGCGCTCTGTAATGCGGCAGTTGTTAAGTCCTTTAATTCATTTTCAAACCACTGACACTTACAGGCCATTTATTTTCCCTGTTCAACTGCCCCAGATGGGGTCGTTGAATCAGAGGATTGCATTTTGACACCGTTTCGGAACCACAGCCTTAAAATGGGCCCTTCTACGCACTTCTCACTGTTACGAGTGCCCGGCGCTCTGTTGCATAACATTGAGCTTATGTCGGCCAGTAAGTACACTTTCCGTTCTCTTTATTTCGACTCTGTGTGCACAGGCGGGAAAACCACAGCCACGCCCTCGTTGCCCTGCAGCCACCGCCTTCGTGCGTGTATATAAATGCTCATGTATATATGTATGTATGCATACACACAGAGAAGTCGGCCCTTTTGTCTGAGGCAACCGCATTGAAATTAACTTTAGTGCCATTTAAAGTTATGCGCTTCATAAATTTGCAAAAACAGTTTCAATTAAAATGCGGCCATCATAAAAAGGAAATGCTGTCGGCTCACACTGCTCCTGCAAATGCAATACAGTTGTTGTAGTAGTTTCTGTTGTTGCTCTCACTAGAGCTCGTCGTAGTTGCTATATAGAGAGGCAAACAAAAGGCGCAGCATCCGACCGCACGGCCAATAATGCAACAGCCCAGGGGCGTGCAGCCAAGGAACGTTTAAGGAATTAGAACAATATTCGAAACTTCAAATTTACCCTGGGCTTATTTAATCTTATTAGAGCTCATAAATGCTTACAATGAATATTAATTTCCCATCAAGTCTCCTCTGAAGCAGCGAGGCATTTTTAATGGCTTGGCTGGGGATACTGTTAATTATCAAACGCATTGAATGGCCAGACTATTCAGCTTGCATAAGAGGACTTTCCACACTCCAGTGTTTTTCAAACCCCGCCACTAGCGCCCAATGGCGCCTCTGCTCACAGTTGGTTCGTTTGCATGGACTACGTCCGGTTATCTGCCGCTCTGACCACGTCCACGTCCACATCCACGTCCACGTCCACGTCCTCCACGCCGGGCGGCCAACGTCATCAACATAATTTGAATGCAATGCTTTTAATTGCAAACTTGCATTAATTATGATTGAACAATTTTAAAATGCAACTGCGCATACAAAAGACATTCTCGGTTTTTCCGCTTTTTTCCCGTGCTGTGAATTTGCGGTGGCTCTGTTATCGGAACATAAAGGGATTGTTGGCAGCCTTTGTCTGCGTTATCTATTCCTCGCCAGAACTTCAAAGGCGCTCGGGGCGATGAGGAGAACTCTTAATTTTTCCCCCACCCTATCGCACTTTGCCTTCGCGTTTGCCTCTTATCGAGGCAGCCATTTCCATAGGCTCACCTTGCCTCTGCCCCGCGGCAATTGGGATCGATAAGGGGAAATTCTTAGCCTGAGTGAGTTCCATGAGTACGATGCTGCCCTAGTTAGGTGATGCCATCAAATTTATCGAATTTTGTAAATTGACGGTAAGTGGTCGGAGTCAGTGAAAGTTTTTCGCCGCGAAATTATACAAGTTTTCTTCTAACGATGGAAAACTCTTAAGTCGTGGGTTTCGCGGTGGAAAACGCACCGCTTACCAACCGATAGAACTTAAAGAGTTGCTGCTTTTAAAAAAAGCTCGCCTGCAATTAATATTACCAACACTTTTCATTATTATCTTTCCGCTTAATGAAATTACAATTCAGCAAGGAAACCAAGCCAATCAGTGGCAATAGCCAATGGCCACGTGGAAATTGAGAATTTAATGTATAAATATTTGGTGTTAATTTGTTGTGTAAATTTACTGACGATATTACCAATTGCGAGTATCGATGGCATTGGTGCTTTCATTCGATCAAGATAATTTCTTAAAAGCGAAAACTGTTTGTAAAACACTCGTACCCAGAATCTTATTAAAAATTCGTTTCATTTCGGTTGGCTGTGCGGCAAAATGCCAGAAAATATGATAGTGGAAGCCAATTGAATCTCTTCGATTAATCAGAGATTCGTATTGAAAAAATTGAATTTTCAGTTAATCAGACATGGCCACAAATGCGCTATAAGCAAATACAAAAAGCAACAGCGGACCAAAAATACAAATTTTAAATAAAACAGAGAGGAAACGCTATAGTCGAGTACCTCGACTATCAGATACCTATACAGAACTAAGCATTATGCTCACTGACGAACATTCATTCAGACATGAATAGATTAAGTTGCCTAGCGCTCCTGATCAAGCATTTGTATACTTCATATGGTGGGATACGTTTTTTTATATCCGTTACATACTTTCAACTAATCGAATATACCCTTAAAATAATCGAGGTACGTGTAAAATGCAAACGGCTAACGATCCCGATGGCCTGCAGCACGGATTGAAGCATTGGCTTTCATTCCACACGTGCCTTTTTATATTCCTGTTCAGTTTTTGCCTCAGCTGCCGTGATTTTCCCCTACGCACCCACTACCCGGCATCATAATTGTTGAATACACCGTTGACGATGGCGTCTATAAAATAAATCAAGGATAATGCCGAGCGGAATTAAAAATTAAACGAAGTGCACCATTTACGGTTCTTGTGTGTGTTTTTTCTGTGTTTTGTGTTCTACCCCCCATGAAATCATCCATGGCCACAGTGAGTATCAGATCCTGATGACGGTCCACGTAGTCTACGGGCATCCATATTGCATATCGTGTGGGCATAGCCGATTTTTATAGAAGCTTTTTATTGCGCATTTTCCATTGATGTTGGAAATTCTCGCCGGTTTTTCCTTATATGTATGTTCCTTCCCTTGGACCACCATTCACCCGCCATTCATCCGACCGGGTTCGGTTTTTCTGTTCGCCCTGTTCGCTGATTTTATTTGAATGAAAATTGGCGAATTGTATGATAGACGTTGTCTACGATTGGGCGTGGCATGCGGGCGTGGCGTATGCGTAATATTTTACAGCGCCGCAGGACGAGGAGCTCTCAATCAAAATGGGCAGATAGGGATTGGGGAGCCTGATGGGTGGTGAGGTCGTTTGCTTGGCTGCACATCTGTTCAAGTAGCTGATTATGTTTGGAGAGCAAACATTAACTTTAAGAACTTTAAGTGGACTCAGTGGAATCGAAAAATCAATGCAAACTATGGGTAAATCATCAGTGGTTAAAAAACGCTGTTATAATAATTGATTTGGGCTCTTGAAATGAATATAGTTTTTGTTAAATTGAAAAAAAAGGTTCTTTCTTTATAAACTTTACACAACCAAACAAATAAATAAGCTTCAATATCTGTGACCCGTTCTGCGAAATTGATTTGGGTGGGAAAAGAAAAATTTGTCAATCTAAGCTAACAAACACAGGAAACGGAAAGGACTCCCAAACATATTACCACCAACGTTGCTCCTTTTTGGGCCACATTATTTATGTCAAATAACCCTCATTATTCTGTCTTATTACCAAAATAAATTGAGTTCTGGCTGAAAAATTTGCTTTGTCGGGGCTCCATGAGCAGATCCTCATGTGTAATCCAGCCAAGTGAGCTGTTGTGGACATTCTTTGGACCTGTATTTTTGGTCCTTCCGCAAGTTTTTTAAGTAATTGAAATTAAAATTAAATGGCCATTTACTTTTCGCACTCAAATTGCGAGAAATTGAAGAGAAAATTGAGTTTACCGGGGGCCCAGAAGTGGGGAGAAACTGTTTGTCCTACTGCTCCATTGAAAATCCGCAACGGGAGACGTGGAAAAGCAGTTTTTCCCCCCATTCCCAGGTCCAAACTTTAATTGCTGTTGCCGTTGGCGCCTCCGTAAATGTGAGAAATGCCAAATCAAATATTGACGCAAAGTAAGTAAAAGCGGACTCTCGTTCGCGTGAACAACATGGTGAATTCGATTAAGTGCCACGCCTCCAGCGCCGCATTGTGAAGCCATTAGCAGGGCTCCTCCGGTCCACGCCCCCTTCTGTGCGGCCAAATTGAATTGAAAATGATTCATAAAATGGACGTTTGATTAATGCTCCCCTTCTAAGCTAGGGACACTCGAAATGTAGAATTCGGACTACAACACCTACGAAGTGGCGAACTGTGCAAAAGGGGTTTCGAAATAAATGACGGTCGAGACTGTTGCGCAAGTCAGTCCAACTAATCATAAAACTGGGTCGTTGCTCATATGCGAGCGGCTAGAAGGAAGGACTAGTTTTTCGTCCTGCCACACAGGTCCCTTTCGACGCTTTGCCTGTTAATGAATCTCCTTCGTGGCTGTAAAAACTTGCAGAACTTGAGATGCTACCATACCCATCTGCGCACAAATTGGGCAAGGACGAGACGCATAAATTAGAGGACAGCGAATGGGTTTCCAGAGAAACTTTTTGCGAAATGAGGAATGAGGAGGGCAGCAACTGGGTTGGGTGGGCTCGGAGGCCATCGTAAAAGTCAACTGCCATATGGTGAGGTAACAAAAAATAACAAGCCCAAGTGCGAGGACCTGAGCGTTAGTCACCCTCTGGTGACACATTACCCGGGTACGAACTCAAACCCCATCCCTGTCGTCCTTGCCACTGATCCTTGAAGGCGGCGGCGAACGTGCTTGCGGCACATAAACGTATAAAAATATATTTCAATTAGTCGCCCGCTTCTTTTTTAGGATCGTAGTTTAACTTTGAACGCCCAACCATAAAACGTTCGTGAAGCGGTTGCGAGTTCATTTCTGGTTCGCTTCGACAGACTCGTAAATTACGCGGCTGCAAATCGTAAATAATTTTAGACTGCTAATAGGTTTTTACAGCTCTCCTAGCAGCAGATGTTCCTGTCTGTTTTCATGACCCATAAAGACACAAGCCTGTTCATTTGCAAAGGGTTTTCGGATTGCAAGGGGTTTTCTTTTCAGAAATACGATATGTTCGCCGGACTGATGGATGGAGTGTTTATGAGTTGTCGGCTGAAAAAGTTTGAAATGGGTGCTCGGATAATTAGGAACATCTATTCTGACGTTTTTATTCAACTAATAAATTCAGCAACTTCCAATACTTGTCGGAGTTTGGGTATGTATCAAAAATTTATTGCTGATTTTTCGGCACTTCATTGACTATTTGAAATACATGGAAATGTTCCCATAATTCGTTTTATCTGCTCGACCCGAAAGCCAAAATTTTTCCCCAACATTAAGCGCATTATGAATACAGGCAAAACTATGGAACCGAGGTCTATTCGGTAGGCCAACACCCCTGACGATTTAATTCAAATGGACAGATGCGAAAACTTTCGGTGCGCCGCCCAAAACCATCAAAGCAATGCAAATAAAATCACAACGAATTATTTTCGTAGCATTTACGGATCGGAAACATGGGGGTATATGTATATGAATAGTGTGGGATGAATGGTGTCCTGCCTGCATATTTTGCTTTGCGTGCAATGAAAATTCGCTGCGAATAAATTCAATTTGAATTTGACCGTTTAGGAGACCGATCCCAGGAAAAAACGCAAAGCCCACTACCGAATAAGCCCAGCGCCGAAAAAGGAAAAATAACCAAAAACCAACCACGCCCTTCCAAAAACATTTTGATATGCCCAAAACAAATTGAATTTTCGCTGACGTAAAAAGCGACATAGTTTTGTATGTATGTCTACGTGCATCCCTGATTCTTTTTTTCCTGGACTCACGGAGTATCCGGATCCGGAACTGACATCTTCGTAGCTATGTAAACCAGCTTAAGAAATTGAAAAACCAAATTATTTTCTTGCCCAGTTCGTGTTTTTTTGTTTATGTTCTTATGCCAAGCAGTTATTATTCTTACAAATATTGTTCGGCCGAAGTAATAAAATATAAATAAACACGCTGCACTCTCTGTGACCAAGTATCAACTTTTTAGAATGTATTTTTATCTGTGGTGTAGGTCAAAGATTTTAATAAAACATAAAACTTAATATCAATTCCGATTGGCAATTAGTTTGGAATGTATCCATTTTTAAAAACAATAAGTAAATAAACAAGTTAAGCTTCAAAAACATGCTACTGAATAAAACTAAGCAAAATAAAGCTGATTTATAAATAAGTTGTTGTATTACAGGTTCCATTGTCAGGTTCCAGACGTTTAAAAAAACCCTACAGCTTTCTTAACATCCGTACTTCTTTAACAATTTCCTTCAGCTCCATCAAATTTCCCACTGGGCTTACCGCATCTTCCTTCTGCCGCCGACAGTGGCATCAGCATCCGCATTCGCATCAGCAGCCGCAGTTAGCAGTAGGCAATTTCAGTTACGACGACAGTCAGCAAAATAAAATCATTTCTTCTATTCGGCGGTCGCTCTGTCTGTCCAACTGTCTGCGAGCAAAGGAAAAACATCATAAAATACGTAACGAACGACGATTTGCCTGCCATCTACACGGCCGCCAGATACCCTGTAACTGGAAAGTATGTGCTGTTTGGTAGGAACTCTTATTCTCTGAATTTTGAAAATCTGTTGTATGTTGGTGAGAATAGGGAACATTCAGAAACAACATTACTTTAACGATAACTCCAATATATATTTTAATTAACTTTTAGCTTGAGCAATGGGTATCACATCCTCGAGACACATTGAGTGGTCTTCCTTGCCCGGAGTCTACTCACATGTCCTGGGCAGTAGTCCTGCATTTAGTTTGCTATTCGCATTGCTTTTTGCATGCTCGGTCCGCTGGCAGATAGAATTTTCCGCTTTGTGCGAAAGTTTTCCTTTTCTAGGCTTGCTTTTCCATGGCCAGTGAAGCGTGTAAATGGCGCTGACAATGGGCGTTGGGTGGGTTTTTCACGGGAGGCACGGGTGGCACGGGTGGAACGTCAGGAACAGCGGGGAAATTCCATCTATCAACAAATCAGCTGCCAAATTCTTGTTCACGCGCGTAGCCATTGACAACGGCCAATATGCAGCTCCCAATTTCCAGCTCGTATCTCTTCCCCCACGCAAATCACACAAAAGTGCTGATGGCGCAATGGTGGCACTCTGAAAAAAGAAGAAGCGAATCAGCCGAAACAAGTTCAAAAAGGCGGCCAAATCAAATAAAATTGTTAAATTGAATAAAAATCGGCAGCTGGAAAACGGAAAAATATTTGCGCATTTAATGCAATTGCAGACATGGGAATCCCGCCGCTGCCGGGAGGCCAATTTGTAGTGTCCCGCGGTTCAGTAGCCCCCGCACCCGAATCGGATCCAGGTTCCCGGATCCCGAATCCCTTATGGTGAATCCGGCTCCCCCGCCATTCGCCGTTGGCCCGTAATTAATGGCCCATCGCCGGCATCGCTTTAATGGACAGATGCTGAGCCCGCGACCCTTGACCCTCCGCACAATGCGATAAGGTCTTCATTTGGCATTCTCATTGGTAACTCCATTAGCGCGGCCATGAGCGGGCCACATTAAGCAAATGTAAATGGCCAACAATCAAAACGGAGCAAACGTTTTCCGCCTCGTACATTAAAGGCACTGGAATGGTATGTTGGGGATTGTTTAGCGGAAAACACAATATAAGGCCAGGAAAACTTGGGCCTTAAAGAGGCAAGGATAAGCCCTGTTACAGCGAAAAAGCGCAGAAATTTCTGGTAAGCAAACTTGGTGAATGAAGTAAACACATATTGTTCAGACTTTAAGGGGTTTTATTTGCTCTTTTTCTGCTGTTCAGAAATCAATGAGGAAATCTAGAATAAAAATAATTGAAGAAACACAAATGTACCACTATGCTTAAATAAGATAAGTGAGCAAAAAGCAAACTTTGCCTAAATCTTTGAGTGGCAGTCTTGTTCTGTGGCTGCTATTCAGCCATTGACTCAGGCATTTTATCTCCTACCCATCAGATTCAGTCACCTTTGTGCTCTGATTTCCTCTGATTAATTAACGGCTAACCACAGGCCAGTCGGAAGTCGGCAAGTGAACTGTTTCCAGCTGCAACTCTTCTACAAATTGTGTTTACAGTTGCCGCCGAGCACTGAGCACACTCCAAAGTAAGTTTCAAGTTCAGTCGCAGTGCGTCCGACTCATTAAAGTTACACAAAGATGTTCTGGCTGGGAGAAAGGCCACTGGTCCAGGAGCAGGAGCATAAGGAGGACGAGGAAGAGGACGAGTACGAGGACCAGGACCTGATGTGGCAGCTCAATCGGAGCAGCTCCTTGGAGAATGACCAAGTTGATGTCTCAAGCAGCCCACAACTTTTTCCTCCCTGCCGCGTTGTTTGCACAATAAATGCCACAAGAAATGGCCAGAGAGAAGGAGTTGTGGGCACTTCATCAGGACGAACCGAAATCGTCAAAAATCGCACTTATCGCCCTGACTAAGAAGTCGTCGAGCAGTGCAGTTCAAGGCGAAACAACTGAAGCGCTCTCCTTCTTTCTGGAAAAACTTAATTTCCGCTTTTGGTGCGAGGAGTGGGCCCTGAAAGTTTATGGCTGCTCAAGAGCCCCTGGAACAACAAAATAAAACTTAAAATAACAACAACTATTTGCTCGTAAACAAGGAAATTCCACCCAGACACTAGATGGATGGATAGACGGGGGTCCTATGCGAAAAACTTTTGGGCTGAAGCGACCGAAAAACCCTGCCAACGAACCAAACTCTGAATTTGTCTGCCGGAAATCCGCCGGAAATCGTTGGATTGTCCCACTCCCACCAGCGAGACGAAAAAGAAGGGTTTGTGGAGTTGTGGAGCTGTGGAGCTGTGGAGCTGTGGCGCTGTGGAAATGAAGACATTGAAGGCCAAACCTCGAGCAAATTGTCTCGTCTTTAGTTTAATTTCCATGGCTCTCCGACTCACGTTCATCGCCTGGTAATTATGCAGCCAACAATTGGGCCCTGGACGTCGGCCAATCGAGTTAATGTGGCAAACATTTGGCATTAGCCTCGCATCCAGCGGCAGATGAGGAATCGAATTGCTAGCCATTTGACGTACAAATAATTTCCAATGAGTTTGCGGCCCATTGAGCTTCAGGACGTGAGCGTATTGGCAAGATGGCAGGACGGGGCGGGGAATTTCGCTTTTGTCCCGAACAATTTACCATGGTCAGACGTTTGGCCTAAATGTTTGGGCCGTCTTCGGGGCTAACCGTTGCGTATTTTCCACTGTCTGGGACTTCCGGGCCTGCGAAACAAAGTTCCTGGCATTCAGGCGAAACAATTTGACATCAATTAATGCAAATGAATGTCTTCATATGTGGGGCTTCTTTGCAGCCTTTGGGGCTGCACCAGCAGCAGTTGACTTTTGAACTCATTAGAGGCCATGAATGCAGGAATGTTGGCTGAGAATGTAATTTCATATTAATTATACAAGAGTGGGAAAATTCGAACAACCACACGACTGTTCGCTGCTAGGGATACAGCATTAATAGGGGGGTGTCTTGCAGATGAATATAACAATGTTTCTATCAATTAATTAATTAATAAATATAAAGAATAAATATGTTCTGATTTTTCAGTTAATTTAATTACATTTGGAAATGTTCAACCTTAACCTTCACTGAAAATGAATTAAACAACTTAACAGAAACCTACTAATATAACTGCTTTAATATCATTAACATCTGCCACAAAAAAAATTCATATTGGCTACATTTTAGCATTCGTATTGGCCAAATTTATGGGTATAACTTTCTGCGATTCAGCGCACTTAAATTTCAATAACGAGCAGAAAAAGCTGCTCCACGTGATGCAGTGGCGCAGCCCAACATTCAACGACCCGGCACAATGCTTACACATTCCTCTCCTGCCCTCCGTGGGAAATGGAGGAGCTGAAGCTCCGCCTGGAGACCCAGGAATCCTGCCCACGTGGGCGCAATGGAAAACTGGCACTTTTCAAGTGGCTCGGCACAAAGAGCAGCCGAAAGGGGTTTTGCATTTTCATAAATGCCATCGCATAAAGCAAAGTTGTTGAAGCTGTTATTAAGTACATAATTTCGGGCAGGCAGAGAGCAACTATGGCTGCCACGCCCACGTTCGCCCGTTTCCGTTCAGCTGCCCGCCCCCCGTTCGCCGCAGAAATGTGTTTCTATTTAATTTTTATGAAATTGCAACGCAACCAAAAATGCGAGAAGGCAAAGGCAAAAAGGCAAGCCGGCAAGAACTTTTTGCCGGGGAGGTCGTTAACACGTTTACTACCAACTCGAACCTCCCTTTCTGGCCGGTAGGGGGCGTTCTCCGAGGAGCAACAGTTAACGTGGCGTATGCGCAACGTATGCATTTAATTTAATTTCATTATATTTATGCGCATCTATAGAACATCTGTGGGCGGTGTGTGTGGTAGGCGTGAGAGGCGTGGCAGGGAAATTGCAAAACTTTCTGCTCGTCCCCATTTTATGTTAAATAATTTATGTGGCAATGTATGCCACACACAGTTACACACACAGACACGCACGCACATAGTCGTCGTGTTTCGTTTATGAATTTAATATTAAAGTGCCATTTAATTGACATTTTTTGATCAAATATAATATAACGTTTACGTATATCGCATGCATATATTTAAACTCATTTATTTTTATGCCGAGCTTGCGTGATATTAAAATGGGCTGTGGAAATAACTCAATTAATTAGGAACAAGTATTTGGACTTTAAAACGATTCCACCGCTCTTAGTGAGCAACAAATAGGTGCAGTTAAATTTTCGAAAATATATTTTCGCTGGATTTCAATTAGCCACAAACGCAGACCTCGCATTACGGAGATGAGGATGGATGATACAGCATCTGCTATTTAAACAGTTTGTTAATTTGCATTCGCTTTCAGCTAAAACACCTCCAACACTCGTTGGTTTCCTAAGCGCTAATAGCCAAAAACGGTGCGATATCACCGCCAACTGGGGTTTCACGAATCATTTTATTCGTCGCGACAAAATGCATAAATAAACATTGCGAAAATTATGCGGAATTTGTGAATGCGAAATTTCATAGGACGGTGTTGCGTGCTGGATTTGCTTTTAACTAAGCACTTGGGCGAATGCATTAATGCCGGTGCAATTTAAAATTTGAATTATGCTTTTGGGATACAAATTAGACGGACCAGCTGCATTCGTTAGCTATGCAGATGCTGAATGGAACACCAAAAAGGGTTAGGATATCAAAGGCGAGGATTTTCAGGATCGTGGGGTAATGAGAGTGTCTTGGCCGCGGGGAAACTTTACACCACTCGGCTGGGGTCCAATTCCCAATGGTGGTTTCATTTGAAATGCAAATCGGTTTTTTGGCTTGGTTTGATGACTTTTAACTGGTAAAAATAGTAATAATAATAAAATAACTGAAAGAAGCCATCCACTTATCTCTCTGTATTTGTGATTTGAAGCTTGTTCAAAGCATCAGCCTAAACAATGGAACGCACTTGAAGCCACTTTCGCCCATCTCCAGCCTACTTGAGCTTTGTTGCGAGCTGGCCAAAACTCTTTGACCAAGTTATTTACAAGCGAATTAACTTATTATCCATAAAGTAAACCCCATTTGGCGGGGCTTTTAAATGCAACAAGCAGCTGGCTTCTGCCGTGCTCCGCCTTCCCTGGCGCCCTTTGTTTGAGTTACTTGCAGTTGGCAATTGTGGGGCCACAATGGACCAGACTGGGCTCCAGACCGGGCAGCATCAGCATCATCATCGTCGTCGTCGTCGTCGTCGTCATAGTCATCGTCATCGCCGTAGTGTAGAGCCGTGGAAGTCAAACCAAGCGGAAATGCTGCTCTTAGCTCGTTTTTAGCTCGTTTTCAGAACAGCATTTTTGCTCATTGTTTTTAGCATTTCTATGTACTTTTCGCTCCATGTTTCCCCGCTTGGCGAGGAGATTTTTGCACGAGTAACACAGTTCCGCTCTTTATGTGCCATATTTTAGTTAAAGTACTTGTTTTTCCGCACGCCTTTGTTGGCTTTGCTGCTATTATTTTTGCCGTGTTCGCCTTTTGTTTTATAGATTCGTTAGTTGGCAACAAAGTGACTGAAGGAGGGCAGGCGGGTGGTTGCGGAATGGCTAATGCAGATGCAAATGCGAACGTGAATGATTTTTAAGTGCACTTTTAGCCAGATTAAGCATACGCCACGGGGTCCCTATAATTATGCACAAAGCCAGGTGACCCAGTTCCCGCCCCGTCGCTCCCTGCATACGACTTTTGTTCTCCATACGTCCTTTTTATGGTCTAGGATTACCCTGCTTTGATAGCCGTCAATTAAGCTTTAAGGCAGTCATTCTGGATTAACCCATCTAGCCAAATGAACCCTCCTGCTTCAGTTAAAAAACACAAAAAGATGAAAAAACCAACAAAATATTTCCTCGTAATTGAATTCCGCTCGAAAGTGGAGCTCTAAAGTTTCGTTTGTTGTTTTCGTTTTGACGCCCCCGAATGCGATTTAAATAAACATATATAAATGCCATAAATGTGCAGGAAACTTTTTAATTACTTTATATGCGAACGAACTTCGTTCTGTGCTGATTTCCTTGTTATTGTTTATATTTAAATAATTTCTCCGTTGTCCCTCTCGCTCGATTGCCCTCTCTTTCTGGCCTGGCTGGGAGCTAGGCTTGTGTCCTTGTTTGTTGAATTATTATCATAAATTTGTGAGCTTCTCGTTTTGCTACCCCCACTAATTAGAAGTCCTTGTTCCGAGTGGGCTTCCTTCCATTGTGACCCTGTTGGTGTCCTTTGCGTTCGGTGTGTGTACGTGTCATAAAAGTTTCCATAAACTTTTTCACTTCTATCTTTTTTTTTTGTTGATTGCTTTGACACTTTTAGGGAATTTTTGTTATTGTTTTTTTTTTTGTGGATTTCAAATTATAATTGGATTGTTTGGCCTGGATGATTAGCTGTTTTTGTGTTTCCTTTGGAATACAGAAAAATAAAATCAATTGTTTCGATAGAAATTTTCCCCACCAAACGTAAAGCCTGCACTTAGCATCCCGATAATTATGTTGCGTTTTTTCTTAAACTTGCTTTAACTCTGCTTTGCGGTCAAAAGGAGACTAGAATGATCCATCCAACTGGGATTTATTCAGCAATCTAGTTAAAGTGCACCATTTACCCTAATCCAAGATCCCTTAAAAGTTTGCGAACATCCAGAGAGCAACAGTTAAAACATTTGAAAGTTCACATTTCCAGCTCATTAACTGGCACAAACTGTGAACATTTCTCTGAATTCCCAAGCAGCCGCAGAATAGAGGGGCATTCAGGCCATATACATACATATATTCAAGCAGGAAGGAGGCTAAAAGCCCGGGCTTGACCTTCCGGCAGCCAAAACCAGCAAAACAATGACAGGAGCAACAACTAATGCCTAACTAAGAACATATATTTGGGGTAAGAGACGCCAGTTCGCCAGTTCAGCAGTCAGCCCCAAAACTATTTCGCAACCCCAACTTCGTGGGAGCCACGCTTTTAAAACTTTCGGGCTACACAGAAACTTGCCGAGGGAAATTGATAAAATTTCTTAAAGCCGCCTTGGGGACACATTCCTGAGAACGGGATCCAAAGGCAGGAGTTCCTGTGGTCCTTAAAGACTCGTGGCGAGCTAAGCGCACAATCATTTGCCCTGAGTATTTGGGGAACAGAGCACAGAGATATAAGTGCAAACTGCATGCGCACGCACACTGCAACTGCCAAATTTGCATTTAAAACTGTTGACGGCATTTTATTAAGTTGAAGATAAAACCAGGAAAGCCACAAACTAAAAGTAAAACACGAAACTTTTCCCTCAAAAGCTGCCGAGCGAAGCTGTGAAACGCCACGCACCTACAAGCCACCCAAGGGGTTCGAGTTTGGGTTTGCGTTGGGGCTTGCATTCGGATTCGGGGGCAGAATAGCAGAGCAGTTGGGGAACCGCAGAAAGCAACGAGTTTCGGTGGGGCACTGTGGCAGAATAATATTGAAATTAAATACACGAAAAGAGATTATTTGAGTGGGGTATCGCGCTGCAAACTTTATCCATTGCTCTCGTTCCAGTTATATAATAATATATAAATATAATTTCTATTCACAAACATAGTTATTCCTTAATCCAATCTGTTACCAAGACATTCTGATAGTTTTTCTCGAAAGGTGCCAAATATTATCAGCAATTTTAGCAGCAACACTGCACATTTAATAATTGTGATCAGCTAAGCCGACATATATTTCGGCAGTCGCTTACTTATTTATGTTTCTGGCTGAGCCCAAAGGACACTGTGCATCGTTGATGTCGACGCCCCGGTTGTGAATTGTGGGTCCTGCTGCCTCCTGCGCCACTCTTCTTCTCCCAGCCAGTGGTCGACGGTCGACTTTGTGTGTTAAGGGATATGTAACTTGTGGGCTGCCTTACACAACCCCGCAACCCAACAACCCCAAAAACCACCCACCACCCCATCCCCCAACTTTAACCCGTTTTCGGGGACGCTCCCCTTCTGCCGCTCGCAGGTTTTATTTCGGCGAGCTTTTTGTAGGGCCAAAAGTTGTATGTAAACGAAAGTGTTTACAAAATGAAGTTGCCACTTGAACGAGTAAACAAATGAATGAATTCATTGCTTCCTCCGGGTGGCCGGCGGGCGGGCAGGTGGGCAGGTGGGAGGACCTCTGCCCGAGGGTCTGCCATCAGTTCCGGTCTGGGATTCCGCTTTTCGAGGTCGTACTATTTGCCCCTCGTAGGTGTCAAAAGTTAAAGCATCGGAGCGCAAAAGTTGCGCAAATTTTAAATGCCTTGCCATTTATATATTTGGCAGTGGAGCAACTTTTTCGGGTCACAATGTGGGCGAGGTCGAGTGGGTGGCTGTGGCTTGTGGAAGCGTTGTGAGATCGCAGATGGGTGGCTCGGAAGTGGGTGGCGGTGGGTGGTGGCGTGTGTGCCAAAGCAATTATTTCCCGCTGGCAGCATTCTAAATTGAGGCTGCTAATAGAGCCATAGATGGCCGGGAGCAAAGCTCAGTTAGCGGAACACTTGCCATAAGCTATGTCCTCGATTAAGTTGAGTTGCCACCGCAAGAAGGACACAATTAACTGTGTGGCCCAGGCAGGAGAACGGGCGTTTTCGACAATCGCTTTAAGCTGTATTTTATTGGGTCAGACGGCTCAGATTTAATTCCAGCTATGGTTACCGCGGAAGTACTTGGGAGATGACATCTTAAGGCGCCACTGGATTTACTCGTCTTCTGGTTATTCTCTTCAATAATATGCATACATTCCTATTCCATTGTAATACCCCAATTCGAATGTCGTTATTAATCTTGTTATGCTTGAGAAACCCCACACCAAATCGCAGAAAATAAATTTGGTTTCCTTTTTTTTGTCATCCTTTCCAATCAGATGTTTATTGTGCAATCCGCTTTCATAGTCTCGCTGCAAATAAGTTATTCCTCGGACTGAGTCCTTCTGTTTTGACCCATCTACTACTTACTGAATACTAAACATTTTAAGCAAATGGCCATAACCAATGGCCATTGGCCATAACTTATGCCATTCAAAATGTTCCCATACTTTCCACTTTCGCACTTCATGACCATAAAACATTTTCGCCTCCTTATATATCAGAGGCTAACGAATATTAGACCGGAAACTCACCAAAGTGCTCCCCTACTTTCCGCCCTATAAACTAGACTAAGGCTCTGGGCCGCAGAAACAAGCCGGCAGCAAACCCAGAACTCAAGCCCAGGCCCCCGAAAATAGACAACTTGAACTTTCGCCCTGAAATTGCGCAACAAAATGCAAAAGTCAAAATTCTGTGGTCCTGTGGGTGTGGTGGGTGGTGGGAGGTTGGGGCGTTGGAAGTTGGGGCGTGGCAGGGGCGTGGTTATGAAATGAGCGTTGCCAAATTTTCTGTACTGTTGTGGAAACCTAATGCATGCATAATCAACTTTGTTTAAACTTGGGCGCCATTCTAGCAGTTTTTGTTGCTGTTTATGCTCCAATTGCTGTTAGCCTTCTTAGCTGGTGGCGCCTTATCTCGCGCGTTCCGGCTAAAATGGCGCCAAGTTAAACTCAAGTTAAAGGTTCATTTCATTAATTTGCAAGTCGCATTTAGTGCGTCGATGTCGACAGAAATTTGCATTTAAATCCCGTGACAAAACGAGCAGAAAAGCGCCGAAAGTCGAAAGGCGAAAGGCAAACGACTGCGACGAGGGCGGGCAAAAAACTACTGCGGATTTTGGCCGGGTCGGTGGATGCCGTAGTATACATACTACCAACGGGAGTGAGCTCGGGTGGCCGGAAGCTGATTTCAGCGCCTGCCAGGCAACTTATGTCACTGGGACTAGCTGACAGATACCCTGCGATGGCAAATCTGGTTTGTGGCCACTTGAATTTCACAAATTTCGCACGCTTCTTGCCATGAAATATTCAAAAGACAGCCAGGAAGCGGAAACCCCACAACCAGCCTCATTTGGGTGGAATTCAAAATTCATCCGATTAGAGTAATGTCTTAATGTGTTAATCATGAATTTTTATAGGTACTTCAAATAGATTGTCTAAGGAAATTTATTATGTGTATTTTAATAAATTCCTCTCCAGGGAAACTTATTATTATTATTTCTTATTCAAATTGGTAACCTTGGTAAGTTTTCCCAGTTCACTGCTAACTAGTAGGGTACTTGAGCGAGCGACCATTTTTTCCGGGGTGACTGCAAATGGAAATTGTTTAGCAAATTAAGTTGCCACTTGAGTCGCTGGTAACTTTTCCTCCACTCATGGCCCTACTCGCTATCTTTTCATTAGCCATTAATAACTCGATATCGATGAGCCGAACGAGGCCGCACAGATCCTTGAGGGCAAAGTGCTCCGAATGGTTTAGGAATCCAGCTAGCCGCAAGTCGACAATTGGATACGTTGCCGGGACACTCGGCCATATCCATTCCATGCGATTTTGCCAGTTCCGCCTGCGGTTAGACGCAAAATTATGTTTACCACTCGGGCGTGCCCAAATGCTGCTAATTGGCTGGCCACTCGAGTGGGCAGATGGTTGGCAGGGTTGGAGACCCAGCTCCAGGTTCGGTTTCAGCTCCCCCAGCACTCTGATTTAAGGCTTTAACTCCGCCATTAAGCATACGCCGCGTGGCCGCATTACAAGAGCAGCTCTCTGAGCACTCTATTGCCTGATGCGCGTCACGCTCCTTTGCATAATCAGCAGTCCCGTTCCAGAGTCCTTGAGCACTCGAGTCCCGATTCGGGGGCTCCTCCATTAAGTGCCGCGTGGGAAGCGCCGCAGCTGCCCGAATGGTGAAATAGGAGCCAAGGAATGTGCGGCTCCAAGGACATGGCCAGGGTGGACGGATCTTTCGGCTATAAGCGTCGCCCTGTAGCCGTTAAAATAAACACAAATTATTTGTGTAAACTTTGCCGAGATCTCCCACTCCTTTCGCACTCTGTTTGGAATATGAATTGAGGGATTGTGATGCCTAAGTGGCCACTCCCCATCCACCAGGCCCAGAGTTTGATATGGGGGCATCGCTAGAAGTTGATTGATTGAAATTGAGCGGCTTGCAGCTAAAAAGAAACCCACTTTCCTGGGGCAACGGATACGCAACCCTTCTCAGGCCTGTCACGTCATCGGGCCTGAGAAGTTTGATATGCAGACAGGATTTCTTGGGCCAGGGATAGTTAGGTGTGCCAAAAATGCAAATCGATATGCCAATTTGTCACGCTTTTCATTTGGATGCTGGGTAAACGGCCCAAATTGAAATAACCAACAATGTAGTTTGTTTTACAGGAGCACGGCGATGAGTAATATCTAGCACAAATTGTACAAATAATATTGTTAGAATTAAAGGTAACTATTTCGTTTGCCTTCGATGGTTTCTTAAGGAATATAAAGAAATATACGTATTGTAAGTGCAGTAGATTATGACATCATACGGTTTTAGCTTCTGCTTCAATCGCCTCTTAAATGCGTAAACAGGAAAATCCATTCCGAGTGCGCTTCAATTTTTAACAACTTAATTGAGTGGATCTCGGCAGTGTCGGGGACCTCAAGAACATTTTCCAGATTATGCCCAGTTCGGTTTACCATTTCAACACCCACGCAATGTCGGACATAACTCATTGACATTAAAAACAACGATGACGACAACAAGAAAAGCGACACCGACGAACAGTGAACGCCCGTTTCATGTTCCGTTCGAAAAACGTTCTGGAGTATCGAAAAAAAAGGTGGAAAAGCAACACAGACACCTAAATCGCAGACGAATGTCAATTTCTTGGCCCGGACATTTCGGGGGTCGGATCTTTAAACGTTGCCGCTGCAACGCCACATATTGAAGTCATTAATTAAAACGTTTTATGGATTACATGGAGCGCGGCGAGGCGTGTTACTTTTCTGTTCTTTGATTTGGGGGAAAGAAAAGCGTGTATTTTCACCTTTCCAATGATTTTTCACCATTTTTCAGCTGGCCACTAAATCACTTTAATATTCAAATATTTCCCCAGTCTCGGCGACCCGAAACGCAAGAATGAAAGACAAACTCGAACAATAAAACATAAAAATGTCAGGGAGATGCCAAGGCCCCCCGACAGGAAGCCGGCGGAGTGGGGCGGGGGGATTGAAAGAATTCCTATCCCCACTCGTCTATTGATATTCTATAGGGGGCCTGGCAGTCGGGGTCCTACGGAGGAGCAAATGTTCGCTATAAAAATGTCACATAAATACCACGCCGAGTCGATCTGAATGGAACTTTCTTGGTTTTGCCGGCTCGTTTTTCGACAATTGTGACCCAGTTTTCGGGTCCAAGGAATTCCAATTCCAGCCGCTGCTGTTGGGGATGTGTCGATGGCGTTGCCATTACCATCATCCGGGACATCCGGCTGCCGGAAATTAAATGCAATGACAGGCGAGTCCCGAGCAGGGCTAAAGCCGCATACTTAAACCCTTTGTTGACACAACCAGATGTCTAACCCATCGCCACCAATCCAGCCCATCCTCCCCCAGCTCACTTCACTTTGACGCCTCAAAGTGTCAGAGGCAGAAACCAAGCAGCAGCTCCTTTCACCTGTCCTGTCCTCCGTGCTTATACTTGTGAAATATGCCAAGGAGGTGCCAACTCCTCCCTCGAGGTTATCCCGCCAACTGCACATCAAAGGCAATTCCCAAGGAGCTCGGCTGGTGCTGAGTTTCCCGATGACTTTCGTTCATTTGCGTGCGATGGGTAAGCATGGAAATGCAGGGCCAAAAGCAGTTTTTCATTTATTTTATGCAACTTGTAGAAACACCAAAAGCGAAAATTGTCAAAGGCCGAGGGCCGAACACAAAGGATGAAATTCAAAAAAGTCCGCACAGCCTTTGTGCATCCTTCATGGGGTCGATGTGGGTTAAGAGCTTGGAGGTGGGTGGAGGGCAGCTGGATTTGAAGAGTTTGGCGGCAAGTCAAAGGTGTTCGTCAAAAGGCAGCCGGCAAGTGCTTTTCGTGGAGTAGAAACAGAGTTTAAAATCTATATGAAATGAAAAAGGTTGTCTCTTAAATATTTTTAATTTGATTTTGGTGTTTTTATCATTTACCATTTAGTGGCAAAAAAAGAGGAACCTGGGCTTTTAAAGGATAAATATATCTCCATATATATTTTTTGCAATTTATTTACAATTTTATTCTCATTTGAAGTGAACTTAAAATTTTACCACAAACACACAGTACCCAAAATATTGATTATTTTATAATTTTTAAAATTTTTGTTTAATAAACTAGCGTTTCGGTTAATGATTTCATTTGTTTGTTTATCCGTTACTCGTAGAGTAAAAGGGGATACTAGATACAATAGTATACAATTGGAAAGTATGGAAAAGGTAGAAGGATTCGCTATCGACCCTATGAAGTATAAATAGTATAGATCAGGATCACTGACCAAATCTTTCTGGCCATGTCAGTTCAGTCAGTCAGTCCAAGTAACGAGTATCTGAGGGTCGAGAGACTCGACTACAGCGCTTACTCTTGTTCAGCTGTTTTAATGCTTTTCATTTATTTATAGTGCTAAGATGCAGGCACATCTTTTCCGATTAATCAGACCTCGCTCTTGACAAACGTCTCTTAATTGCATTTTATTCAGCTTTTAATAACTCGCCTTCAATCGCTTGAAACTGCATTAGGAATAAAAGCACTCCAGATCCATAGAGTTCCATCCGATCCCATCAAAGGCAGGACGATGGCACACCACCACCAACCCGCCCGTGGGCGCCAAATGCAAGTGTCAAAAACTTAATTAAAAACGCGTTGCTCGAGCTGCTCGGCGGCCAAAGTAGCCTGGCAAACAAACTTGGGCGCCAGCTACATCTACTTGCGCTTCTGCTGCAACTGCAACTACATCCACATCCGCATCCACATCCACGGCAGCCACTTAATTAGACGTTAAACACTTGTAAAGCGCTCAGCGATAATGGATGCGTGAGAGGAGCGAGTCCTTAAGTGCCAGGAGTTTGGGTAATTCGCCCGGCGTCGAGAACAATTAAGCAAGGGAGCTTACAAAATTATTAGACAATTTGTAAGACTTCATCTGATCCGGCTGATTGATGAAAGCACAATAGGTACACTAATTTTGAACATTTCAGGTGGAGTTTAATATCTCCACTTATGGACACAAATCTTGACCCTTTTAGCTTGAATTGAATTCTTATTTTTATTTTTATAAAATCTGAATAAATCCCCCTAGATGTTGTAATGAATGAATTATTCTTTAGTAATAACCATTTCATGAATTTCCCCCTAGTGGGTAAAATCATTTTTTACCATCAACTGTGTATTTGCAAATTAAGTACTGTAAATGCGACGTGGATGGATGGTGAAGTGCATAGCAGCAGACCAAAGATAGTACTCGGTTACCATACGGCAATCTTGGTCTAGTTATTTCACAGCGAGGAGGGGAGTGAAGCAACCAGCTAACCATAAATACGGGGATTTCCTTTGCCGATGCCGTTGGAGGCATTAGAATCTACGATACCCGGGTGCTGGGAAGCTGCCAAAGTGAAATCGTGTAAATTGGACCACACAGACACCAGCAACAAGCCCGTCCAGGCGGACCGGGTTAGAACCCAGCCAGCACCACGTTTTGGCCTGGCCAAAACATCAACTCAGGTGAGTTGGCATGCAAGTTGTAAGCGAAGGTGGAACGGACGAAACTTTATGCATATCATGTGCGGTGTGGAGTTCCTGGGGCAAGGGGACCACTTCAGTCTCCACTCACATATATTTTGCATAAATTATCATCCGAGACTGGAAGGCCAGGGCAACAAACAAGATAATGCCACAGCGGTGCAACATCATTAAGGAAATTACTCGTAGTACCAGCAGCAGGTACTTACTGCTCGCAGTTACCCAGTTACAAGATCTCTGCGCACTACTCACCTCAAAATACTACACAGAGATAAAATGAATGGACTCGCCTAATTGATTAGCCTGATTGAAAATAAGAGGATCTTATAAAAGTGCTGCATAGCAATAGTGTTCGATATTACACAGTATCCCCACCTACCAGTGGGTACATTCATTTGTCAAAACTTTTTTATGAATCCACCGATTTAGGGTACGTAGTTGGATATACATATATAATAAAAGTAATATACGATGTGTGCTTTTACAATATATTTAAGCATTAGACTGGGAGTGGCGTATTCTCCATTCCTTACCCCTACCCTCAATATCCACTTTAAATGGATAACATTTTATTCTAACATACATATGTATGTATATATTTTTATATCCGAAATAATTTGTATATACGGTTTTCTTGCTGTGTAGCGCTCTTTGGTGAGGTGGTAATTCTGGCCATTGAAAATTATCATAACTGCTGCAAGCTCTGGTCGCCGTACGTTCTCGATACTTGTAATGCAAAAATAATTAATGTGAGAAGAGCTTTGGCAGCTTGCTTTGGTTTTGGTTCTGGTTTTGCGATTCTGACTCTGATTCTGATTTTGATTCCCACTCCGATTCGGATTCTGTTGCCTGATTGTGTGACTTTTGCTACTTTAATCGTGGTCGTGGTTGCTTTAATTAGTTCACCGTAGTAGTTGCACGTAGCTGTCTTGCCAGCGAAGGGCTTACAAATTAAGCTATTTGCTGTATTTGTCCTGCTGATTAGCCAGGGCGATGGTACCAGGAAAACTCAGGTTGAGTCACGAAACACAAAACAAATTGAGTGATTTTAGGGTTACTTTCAGGATTGGGACTTTGCTTTAGTCTACAACAATTTGAAAAGCTTGACAAATTCCAACAGATAAATCCAAATATATTATTCAATTGTTAAAAAAAGGAATGTATAAAATTATTGATGTCAAGAGAGCAATTATAGAACTACAACTGAAGTCATACATATAACTATTGTAAATAAATAAATAAATAAATTTAAATAAACATTGAATCCCATGCAACACAAAAGCAATGCGAAAGTGGTCGTGGTTTTGTTCCCTTTTATATCAAAGGATTATTGTGCATAAAGTAAAAATTCATTGCCAAAGAAATGGTAAGTATAGCAGTTTATTTTAGAAATGGCATGCAGTTTGGTCGCCAATTGGCTTTTTTGTTGAGTATTAAATTAATAAACTCATTCGGGTGAGGAAAGCCTAAATATATTTATCCAACGCCATGTATTTTTTATTTTATCAGTGCTCTTTGTCCGAATGAAATGGAATTTCTAGTAATATTGGTTTGCACTTCTGCAGATGCTCCATGCGGGACACACCAGATTACTTTCATCTCGAACATTTGCCGCAGAAGGCAAACCATTTGCAGCCTTTGGTAGACCCACAATCACTTTCACTGCCCGATTCCTCCCAAATCCTCCACACTGCCAACAAATCGCAGCCCAGGCTACCCGAACACACGGATTCCCCGGCAGGGGGGGAGAAATCCTTGTGAGGATGGAACATTTGGGTTTCGTTGGCTTTGCTCTGCTAGTTACCCGAAATTCTACTGCAAATTACACAAAAATTAAATGCATGAATAATTCGAATGGTTGCTGTGGTCAACAGCCCGAGACCCGTAGGCGTGGCACCGCCCTGGCCAGCCCATCCCAAACTAATCATACAAAAGGACCAGAAGGACCTCAAAGGATGTAGGGAAATGTGGGGGAATTGGGTTAGCTGCTTTGTATTTACACTGCATTTTATCGCTTTAACACTCTGACACAATGAATATAAATATTTGGACAGCAAAAACAGCAGCAACGGCATGTCCTGGACCTGCAGGACATGGGCTTCAGCTCTTCCATGTGGGGGAATGTGTGGACTTGACCTGCGCATAAATTTTAATATCGAATGAAATGCCATACGACAACATCGAAATTGTACGTGAATTTGATGTGGCCAATATTTATGTCCGCCTAACAGGTCAATGTTTCCGCAGAAGTGCTTATGACATATCGGTTTATCGATCGAGAAGCAAATACCTTGCTCGCCCATTAAAAATTGAAAGGCATTGCCTTCTTTATGGACGCTTTTAGTTAACTTTTTGCAGCGACACAAACTCGATAGACCCATAAATTGGGCCCCAAACAAGAAGCCAAAGTTCGTTTAAAAGGAGCACTCCGTGTACTCCACTTCCACTTCGTCCGCAACCTTTTGCCTGGCAAATTTGTCGCAGGAAATGTGCGTTGTGTTGTCCTTTAGCCTTTTTGGGTAGGTGCCAGTGCTGCTCCTTATTCTGCCCTCGGAGCGAAATCAATTTCCGCCGTGGGAAGCCGCCTGCTCTGCTGTTCATTCTTCGGAATTCGCAACCTTCTTCCTGTTGCACAAATAAATACTTCGCACCGGATGTTTGGGTCGCAATTTTCGCCTGATTTACACACACAAGGAACTGCTCATTTTATTTTATGGGTGGAACTCAAATATACAAAATAATTGCATTTCCCTTTATACATTCCAACGAAAGTTGGCAACGCCCATTAAAAGCCCAAAAATAATTTCAAATTTTTGACTGACTAAATATGGTTACTATTTAGCTCAGCAGAAAGCTCTTAGAAAGCCATATTGAAACCGTACACATAGTACATAAGTTTAATTCTTCAATGACAAATTCAATAAATATTTAAAATTTAATCATTCCATAAACGCTCAGCAAGCAAAAAAGTGTGTCACATTCGCTTGCATACGAATTAATTAAATTTCGCAAATGTTTGATGTTTATTTAAGCTTTAATTAAATCATAGAAGAAAATTTAATTAGTTAAAGCATCACATTGCGAAATTCAAAAATCAATACCTTTCACATTTTATTCAAGAATCAGAATTAATTTACACGCGTTAATGCCCGGCAAACAAGGAAATTGTAGCAATGAACGTGATTGAGATTACCTAGTTTTCATAGGGCATCAGGATTCTTTTTGTTTTACAAAAATCTAAATGAATCTGCTGGAATTAAAGTGTGGCCACCGGAGATTCCCCAAGACTCAGGTGGCTTTCCTAAGCTGGATTTAAGCTTTGCCCGAGATCGGCTTCATTAGTTGCCCGGCACGACTTCGCCGACATCCACGTCTCCATCTCCATTTCCGTCTGCATTGCTGTCTGGACAAAAACCGCAAAAACTTTAAGGCACGCACTGCACCAGTCCCTGTCTCATTCCGAAGACCAAGTCCATTCCCTTTCTTATTCCCGAACCCAAACCCCAAACACGAGCCCCAGCCTCAGCCCGATTCCGATCCCGATTCCGACCCCTGGCCAACCTGTCCTGGCCATCCTCGGAGTCCTTGGCCAGTGCTCAGCTAGCTGATTCTTAAGTCGCAAAAAGAGTGGCAAACTTTTTGTGGAATTCTTTTTTCCACTCCTGGCGCTGTTCGACTGCCGACGGCAAAGTTCCTTTCTTATTGTTGTCCTGGCATGCTGCTAAAAGTTATATTATGATTTTTCCTGCTCGGTTTGGGTTCTGTTTTCCTCTTTTTTCTGCAGCTTTTTGTATGATTTTCATCGTGTTTTGACTTTGTTGACAATTGAAATTGATTTTGCGGTCAGTCACAATGGCTGTTGATTTTCGCAAAATGTATTTTTTATGTTATTCACATCACGGAGATTTAATCACACGTCGCATGACAAAATTTGAATCAGTTTCAATGTAGCAAATATTATTTGATATTTTGGTGCGATAAAATGTAGTGCCATGGTGCATAATATCATTTTATTTGTATTTATTTTCTGCCTCTAAATAGGAACAGCTGAAAGTCTTTGGCAAATAACAAATAGCACGTCGATTCAGAAACACAAATAAAAATGGAAACCAAACAAATAAATCACAAACAAAATGTTGCGCATTAATTTGAATCCACCTGAAGGCAATCAGGATACTGAGGGGGTCGATGGGTCAAACAGGAAGAAATGTCCAACTTAATTGACATTTTAATACGCTGATAGTCGCCGGCGATAAAGCGCGATTTAATATTCTGATAATTGTAGCACTCACAGCTACAATTATGCCAAACTTAATCGAATTGTCAGTTGGGCGGATGGCGAAAATGCTTCCACTTCTGGTTGGCAATGCATCGTACGCATGCGATTTTGTTCATGGAATTTACGGTGTCCAAATGGAGAAGCGAAGTATTCTTCACTTGCATTGAAAGAGCTATGAGAATAAGTTATTGGCTTTTGTCATGCCCAGTTGGGGCACTTCGGTAAATTTCTTTATTCCTCGCCTCATTAAATATTTAAATATTTCTTGACATAGATCACAGCTTGAGTTCAATTAAATCGCTCAATCACCAATGCTTTGTTGCATTCTATTTTCCGAACCAACGTTCCCCTGTGGTTATTCTCACCAGTTTTCCTCTTCTTTTGAAAACCAATTTGTTGTGACAGATTTATAAACGAGGCCCACCACTGTTTCATGAAGTGTATCCAAACATATCGGCTTCATAAATATTAAATTGTCTTTGGACACTGAATATCTATGTAAATAAGTGCTCAATAAAAATATTGATTCCTTACATGAGGTAATGACGATAAATGTACGAAGTATTTAGTATTTAAGAAAAGAAACAATGTAAAGTAGTATATTTGAGCAACTTCTTAGTTATCTAGTAAGGATGAGCTACATTACTTTAGATTGCTTTCACCAAACAAACCTTCGATGTCTTTGTGTTATGCTTTTCACTGAACAGCTTACAGTCAGGAGGATTTTCCTGCAACATGCCACTCGGTGAACCATTTTCACAAATACATATATCCTGCAATTTTTCGATAATCCCCTGATGCCCTTGCCACCTCGGCTATCCGAGCACCTTGAGCAAATAGTGAGGAATGATGATTTCGTACGTTTTATTTGCGCCTTTTGTAGCCGGCATTAAAATTGAAATTGAAATGCCACCAGGCGGACCGCAGCAGTGGCAGCCAACTAAAACCCATCCCAACGAATCCAGCTGCTCCTGATGATGATGACAGCGTGGCCAAAGGGAGGATGCGCAACCACGTACAGTGGACACTCGGCTTGAGGGCCATCCGACTGGTGCCAATCACTAGTCTTGCTGTTAAGGCCGAGGGCGCACTTTAGCCCGGTTTTTCGCAGTGGGTGGAAAACTTTTGGGGGAGGGGGTAGCGTAAAACAAACGAAATGGCGACAGGCGCATAGTTTCATTATCCTTCGTCGGGCAGACAGCGGAACAGGCACGGAGCAGGATCCGTCGCTACACGAGAAGCATTACAAATTTTCGAAATGAAACTGAAATCAAATAAAGGACAGCGTACGTACACAAACATCAGTCGAACGTCGGACCGAAATCTATATGTATGTACATATGTATATAAAGAACTCACCCAGCGAAACCAGCAACAATGCCGCGCAATTAAAAATGGCCGTGCTGGACCAAAAAAGCGAAAACCCATGCTGGTGAAGGGGAGGAGGAGTGGGGGATTGCCAGAAAAAATAAATAAAACAACCGAAAATTGGCAGCAGCAGCACAGCAGCAGCAGAAACGCCAACAAAACTGCGGAATGACAAACATGCTGCGAATTTGTAATCTGTAATATGAATTCGAATTTTAAAGATACATTTCCAGGCAGCCGAGAAGGGGCGAAACAATGTGGAGCATGGAGCTTCGAAGCGGAAACGGATGCAGGTGAATATGATTGCAGTTCGATTTAATTGAGTTGCCCTGGAATGCCAGGGAAGAACCGAACGAACAGACACTTTACATACCCATACCCATACCCATACCCATACCATACACATGCAGGTAGTGCGCAAAATAAAAAGTGCGGAAAAACAATCGGAAAAAGATTGGCAACAATCCAATCAGCTATACTGTAATTGGCAAAATGCAAAATTGCGAATGAACGAATACTTTTTGCGGCAAATTGATTGAGAACTCAAAATTGGCAAAATGATGAAATGTAATGCAAATGCGGTTTCAGTTCGGTTTGCTTTTTGCTCTGGCCCACAAGTAATGTTTTCGAGGATGGGCCAAATTGTGTGAATGATATGTGCTGCTATATCGAGCGGAAAAGCAAGTGCGTTGAGCATTTATCGTTTGTGGGGATAGGTTGGCTTACATTAAATGTAATGCATTGTCCACACAGAAAACTTTTCCTGGTAGAAAAACTAACAAATAGTGTCTCTTCAGCAAATAAGTGTTACTTGGCAATAAAATAAATCAGGTTGCATAGTTTGCTTTATTAAGATAATATAATATCTTAATATTTGTATTACAGTTTGTTGTAAAATTAAATCTTACATTTCTTAGCTTAGTTACTTATTAAATAATTTTAAAACAGTTAATGCTTTATTGACATTGTTTGTTTTGCTGAAGAAGGGGGTATTAAAGTACACTACCATTTTTAAGGCAATTTCCGGAGTTGGCTTATATTTACAGTTGATCTGAAATGCCTTCGGTATCAGTAGCATATAATTCATTTTACACTTCTAATCGATCACTTAACCAATTATATCTTCCTCTGCGTAGCATCCACATTTGTTTTTTCCTCTCCATTCATTCGGCCAGTTTTCAAACTTCCTAACTGACGGACTGACTGACTGACTGATTGCTTTGTCTTATCAATGCCCTCGAACCGAATACAATTCAATTTGTACAACTGCCACGCCCACCGGGCAAGTGACGCCCAATTTGTCTTCTGCTTGTATTTATTTCCTTTTTGGCCTGGTTTTACCTCGGTCTGTTTTGCTGGCGCTTCTAATCAGAATTTGTAACCAATTTTCAATGCTTGGTGCGTTTCCTTTGTCGCTTACGCAATCATCCAAAAACCATTTTGTACCAGCTACAAAAAAGGCATTTGACTTTGCGATTGAATCAAACAATCAATTATCTTGTCTTCTTCTGTCCCATACTTTTTTCGTAATATTTTCCTCATCTGCATCTGGTTCAGCCTTTGTTTGTTACCATTTCCCTCTTTTGACATTGTCTTCAAGCAGTTGCCATTTTTATTGGCCACATTTTTGGGAAATGCACAATGTCAAACGGAACTGACTGCTCTCGAAAAGAAGACAAGAAATTGGTCTAAGTGGGCAACTCACTCACAGTCATTGCCGCGGAATGAAACATAGGAATCTACTGAAAGATTGATTAAATAGGAATAGTAGTTTTTGATATTTCAAAGATATACATACCTACGCTAAGATAGTGACTAGCTTGAGATCAAACTAAAATGCTACTTAAATCCAAACGCATTAATATTATTTTTGTTTAGATTTCGCTTGGGAATAGAAGTCATACTCGTATTTGGATGCGGACATGGAAAGAGTTCTTACGGATATTTGCACGCCATTCGGGAAGCGTTACCGACTTTTTAGTGGTCGAGTCGGCATTGCCGGCCATCTTGCACGTCAACAGGAAGTCAAATATACGCACACACACACGCACTCGCACTCGCACACGCACACAAGCTCACGAGGGCACACACACGCTTATGGCCAGGCAAATACAAACATGTCCGCTGCAAAATGGCGAGCATAAATTTCCGCTTCCGCCGGCTGACGTTTTATGAGCAGAAGAGCGCAGCCGAGAAGAAAGTGCCAGAGACTGAGTCAAAGATTATTTATGGTGGCCAACAGTTGATTCATCGCATTTAATGGATAACGCCGAAGCACATTCAGCAGAAGGGGAATCAAATTCGCGAACGGAGTGAGCATATGCGAGTGCTGCCATTTTATGCTGAATTTATGAATTTATGAATTTATGAATTTATTTCTGGCGAGAACGCGCGAAGGGTCTCTAACATATTGGGGCAATAAATTCGCCAAGGAGACATGTCTCTGTGCAGATGCCCAGGGCGCGAATGGAACGTAAATTCCTTCACTCACTCAACTCCTTCATCAATTATGATTATTTACATGTGATGCAGCATGACTGCGCAGCACGCGCCGCTTAAAGCCCCAATTACCAGTGATTGTTTGTCGAAGCGGCCTGAAATTGCATCGCCTGATCCCCCAATTGTTGGCCAGATGGCGATGGCTTATCATTTAATGAACTGCTCGGATCACACAGTATTGCTACACAATATGACCATTGTAGTTATGGCCAATATTCCCCTCTTATTGTCCCCCGTGTGCAAGGCTTTTGTTTAGCGCGCTAAAGTCGGCGCTTATTTTTATTTAGGTCAACTTTATTATATGCACATAATTACAAAAGCCAACACACTGAGCCTCCAAGTGTGTGTGCCTGCCGGAGATAAAGCATTTATGAAGACAGACATGTGGGAATTGCGGTGCTGGCAGGACAAACAAAGTGCCATCGTGGGGAAATCCGGGACAACGCCTCCGCCCGCCCCCGTCCGCCACCCCCCTTCCGAGTCTCATTTATTTGCGCTGTTCTAATAATAAGAAATAATGTCGTTTCATGTCCTATTCCAGCCTGGCCTATTGACCATGTCCTTGCTGCTGCTTCTCCGGTCGCCAGGACGCTCCAAATGCCCAAAGTAAAATATTTATGCGACAAAAGACAATTTTGGATTTATGCACCCTCTGTGTGTGTGTGTGTGTGTGTGTACTTTATTCACTTCCAACCACCAGTGCTAAAAGCAGCTGAGTTGGGCATTTGTGCCTATGGAATTTTTCCCTTTTTTGGTTTTTGGTTGAACAGGAACTGCTCCATAAATAGCACAGCCTTGTCAGGCTCTTTCGTGTGCGAATTTATGTGGCAAAGGCCAGGAAATTGCATGGCCAACATGGCTTGATCGGGGCAGCATTGTGGCCTAAAAATGGGGCAGCAAACCAAAGTGTGCAAACTTTAATTGAAGTTCATTTGGATGGCTGCAAACGCATGGCATTCTCTGGGCAAGCACATTTTACAAATGATAGAAGTTCGTACTCGTAACTGGATTTAAACATTGGGTGAGATGATGTGTTTGGTTATCAATTCTAGTACAGACCCACTTTGCAGTTAATGAATGTAATCGACACATAGATCAACATTTAATCTCTGAGTCCTAGCTAAAGCTCTCAACTCTCAGGAAGTCCTAAGGTTTGGCGTAAAAAAATATATATAACGACAAAATTTTAGTAGTAAATGAAAATTAAGAGTGGTCCAATCCGATCCCGGAAATGCACAGGAAGGCGTTGCAGGGGCACCGCTCCGCTGGCCGGGAAAACGATCCACCACAGTTCAGAAGGCGTGGCTGTCAGGACTACCGCTCCCAACGGGCGGAGACGTATCCTTCGATCCCAAAAGGAAAACCACATTGCGACCCCAACAAGAACGAGGCAACCACACGGTTGGCCAGCAACCTCGCGGCCGATGGCAGTGGGCGACCCTTCGACATGGTCAAAGACGACGTGCTGCTCGCTTGGCAGCAGAGTCCTCACAAGGACACGTTGGGCTTCTATGGCGTAGGGTCGCCCACCCACCAGCCCGAGTCGGTGGTGTTCAACCAGGTGGTTGCCGCCTGCTTGGTCAAGGTCAACGGTGGCGGCACTCAGCGGAGGATCTCCAAGCAGGCTAAGAAGTCCTCCCCAAGGGACATGCTGGCGGAAAAGAACCATATCCCTCAGACTTGCAATCCCTTTATTTTGAACCGCCAGGCATTGCAGTCGGATCTACAGCAGATTCCCCACGTTCAGCGGCAGCTGGATCCCCGAAAAGCATGCGAGGTGTTATACTGCACTGATTCTCCTCAGGTTACTCGCGATTCCACTAGAGTGGCACGCCATCTGTACACGGGCATTTCAAGAGATCAAGTTTTCGACATGGAGCCTGCGAGAAGAAAGGATCCACGTGGTCTGCGTCGACGCCACTGGTACTGCCCGCCGGATTGCATAGAGTCGCGCCATGGGTGCACTCAGCACGAGTGGGCCAAGAACAAGTTGGATCCTCATCCCCTTAACAAAGAGTTCCGGAATTGTCCGCAAGAAAAAGAGGAGCACAAGGGTCCGGAACCTATAAACTACGACCAGCTGTACAGTAGAATCCTTAACTGCTTTGAGCAAAAACACTGTCCAGATCCGCTTTGCGAGCCCTATGAGAAATGCTGCAAGCCAAAAAGGTCCCATGGAAAGGATAACCAAGGAGGAGGTGACAGTCAAATACCCAGAGGTGATCTAGGTGATCCAACAGGGAAAAAAAAGAGCGAAAGAGGACAGGAAGGTAAAGATAAAGTAACTGGAGTGCGAGACGAAGGAACCGTAGATAAAGGGGATAAAGAAGATAAAGAAGATGGCAAGGATAAAAATCGAGTCGATGACAGACATAAACCAAAAGTTACAAATAAGGAAAGCGATAATGATGGTAATAGGAACAAGGATAAAGAAAAATATATAAACAATGATACAGAAGACGGTATAAATACAGAAAAAAAAAGAGACAAGGAAATAGTTAATGAAAATGCGAAAGAGAGGGATAAAAAAAAGGATCAAGAAATAGAAATAGGGAAGGAAAGGGGAAGAGCAAAAGAAAAGGAAAAATCTCAGGACAAGGAAAAGGTGAAGAAGAACAAAAAAGAAAAATATAAAAAAAGGGAAAAGAAAAGAGGAACAGAAAATGAAAAGGAATGGGAATGGGAAAGGGAAAAAGAAAAAGAAAATGAAAAAGGAAGAAAAAACAAAAGAGAAAAAGAAAAAGAAAAGGAGAACGAAAGGAAACGGAAAAGGGAAATGGAAATGAAAAAAGAAAGAGAAATTAAAAGAGAACAAGATAAGGAAAAGGGAAAGGAAAATGAAGAGAAGAACAAAAGAGAAAAGGAAAAAGAAAAAGAAAGGAAACGGGAAAGGGAACAGAGAGAACACGAGAAAGAAAAAGACAAAGAAATAGAAAAGGAAAAACAACGTGATAAAGAAATGATAAAGGAAATAGATAGAGAAATAGAAAATAAAAAACGAAGAGAAAAAGAAACAGGAAAGGAAAAAGAAAGAGAGAAGGAAAATGATATGAAAAAAGAACATAAAAAGGAAATAGAAAAGGAACAAAAAGGTAAGGAACAAGAAAAAGAAACTGAAAAAGAAATAGAAAAGGGGAAGGAAAAGGAAAAGGAAAGGAAAAGGGAACAAGAAAACCAGAAAGAGAAAGGAAAAGAAGTTTACAAAGAACAAGTAATTGAAAAGCAAAAAGAAAGAGAAATTGGAATAAACAAAGACAAAGAAAAAGAAGTAGGTAAATTTCCAGAGAAAGGCAACGAAAAAAACAAAGACGAGGACATAGGATATGAAAAAGATGACCCTGATAAGTATAAAAATCAAAACAAACAAAAGGACAACATTAAAATAAGCAAAGACATTAACACCGAAGTAGATAAAGTCTTAGAAAACAAGGAAGAGAATAATAAACCGAAACGTAATAAGCCAGAAGAGTCCCCGCGATTCTCCGAAACGGAAAGACGTAAAACGCAACCGGAAATCCCTTCGGAGGGGGAGCGTGAAAGACCTAGCAAAAGAGGAACTACGGTGGAAGAATACGAGTTTCCAGCTTTAGAACTCGGCAAGAACGAGCCAGTTGCTCCGACTTGTAAGCTGAAGGTTCCGCCTAAGAGAAAAAAAAAAAAGATATGGGAAAAGAACGTTTGCAAGGATACGCCCGAGAAAACCTGCCCACCTTGTCCACCGGCAGGTTGCCAGTGCGAGATCTGTAACTTCATGGATCGCCCGTATAACGAACAGGAGGCTCCCTTCATGCGCGAAATGAGGCGGGCGGAGCAGAGGCGCCAGCTACGTGCCTACTACCGCCAGATGTGCCATCAGGAATTGATCCGGGATCGACGTAGGACGGAGTACCGGGCGCCCAAACACCAATGCGATCCGATCTGCTGCTCCAACTTCTTGTGCCAAAATTCCCGACTCGCCGAGCACTGCGATTGCCTAGGAGCCGTGCAGGAGCTACAGAATCTTCTCGCCAAGGACAACGAGGATCACAGCAGGTTGCTCCTGCGCGTCGAGAATCTTCGGAAACGAGTCTGCGAGCGAATGTGCGATTGCATTCTGGCGTGAACTGGATCGGAGGGTATTCGAGTTATTGAATGTAAATTCTTTGTTTTTGAGAAAGTACCTGTGTATGCGTGTAATATGTGTAATATCTGAGTATTGGTTTTAGATTAAACAAGACATGTAAATTAAATATAAATATACTTCCTTAGCATATGAAAATTCAAATATAATTTAATATAGATATATGCATTACAGCCTTTCCTAATTAATGAAACCAGAATCCATGCTTTACAATTTTGTTATTTTTCAGTCGAAATGGGTTTATTTAACCGCCTCGAAAAAGCCATTTAAGATGACAGACCTTAACACTACGAGAAGCACTTTGCCACTCGTTTATAATTCTGCTAATACAGAGCACTTATTACATAATGGCAATCAGCAAACAAATTGTGAGTGTCAATCCCAAGCAAAAATAAAAAAATCCTTGGGCAATCATTGGGTTTGGGTGTGTTTGGCCAAGGCCCAGCATTACAGCCACTCCATTTTCAATATCGAATTTCCCAAAGATTTTTCAACAGCCGCAAACACTTGAACGTTTTCCCAGCGCTCAATTAAAGGCCATTAGGCAGCAGTGTGTGCAGGAGTCCGGGGGGGAAAGTCCACAGAAAGCTATCGAAAACTTCCCCAACCCCTTACCCAAATCCATTGCAATGAGGCGCTATGTATGGCCAAAGGATATACTGGAAACACGCATTGAATTTCGCAGACAAAGGACACAGGCTTGTGGCGAATTTTTCCCCCCATATGCACAAATTCACATGGTGAAAATCTGCCCCACGTTCACCCATCTGCTCCTCGGAATTTCCTCATAGTATTATCCCTCGGGCACATTACCAGACGAAAAACTCGGCTTTGGTCCTGGAGGCTGGGGAGTAATTAAAGTTTTGCTCAAGTGTCGATAAATTATGCGGAAGACGCTCTATGCAAATGGCTCACAACAGTACGAGCAGCTGCCAAGCGAGGCTTGACGAACTGACAACCTGACATACTGCTGGACGGAGAGATGGATAGATGGACGGACGGACAAACTGGCGGACGGACGGACAAGCTGGCGGACGGACGGACGGACGAAAGGCGGACGGGCTGTTGGGCATTCTTTCAGCCTCCGAATGACAGGCACTTCATCATCGTGTCCTTCGGCGAGTGTGTAATTCATCACGCGAACAACCGCAGCTTCCCCCTCTGTCCATCCCCAAAAGTGACATGACATGTTGAGCCGGCAAAAGTGGGGGAAACGGATCCCAGATTCAGTAATTTCCCATCCACTGGAGAAGGCTTTAAGTTCGGTGAGCCGCTTTTCGGGATGAGGCACAAGGAATGCTATTAAGCAAGTTGACATTAATCGTTTTGACTTCCAGGAGCAGAAGGAAGAAGACGAGGAGGCTGGGGGAAAAGTCAAGGCTGCCTCATGTGTCCTGGTGCTAATGAAGCTCTGGTAGTCACTAGGCTGCCTGTAATGCGAAAACAATTAAGTATGTAAAATGCAAATGACGGGCCCTAAAAATCTTGTCAAAATGCTCGTCATGCATATTGATAAGCTTAAGGAGTGGAACCGAACAGGAGGTCTGACATGATGTGCAATTAGTACATCCTACTTGGCTGTCGTCGGTGAATAAATATGAGCCTCAAGACTGGCAAATACTCAGATGAATGTATGTACTAGCCACATGTTATACATTAGCCACAAGCCGTTTGTAGAACATAATTATTACATTAAAATTTGCGTTGAAACTAACAATATGTGTTATCCATGCATACTTTCGTTCTGCACTTCACCTCAAACTGAAGCAAACGTTACTTCAGAAATCTAATCAAGCTTTAGATTTCAGTGGGAGTATTATTCCAAGAGTAGGCCAAAGTTTAATGAGGTACTAATTCTCGAATCCAATCTTCAATAATGTGCAAATAAATATGCACTTAGCAATCTCCCTGACATTTTGAATGTACATATGTCCGTCTTATGAATTCGATTTCGGCCAGAACAAAAGCCTAATTAGCCCCAATGAGCTCGTCTGCAATCAGTTGTTATGTGCTAAAATCCTAATTTATGTGGAGAATAGGTAAATTGTTGGTGCAGTTGGAATGATAAAACGCAAACTTGAAAATGGTTAGAGGGATTCGATAAACAGGATTACGCATACGCCATGTGGCACACCGCCCACAAACTTCCGTTTAAGCCGCCGGTCTGATTAAACTACTGCAAATTCTTGCATGCACTCCCATATATTTATGTTTGCTTAATTAATGAACACTAATACCCTTGTTTACTGGCCCCCAGTCCCATAACCCTAATTCTTCGCCCCCCTTACTTAACCAATTTCCTGTTGCCCAGAGCCAGGTACAAATTTTAGTTAGTTAGTGAAGATGCTGGGATCTGTTGCTTGTATTGCTTGCGTCGAACTGCACATTAATGTTAATGCAATTATGAAATTCAAATCTTGTTTATTTATGTGCCGATAATTCCGGGGTTTTGACTGAAGCTCCCCCAGTGAATTGGTACTGACAAAAGCAAATGCTGACGAAATTTACTAAGAAAGTGTGTTTAAAATAATCAGGTTTATTTTGAAAAGCTGTTAGGTTGAGCATTTAAACTCTCGCTTATCGGATTACTACCTCTAAACATAATACGGAAATTTCTTTCAACCAAATTTCTTCCTTTTAAATGAGTAGCCCCCAACTTTTCCCTCCAAACTTTCCCGCCCAGCTCAGTTCTCTTAAGAAGCGCCAATAATAAGAATGAAGTTTGAGTGCCCTTACGAGCGCTAACAACGTATTATGATGGCGATTAGCATTAAACTGGGCCAGGACCCGCACATAAAACCGTTTTATGTTCCAAATAAACAGGTGAGGGGCACAACGATGTGGGGGAAATGCAGGTGACACTCCCAACCAACAAACCGCCCTCAAAAAGATGCCCAATTTGCCGCAAATGTTTCGGCTTTTTATTGGACGCGTGCTGCTCTTGTGAGTCTTCAAAATGGCCAGAACATAAAAATTGTATTAAGCCATAAAGTGGAGCGCAGAGTGAAGAAATAAAGCAGTCAAAATAAACATAAAACGATTTTATATGCGGCTGCCAGACAATTGAATTGACTTCTTGTACTTTTCGCAAAGGCGTGTTTTGATTCATCTATTAAACTCTATTGTTCTGGCAGTCAAAACTCCATTGGATCTGAATTCATGCTTCGTCCTTCCTACTCGTAAGTTCTGCTGTTTATACTGAACAAAAAAATATGAGATTTTATATTCGACTTCTTCGAATTCGTCGATTTTATATTTTCCTTTCATATCCATTAGTCATTCTTCAAGGGCATATGCGCATATCCTGCTCACCCCAAAAAACCATTTCGGTTTATTTCATAGCTTTTCCTACATATATCCGTTGGTCGCAAAAGGTAAAACAAAACCTCTAAAAATGCTTAAACTGAAAGGAAAACGTTTAAGTTTTAAAACTAGTATGCCTAGTGGCTTAATTAAGTTTATGAGGTTAATCAGCTTGGTTATTTCTATGATGCGACAGAATTTATACAACAAGTTTGAGGAACAAGTTAACGGATTAACTTATCCACGTTGTTATACATTTCTGCAAGGTATCCTTTAGTCGCCCATCGAATGGCAACGTAATATTTTTTGCTGAACTCACGATGTTTGTCATTTGCGAGTTGTGTGATGTTTGTGCGAGGGAAGGTCGGACCACTTGAATCCAGAATCCCCCGACACCGAGTTCGAAGTCTGAAGTCAAGTGCGTTTGTTCCGTGCTCCTGCACTTGCCCCAAATATGATTTCAATATTTTTTCATCTAAGAACATTTCAATTTATGTTCCGTCGGTTCTGGTTTTGGTTCTTGCTCTGTATGCGAGTGGCCGCCCTCTGCAGTGTCCTCCGGCTTAGTGCAAACATAAATCGCAGAGCATATTACACAATGCGAGATGCGTGCCCGGCTTCCATGGATGAGGCAAGCAGGAGGTCCTGGCGGCTGTGCAGCTCCTTTTCCTGGCAGTGTTTGCATTGCAAATGGCTGAAACGGTGGTGGGGCAGCGGATTGAGTAAGCATAGTTAGGGTTACGGGAACAAAGAGCAAACTTTTTACGCTACGGTTGTCCTGTTGCTGCACTGGAGCGGAAAGGAGCGCCAAGGAGCGACAGGAGTGGGGACTCCCGGCTACTAAGGATCCAGCTTGTGTGGGCAGAGATGAGGGCTCCATGGCCCTAAGAACCCAGCACGCTCCGATTAGAGCCAGACAACGTGGGAAACTGTTGAACTATCAATATTGTACGGGGAGCGTGAACGAGATTTTTAAAATATTCATTCGTCCTTGATTAATCTTGTTCTGCAATCAATCAATGCTTGGGAAGGGTACTCGTTCAAATTAAGTGCTTCACCGTTCTCACCGGAAGCACTGAATAATAAATATTTCGTTGCAGATTATATGCTACAAAGAACTATAAATTATAGAGTTCTTTATACAAAAAAGATGAAGAAAGTTGCCTTTTAATGGGGTCATGGTTTAATTAAAAAATAATCCAATTTATTCTATTAGTATTTTTATATAAACTTTATTGGAAGTACTCGAGAATCAAGCTGAAATATATTAGCTAATCAAGACGACCACAGATCGCTCGTGTCACTCTGCTATCGCCATCGCCAAGATAGTTTCCAGCAGAAAAGAGACATTCCCAGCCAGTGGTTCGCCTCCAAAAGCGTCCTGACTGCTCCTCGTCTACGTGTCCTGCCTGCCAAAGCATTCAAATTGTTTACCGTATGAGCGGGGTGCGCACGTGAAAGCCAAAAGAAATTGTAGTAAATTTTAAATGGTACGGCAGCAAAAATGTGCAGCGCCGACTCCGCTGCTCCTCCTCGCCGAGGGTTGGGAGCAGGGAGCTGGGAACTGGGAACTGGAAACTGGGAGCTCGGATCTGGGATCCAGGGAGCCTTGACGCAGTGTAATTTATTGGCAGCACGTTTATCATGCCGTCGACTCGGCCTGAACCTGGTGCCTTCTCCTGCTCCTCCTTGAGCTCCTCCTCAGGCCCACTGACTCGGAGTCAGCAGCTCTCTCGCCTACATGCAGTGCAGCATCGTCCTTGTTCCCCCCGTTTCCCCACAACTCCTGGCGTTCCGACTCACTGGTAAGCCCAAAAAATGCAACCATGCGCCGCATGCAAAATGCCTATGCTTAGGCGTGCACTAAGCTTTAAAACGTGATCCAAAATGTGGAATAAAGTTCTATGAGGAAATAAAATGTTTAGCATGTGCACGAACTTATCTTTTCCTGAAGACCTTTTGGTTTTAAGTAGCAAAGGCTAAAAATGCTTGCATTCGATTAAAGTATTTATTCTAGCTAAAAAGAGAGTGAAAGCAATGAATCTGAAGTCAATAAGTTGTAAAGACATTTAGGATCTACAATTTCGTGCTCCCCTTTCTCACAGTGCAGTCTCCACTCAGAGCGCTGCAGTTGGATCTGTTTCCGCCCCGTTTTCCTGCCCCCAGCTTGCCACAATATTTGCACAAATTGCATCCAACGAGCGGGCGATGGCGGGCTCCTTTGCCACATCCTTTTTACTTACTTTTATCGCTAGCCCCAATGTTTGTCGAGCATTTTGAAAGCCGGCTCGAAGCCCTTTTCCCATTGTTTGTCTGCTGCAGCGGCGGCTGCAACATTCATTAAAATGTTGCCAATGTGTTTTTGTGGCAAATTGAAGCTGTCTGAGGCCTCCGCTCCGGCTGGGCATCTGGGATATGCATTTTCCGAGTAGTTTCATATGCATAAACATGAGGCATCGGATTAGGCAGCAGGTGGGTGCAGCATGGCTGGTTGTAGCAGGTATAGCAATGATTGGAAATCAGAAGTTCCTAATGGGTGCGTCAGGTGTTGCGGTGGGTTTGTAAGGGACCTATGTATCTACATGGAGATGCAGGAAACATCTTTCAGTTACCTGAATACCACGATATCTTAATAATGATTTCTTTGTCACTGAGGGCAAAAGCCAAAAGGAAAGTATAAAAAACATATCCCCTAAGGGTGAGGTTTAGTTTTTGTAGTTGAGATCTAAATGTACATGTAGTGGCAAGTCAGTTTCTTAAATAAGTATAAGGTTATGTCAAATCAATTTGTCTTCGTCCTTGTGATAAGAAAGTGTCTTCCGAAACACTTCCTTTCAGTTGGCATACCCATCATCAAACTCTCTTTTGTACATTCCTTCTTTCAAGACTGCTTCTTGTTTCAATTGCGGGGCATCCAGCATGAGCAACTGCATCTAATTGTTATTTAACTAAATCATAAACGTTGGCAATTAAGACGGCGCCCGAACTCCTCCTTTTCCAAGGCTTTTCCCACAAACTGTTGACACTTTGTTAGCAATTAGTCTGGTCAATAGAGTGGGCGAAGGAGAAGGGGCCAAATTGGTTGGGAAAACTACTGAGCTCAAGTTGAGTGAAGGAGACAGGAGCTGAGACGGAAAAAGTGCCTGGTCCAGACATCGCCTCAAATGTGGAAAATTGCAGCAATTTTTTGCCATCTAATTGGGGCAGTCACAAAGAGGAAACGGCGATGGAGGAAACGGCAGCAGGAAAACTGAAGAGGGTCGGGATGGGTGAGTGGCAGCCTGGCCAGAAATTAATTAAAATGCTGACTTCTTTTCTATTTACACAACAAATTGCGGCAAATGCGCATAAATCAAATTGTTCGCACCATTCAATGTTTGCCTTTGCCAGGCATCCTCCAAAAATATGGGACCGCGGGAAAATTCAATTTTCCATGCATATTTCATGTGTTTGTGTGTTTCCCGGCGTGTTTAAAGCCGCACTCGACGTGGCCCCTTAAAACAAACCCCCAACCAGCGCCAAAAAACCCCAGAGCAACCCAACCATGCGCAGGCCAACAGGTTTTTACCACTCGTCGTTGGTGTTTGCAGGGGTCAAATCGGTGGAAAACAAAGCAATGCAGCGGAAAAAATACTAAAGGGCTTGCGTCTCACGACTGTTTAATACCCAGCAAATCGCGACTGCGCAGAAAGCATCCTGAATTCAATAGGCCCTCAAGGCCATTCTAATTTTACTCAAATGTTAACTTCGTTGCTAAAGGTTTAAAAAGTCCTGTATAGCGGACTATTAATGTATGTAATGTACAAATCGCCATGCACACCATGAAATCAATAGACCCGAGTGATTTCCATTTCTGCGTACAAAAACAGCAGAAAAAAAGAAATGCGTGAACAAAAAGCTACCCAGGGGAGCACGCCAGAAGAGCAGAAAAGGGCATAATGGCAGTGGCGGATGAGGAGGAGGTGAGGAGGAGGATGAGGAGCACTCCTGGAGTGGGTGAAGGGCATTTGGAGCAGGGACATTCGTGCTGCTGGCAGTGACTGTCAGCCTGTTTTTGATTCATGCGTTAAATGAAAATTAATCCGATTTAATCTGTCGCTAATTAGGTTTACTTTGGGTTTGTTTCGCACCTCTCAGCGAAATCCAATGAGCAACCCCCAACGAGCTCCAACCTTCGCCAAGTGTAACGAATCGTATCGATTTCGATTTCGATATCCACTTATCCCCGAGATTGTATTCGAAATCAATTAATGTTCGAAGCGCAGTTCGAAATACAGTCAGCAATTTGCAAACGCCGAAATAGATTAATGGTTTGACTATGGAAAATGCCTTGATTTATTGCTCGGTTAAATAATTCGATTCCCATTCGAAATATTTATATCGTGGTGTAATTAATAACTGCCCCCTGTAATAAATTTGAGTGTGTTAATTATAATTGTTAATTGGTTGAAGATAAAAATGGTTTCACAACTCTCTAAGTGGATTACGGTCTTATGCTTGTGCAATTTAACCAAACTGGCATTGGTATGAAATCCCATTGTTATAAAATCCAGGCCCTTACGACCAATTTATGTTTTAGAAAACTATTTTACTATGGCTTTTATCCTTCCCAAAAACACCTTCATAAGGCTTTAAGCCGATTTAAATAACTGGCTTTGATCGCACTACGGTTTTACCTGCTCAAAGGCCTCCCCAAATCAATGCTGTTGATGACACTCATACGCACTGTTGCCCTTTCATTTGAGCCCTTGCTCCACGTCGGCTGTTGTTGACAACATTGTTTCAAACGCACACCAGCACACACACGCTGATACGCCAGTCCGCCCATATGTGGGTGTTCCTGGCATATGGCCATGTCTGTGACTTGGTTGTACACTTGAAAAAATTATGAACAAATTATGGGAACAAATAACAGATAATCGATGAAGTAAATACAATATCGTGTTTAACTGTCCCATACCACTTTGGACATTGAAATATGGAAGTACTCCATGACGATTAAACACTTAACTGCAACTCCATAACTTAACACTATACTTTCTGAGCTGTAATTCTGATTCATTTTTACCGAACCAAATGAGAGCCTGCCGCTTTTGCAGTGCACTTGCGTAGACCTGCTCCTGGCTGGTTTGGCTGTTGACTGCCTCATTTCCATAACGAAAACAAAGCCAAAAATCTGAAGTTTCATTAGACGAAACTGGCTCCCACCGCCCCTCTAACCATCTCCTCTGTTCCGTGTCATCCTGTTTTTGGGCTTCCATTCCGGCGATGTCAAGAGCCGGCAAATCCAAAGTCCTGGTGCGCACAGGATCGTCGTCTGGCAGGCGTCTGTGCCTGCCTAGATAATATGCTTAATACGTTTTTATGTGCTCGCAGTGGTTGGGCCAGGACCTGCATCCGTTGTCGGGTGTTTCATTGTTACTGCCAACTACCAACAACCAACAACCAACAGCCAAATACCAGCTCCCGGCTCCCAACTCCCACCTGCCAACTGGCATTGACTGCTGCTGGTGCCTCGCGTGAAATCAAATTTCCACTGAAACGACTTTTGGGTCAAAACAAAAACTTTTTGCTGTGGCTGATCTCGTTCGCTGGTGTGTTTTGTGCTGCCCATGAATTATGCAAAGGGCCCTAGGCTCTGGCTCGTTTTGGTTGCCTGTTGGTTATCAGAAACTATTGACCCATTAACGGTTGTTGTCTGCACAGGGATGCCTGGGTGTATGGGTGTATGGGTGTGTAAATGGCACTCGAGTGCAACAGCAGACGATGCCAAACAATCCGCAAACTAATTAACATAACGCATTAAAGCGGCAAACACTTTGGAATTATGTCAAGTGGCTCAGCTGGGCGAGGCATCAAAGGATCTCTACAACAGGGTGGATGCAAGCTGATAAGTATCCCATTTGAGGATATTTGATACCCGTTAGAGCGTCTTGATTGTAAGTAATAATTACTGCAAATAGGAAGCAAGAGTTGGTAGATTTGGTTGGAGCCAATAAGTTCGTAGGTATGAAGCTTAGAAGCTACTATTTTGATTGAGTTTATTATATTACAAAAGAAATCTTAAGATTTCGCTGGGCCTACTGCAATAAACAGAACGTAGGGTATCGCTTAGCCGATACCACGTTACTTACTTTCCTCTTTCTCTCTTCAAAAATGCATTTGCATCCATCAGGAAGGGAAATGGTGGATTCTGGAAAAGTCTGAAGGATGGGTGCGACTTGGACGCTTGGAGCTGGAGCTTTGTTTGCGCTTTGACACGCGTCCCGACACTCAAAAGGCAGCTCAAAGAAACTACTGGGATGATGATGACGATGATGTGGGTAGTGATAGAGACGGAGATGGAGATGGCGATGGTGATGAAGGTGGAGATGGTGTTGCGACGTCCCGACATTTTCGACAGCGAAGAAGACTCAAAAGCGCCAGACGAAGCATATTAAACACTCGAGTGGCGCCACTCGCCTTCAGTTAGTCAAAGAAACTGAGTTTGAGAGCCAAGATGCCATCTCCAGTATATGGCAAAGGATTCGCATGTGATTTGATCAATTGGCTGAATTAAGCAGGTAAAGCATTTTCCATTGATGTTATTTTAAATAAAGTTTATTCATAATTACCAATACTTCATTCCCACATAACTTTATTGTTTCCCCAAGATACTGCAGATAGCAGTTTTTTAATTTGAACTAAAGTACTTTTGTCTCAATATATCTTTGGTTTAAGTGTAATTAATTCAATACGGGCATAATATTTAAGTACAGAACTTGTCGGTGGCAGGCATTCCGCGTGAAAAGTGCTCGAAACAATCACTTAATCGGCCGCATCTCTAGAGCTGTTAGCACTTGTGCTCGACTCATTATTCGCTCATTATTTACGTTAAAACAATGGTGGGCCGTAATAAGCAATTACATAAAAGTTGATGTAATTATTAATTATTCAATGTAAATATAAATATAAATAAAAGTCACGACGCTGTGCGCTCGCGATGGCCGTGTGTGGGAAGGAAAATAAATGTATTTAAATTTATTGCATAATAAAGATTAAATATTTATTTACACAACGTTTCAATTAACTTTCGGCTTTGCTGACCCCCATTCCCACCCCCATTCCCACGCACAACATTGCATTCCACTCGCGACTATTATCCTGTTTTTGCGCCAATTTAATTATAAAATTTATTGTTTAAGCCCGCGTCAGCAACAAAATGGCGTCCGACAAACCGGAAGTAGGTTGACGCCGGCAGCCAAAAACCAGTTGAACGACCTTCCCCTGTGTGCATTTGTATCTGTATCTGTATCCGTATCCCTTAGTATCCCCATCGTCTGGGAATGTGCCACATTTTATGCGGCAAGGCGCGGGAATGTAGGCCGTAAACTTGCCATAAATTCCCCCGAGCCACACGCACAAATGGCAAGGAATTCGCTGTGGGTTTCGCTTTATCTTCTCTCTTTTCTGTGTGTATGTAAATTTCACTCAATTGACATTGGTCAAGGGGTTGCAGTTTTCCCCCGGGGGCCTGCAGTTTTCCCTGTTAGCTCTCGTTTTCCTGCACTTCAAAGTCAACGCAGCTGTTGCCCGGGCCAGGAAAAAAGCGAGTCCGGAAACTGCACGGAAACGGAAGTCGCAGTGGCAGTGGCAGTGGCAATGGGATAAAAACAGGGCGGTGGTGGAGGAATGGGAAGCAGCACAGACAGAGATGGCCAGAAGTAGCAGCTGTGCTGACCAGCCGCACACTTCCCAATACCCACCCATCACTAGCCGCCCCGCTCGTCCTTTTCTTCCGTGCCAAATGTCCGTGGAGAGATGAAAGTCGCGCTGCTGCTGTCGCTTTCAAAAATTCATATTCGTAATTGTTGACTGTATTGTCGCCCCAGGATTGTTGCCACTGCCACAAACCCACACTCCGTTCGCCGGGAGGAGTGCAACAGTCAAGATTCGTTAACGGCGATAACCGAGTGGCGGACAATGAAGTGCAAATGGGGGAAATTAAATTGAATGGACTCGCTCAATTCCAGAACCATTCAATTTTATTTTATTTTACGATGCATTTGCTTAGTGCAACGCTGAATATCGTTTTTTATATCGAAATAATGTGGTGCCAATATATGGCCATTGTACGTATAAGCCCCTTTAGGCTTCGTAACTGCTTTCAATAGTACATTATTTTGGCTAAAACGAAACCCTCTACTCAAGCTTTCTCCCCCTAGTTCCCACTGTTTAGAACTTTCCATTCTCGTTTGGGATTTGGCACCCAGCTGGACCCTCGTGCAAAATGTACAATATTTTACTGGCTAATCTTATGCGGCCGGATCCGCTGAGTTCCGGCTCAGCTTTGCCAGCGTTTTCCGCTATCCGGCTATATCCTCGCTGCATGCCCCATGCATATGTCTTGCACATCCTGTCCCGCCAGCAACATGCAACATGCCGCATGCAACATGCAACGAGCTTAAGAGGTTCCTTAAAAGAGGAGCTCTAGGAAGCCATTCGCGGTGCACCAAATAAATTATTGCGGGTTGAACTTTTCACTCCGCCATAAATTGTCGCCTGAGCCGCCACTTTATGGCAGCCCACCCCCTGCAAATGGTGGGGAAATTATTTTTAGCCCCTCCCTGATAAGCAACTCGAAAATTGATGGAACTTTCTTTCGCTTCCCTGCGGCTCAATGGGTTTCGGGAGCACAGAAAGAAAGTAATATGACTTTTGCCGAAACATACATTCAACGGAATCTTCTTATTAAAAAGTACTATTTATTTTTCAGAAGTGCTACGTTTTACAGTGACAAAGTCTTTGAATACATTTCGGAAATTTCTAAATTTGTCTCGGTGTGCACTTAGCAAAGTGCCGCCAGCATTATTCCCCACATCATATTTGTGTGACCCACACCCGCACGGAGTGCAATCTCCACTGTGGACCCGATTCCCCCACTCCGATTCTCCTGCTCCAATTCTCCGGAGCGGATAGCTGAGAGCGGAGTAAAGTGCAGACATCGCTTTGTTAATTGCAGACGGGAAGACCGCCGGCACTGAAGAGTTTAATTGAAATAATGTGATGCACTCTTGGCGGGGGCACAAGTGGAAGAGACATTAATAATAATTTTGTCTTTTTTGGTTTGTCTCTCCAACGAAGTTCGTTCCCCAAAAAATAACAAAGCGGACATGGGCAGAAGCTTAATTGCTTAAGCCTAATGGAGCTTATGATTTGTCGCAGAAGTCATCTACATGCCATTTTGGAGCTCTACTTCAGTTGCAGCTGCTCGAGTTCGTAAGCTCTTGAGATTGACGTTTATAATTGTCTGTCTCCGATTTGCTCTGTTTTGAGATATGATGCCATATTTCTCAATTTGTGATATGCTGGCAGATTTCCTTTCAAGTTTATCGTTAGAAACGATATTTCTAATCTTTTTTTTCGTATATTTGTACCTCAAAATCATTTATTTAAAGATCTCTTAAATATTAAACTCCTCCTGAATCTGGTTGCGATTTACTATCATTGAATCGCAATCGAATTCGCTGTTCAGCATTCAATTTGCCAGCGCAATGTTAATAGGTTACAGCTCATCTGACCAAAAAAATAATTGAAGCAAGTTTCTGACGAAATGCAGTCGAGTGGAAGATATTTGCACGCCTGCACCTCGTCGCTGCCCCAATCCAACTTGGTGGAACTTTATGCAGATTCTCCCCCTAACCCCAGTCCGCCACCAAGACCGCCCCAGAAATGATCTATTGTGGAGCTGATGCCGTTAAAGTCATCTTTTGGATGGCAAATGGAATGGGACGGGACTTGGAAAGGAGTCAGGAGTCGTACTCTGCGAAACTTGCGGCTGCAGCCCCGAAAGTTAAGTGAATTGTGCAAAGTTTCTCGTTCGCTGCAAATTTGTTCGAGGCACCCCGTAATAAAAGTTGTAGGACATAAAATAGTATGGCTAGTGTACCGAGTCCCACTCCCGAAAAAAGCTAAAAGGTAAATATGGCCCAGAAGCAGGTACAAAAAAGCAACAATAGCCACACAATGGGCCCCATGGAATGTGCCACCAAATGCAAAAATGGCTTCTGTGGTTTCAATGGCAACGCGACGACTCGGCTTTTCCGGGAAAGGGACTTGCCCGCTTTTCCAACAACATCGGGTGAACCGCTGACGCTGCGAAATTTACAGTTGCGAACTTTTATGGTGTTGCACTTGGCCAGGCGTCCGCCAGGTGGCGCCCCATCACACACACACACACACACACACACCTGAGCCACCAGTTGAATTGACACAGAACAACGTAAAATGAAAAGTTTTTATAAGCGGTACGAGATGGAGTGAAGGGTATGCTGAGCTCTGATGATAACAGGTTTAAATATATTACATTTTATACTAAAATGAGCTGAGCGTAGTGTATTAGATATTTTCAATCTAGCTGATAATTTAATAATAATTATTAATAAATAATAAATATAATGCGAAAGAGTCGGCAATTACTAGAATAAATGAAAGACCAAAACACATCGTTTTCATTTTAAACTAATATCTAAACTAATATTTAACAAATATTATCCATATTAATGGGTAATTCGAGTTCGAACTGCAATTCTTTTCCCTCGACCATCAGCACAGGTGTAATTTGCAACTGTTGTTGTTGCAGGAGCTCTTTGCCAGATGAAGTAATAAATGTTGCATTTAATGTATTAGGGGTGTAGCGGTGTCGGAGGATATGGTATGGATCGAGATGGAAATGAGGGAGATTTCATGCGCACTATAAAAGTGATTTACAATTGAGATTGGATCGGCTGCCTTGGTAATGACTACTTTAAAGGAAGTTCATTAAAGGTATATGCAGATGAAAAGAGGTGAAAGCTTCGTTTACAGGTGTATTGCATGATTATCACATTGCCTTAAAGGTTACAAATAGCCTTTGAGCAGATTGCTATGATAAATATATGACATTCCCTTAAAATGGTAAATGGTAAAATTCCCTTATGTATTTAACAAACTGCTTTTGGGGCCACTTACCTTAATATACCGACATATATCCCATTATCCCTTGAAGCCCCACAAATGCGCACGTCTTCAGTTATACCGCCATAATCGGTTGTTAAATTCGTATTACATCCAAATAAAGTTTGCGCACTGGTGAGCTTGGGCTTCCTGAACAGGCACCCCGCCCAAAACTGATCCCCCACTTGTAGGACTTCCCGATACGAACTTAATGACATCGCTGGGGGAACACGGAGGCATTCGAAATATGTGCGGACCTTGTCCGACTGTCATGCGATATCATAAATCAAGTTGGACACTCGCCCGGCTTAGCTCCTCAATTTCAGCATGGGACAGTGCAGCCGATTAATTGATTGTCTAAATGCACTTGTAAGCAACTCGGCAAATCAATGAAGTGTGGAAAACAGCATAAAGTCTTTCAACCTCCCGCGCACATCGCATTCACTTCTGGACGCGGAGGTCAGAGGAGCTGACGGCGACTCCCAGACGGGCAAATAAAAAATAGAACGAGGCAAAAAGGCAGCAATAAAAAACCAAACCTCGAGAAACAAAGAACTCTTGTCTGGGAATTGGATTTTGCGGTTTCACGTTTCAAATTACCATCGACAGCAGCTGACAGATATACCAGGGGATAGCCGGATAGCCGAGCGGGTAAGAGATTCCCTGGAATGCCGCATCGCAGTTAGCCACTGTTAATTGTCACTATCGTTGTCTGGTCGGATCGGTCTGGTTCTGGTGCTGTTTCTGGTGCTGTTTCTGGTTCTGGCTTTGGTTCTGGAGCCACCTCCGAGTGTCGCAATTATGCCGTATAGCATTTCAGAGGGCGTGTGTGGCGCTTTTTTATGGGAATGGCCGGCACGTCAGCGCGAACAACTCCTTCACCCATCCCCCTTTCTTGGGGGAAACCAGCGAGTGATTCCATGGTAATCGCTTGGAATTTGTCTGGAATTCATCCGCATCTAAGCCACGCTTCGTTGGCTCTCGAAGGTCTTTGGGGTTTGGGGAGGACGCGAATGTGGAATTATGCTGGCAAGTTCATCAAGCTGGTAAATACTGTAAGAGTTCTTACTTTTGCAGAGAAATTGAGGGGATTTTTATGCATATGTATGGCATGGAGCATAATAATCGTCCACACAACCATTCAAGAAAAAACACTTTGCTGGCCATTGTGGGTATATATGTATTTATGAACGCATTTCTAAGTATTTACCTACATTGTAAAGTTGGCACTAAAAGCTTTCAAGAAAGTAATCATGAAATACATTTAGGTTGGCTTCTACAATCCTTGAATATTTATTTATTTTTATTCCTTTTGTACCTTGATATAATGTCCAAGAAGCAAGCCGGCTTACTCACTCCTTGTCATCTTTGTTTCACACTGCAGTAAAGCTGGTCGGCAGGTTGGCTTAATCATGTTAAGCATTTTATGGACAAGGCTCGCTGGTTCTGCTCCCAGGCCGACTACTTTTTGCTGGTGCACCAGAAAACCTTTTTGCGGCTGTCATAATTGTAATTTTGGTCACTGCAGGGCTGCGGCACAAAGTGCATAAATTTATGATGACCGGCCCGGAGTCAGATTGAGACCGGGAGACCAGGAGACCAGGAGAACAGGAACAGCCATTCCCGGTGCTACCCCTGACACAGATTCGGCAATGTCCGCATCATAAATGTCACAGAACAGCTTAAACATACATATATATATATTCATTCCATCTATATGCTAAGTTATGGTGCGGTCCGTACTCCGCACATCATCATTTTCAAATGGCAGGACTCTAGGCAGAGTTGGAGCTGGAGACTTGTGGTTAAGTGCATATTGAGCAGCCTTTTTGATGGAAAGCAAAAGTTTTCGGCATGCTGTTGCTGCCACTCGAAGTTAAGTGCTTGACCGTTGGGAGGTGGACGATTCAAAGTTGGTTAATAGAATGGCCAAGTGAACTCGAGACTCGAGTTCGCCAGGATCGTCTTGGGTATCAATAGCCGCAGTTTTGAACTTCCTCTCAATTGACCGGCCCCGTTCTGCCCCACAGATATTAGTCTATATATATATATATATATTTATAACTTACCAACATGGCCAACTTGTTGGCTAGTGCAGTCAGGCAATCATTTTCGGCCACTCTTTGTTAGATCGAGTCCTCCCGGGTGCCGATTTTATTGTTGACTGAACATTTACACAATTTATACGTCAACGTTTGTTCCATTTAAAATTGAAAACAATTTCCCCTGGCTTAGTGAAGAACAATGCAAGGCCACAAATAAAGGTCCATCAGATACATCAACCGAAATTGTTATCCACATTCGGATGACTGGATGGATGGTTGGATGGCTCGGTGGCTGCACGGCTACTGAATGGCTGTTATCAACGCATATATGCATATGCAGCCAAAATATATACATATCTAAGCCTGGCTGAATCGCTCTTAAATAACCAAACAATAACTGCAAGTGGAAAACAACACAGCAGGCGATTGCCGTTGGTCTGCATAGCATTTTTATTTACTCACACATGTGCCACAAAAAGGATTCGATTCGTAAAAAGGACTAGAGCTAACAGAATAGAAAATTGAAAACGCATTTTGTTTGCCAAAAATTTGCGAAAGGACTGATACAAAATAAACAAAATAAGCTACTCAAATCCATAAGCAGAACCCAGTTCTAAAGTCAATCTGTAGTCACATGAAACCCAGCTACCAAAAACCCTTTTTCCATAGAATAGCTGAAATAAAGGGATATTTAAAAAAACCGGAACAGTTTAATGGCGTACACAGACCCATCTTATTCAGTCAAAAACGTTACGTTATGTATATTTTTAAGCACACAAAGCTGAGCCCAAATGTACATTAATGATTTCTCGAGCGTGGAAAAAGGGATTTGAAAAAGCTGCCTCCTCGTTTTCATCCAATTAGAATATTTCCCACTCCTGCCAACCTTTTCGTGATCAATTTCATTTCCTGCATCCTGCATCGTGCATCCTCCATCCGCATTACATGCATCCAAGCCCATAAAGTTGTAAGGCACACCGCCAATAAACATAACAATGGATGGGTCGCTGCGGAGGATCGGATAGGGGCCATGGGCATGCCATGCGGACCCGTTTAGGAGCAGGACCTCAATTTGTTTTAGCGCTAAAAACACAAATAAAACACAACTCCTCGTGGCATCGACAGTGGGGGACCCTTGAAAAAACCACACCAATTTGCAGCTGCAGCCAACATTTTATGCCGGGATATTCAACACCAAAAACATCGACCATCGACTGAAAAATCGTAAAAACAGTAAAGAAATATCGCTGGAAGGGGCAGAAAATGTGGGCGGGAGGAGAAAAGCTGGACGGCGAAAAAATATGTCTATTTAAATTTGTTTTGTGGTCTCGTTGTGTTCGTCTGCGGTTCTTTTAGGTAATTTGCACATTTTACACGCAGACAGGACGAGCACAGGACAGGACATAGATACACATTGAACCGTGGACGAGAGGGGCACCCGACTATAACATAAATATTGAAATGTATTTGGCAGCTGCGCTCGAGTTTCGGCCAAAAGCAAACAAGTGAGGGGATTCGTATTCGTATCTAGGCATGGGTGTATCTGCGTACATCCCCCTTCTTCAGGGGAAATAGGAAATAGGGTAGCTAACATATGGCTTGTCGTACAGCGGCACGTGATTTGCATTTTGAGGCGATTGCCGACGCTTTATAATGTGTAATATGTAATCATAATGCAGCGGGAATTAAGGACGATAAAAATATTAATCATACGCCGCGTGGCGCTCATTATGCGCCACTTGAGGAAAATTCCAAGACGCAGCCAGCGGCAACGAGGCCAAATGAAAGAAGAAAAGCCACTCATCGAGCAGCCAGGGTAAGCTGGTAAGGAGTGAGCTCCCAGTGGAATGGAAAGTGAAAGGCTCCTCGCAGAGGGGCGTAACGGCGTAACGTAACGGGCGTAACGTAAGCAGTCCTTTTCCCAGTCCAAAACGGAAGTTGGAAAAATTTAATTAAAGCTGACTACGCTGTAGGCGCCCCACAAGCGCAAGAGCTGCGGCAGGGTGGGCGAAGTGGAAAAGTGGGGAAAGTTCCTGGCCAAAAGTTGATTTTATTTAAGAGTTTTGAGAAAAAGCGAAAATTGTGTTAGGCAAACGGAAGCGGGAAGATCGATAAAAGAAGAAATCATAAAAGGATAAGGTAATCAAATAATAGTGCTTCAAAGCACTAGCACTGCCCTATTGGGCTTCTTTTCATCCTGCAGAAAATGTTATTTTGTTATTATTATTATCAGAATATTTGATTATTATTCGCGTGGAACTAGCAGTATAGCACGCTTTTAGACGCTATATAATTTTATTTTTACCAGTAGAACACCAATTTAACGACCAACTGCTCATAGGTTAGTGCTTTATAGCCTCGCGTCGATAAATGGGGCCGTTTTGCTCGAAGCCCGCGGTACTGTTGCTCACTAAGCGAGTCGCTTGTTTATACAGTGGCCTCTTTTGTGTCCAAACCAAATGTCTAACCGAGCGTCTTTATGTCCTGACATGTCCTGTTCTACTCCCGGGTGGATGTGTGTGTGTGTGTGAGTGCATGTGGGTTAATAACGTCATTTATTATGCACTTCTTTCCGGCATTTCCGGTATTTACCGCGCACGCGACACGACACATAAATGTTGCTATAAATTTTGTACTGCAGCGCCGCAGGACCCCGTGCATCTGTGTGCTTGTGTGTGTGTGTGTGAGTGTGTGTGAGTCGAATGCAGTTCACGTTTGCTCGGCATTCCTGGTTACGACTCCTCCGACGATGTCTTCACTGCGGTCTCGCGAGGTACGTACTTCTGCTCAAATAACTTGCAATTTATTTACCACATATATATATACACAAAAATGCATGTGTGTGTGTGGGCTGTGAAAAGCGACTTCCGCTGACGCCTCCGCCATTTTGTTGGCGCGCCACAAACGCCATTTTGCAAGGGCAACAACATGGCGTCGAAAGAAATGCAAATGCGAGCTGCAAACTGCGAAATGCGAAATGCACGCCACCTGTCCAGAATCCCTTGGATCCTCTCCGCACCTGAGCTGTATTTTATTTTATTCCGTTGCCTTGGCGGTTTATAAATTTGTATTTCCCCCGTTCTGCTTGTTTTTGCGATTTTACGGCGCAAAACTTTACGGTTTACGCGGTGAAAGTGGCTTCAGTTACGCCGGAGTTCCTTCGTTGCACATAAATTTCCATTTCGTTTCAGCCATTGGTTTTGCCCAGAAATTGAGTAGCTGCGACTCCTCATAAATCTCAGCCAGTTCAATAAGGTAAACAGCAAGCAAAAAACCGAAGCTTGAACTTTGAAAGTTTTTGGTCCTGCGTTACATGATTTGCATTTATATGCAGTTCGGCTTTTCCAAAGCTGCTTCCGCCGGAAGTATATTAAATGTACATGCATGGGAGTGAGTCTAGTGCTTCGTTCTGGCCTGGCCTGCCCTTCTTACAATCTTAAGTGCCTGCAATAAGCTGCTTTTGTGGCGGCAAGACATAATCGTATTATACAATCTTTACCTCTGTGCATACTCGTATAAATATATATATATACTTATTTGTGTTTACTAACCACATCGCGGACATCGCAGCTAATTAATATCAACGGCGACCACCAAGAATGTTGCTCAATTAGAGAACATCATGTGTTGTACGGCTCCACCGCAATGGAGCTCGAGCCTCCCACATCGAAGAAATTGACATAAATTAATATCAGCAGCAGTGGTGTAGAACACGACAATGGAGGGGATATGGGCCCTATCTTGCAGACACAAGCATTTAATCAGGAAACCAACTGCTTTTAACTAGCAATATGATACAAATATATTTTTTTCCAAGCAAAGTATATACTTCGTTAAATAATTGTTTTATTGCCACCATTTTAGTTAATAAATAATAAATAAACGCCTAAACAACGGCCATGAAGTCGTCAATATGTGAGTTACTACTTTAGCTTTAGTTCATAATTTGCTTATTGAAAACGAGAAAGAAAGTGCACCCTTAGAGCTAATATTTTTCACTACGCCACTGCACGAAGTAGCGAGCTTCGACAGGCGCGGCGCCATCCTCTGTTCGCCGGATCTCCTCGTCCTGTTTATTTATTGCCATAATTCAAACTCAATTTTTATCTTTCAATGCTCGGGTTCCTCGTAATTTGCGCGAATTGGCGGGAAAAGGGCGGGACGGACTGTAAAATATGCAAAAATAATTATGCGCCAAGTGCAGCCAAACAGTACTGTGCAGGACTGTACCGCCTCGCAGTGAATCGCTGCATGAATGCAGTTGTAAATGTGTCCGTTTATTTGTTTGCTATTTGTTTGTCTATTTGCTTGTTTGCCGCTCCTGACAAACCGAATGGCGTGGAGATGGTGATGGTGATGGTGATGTCTGTTTACTTGGCCGCCCGCCTATTTTGCATAGTTTGTCGGCCGGCTGCTGAAGGGCGGTGATTTCAAAAATTTTAACTCATTTGATTTGCATGAAATTTCATTGGCTTTCCTCGGTTTATTTACCTCACTTTGATGTGCCTGCACTGGCCGAAAGCGTAGCTTTTTATCTGAAATATATGCTGATTTATTTTAGAAACACCAGGAGTTACATTGGTGTAGCCATAGAAAGCTACGCTTGTAATGAAAGGCCAATTGCTGTGATGGGCTCTCAGTTTCAATTAATTTATATTCCTTCGATGATTCGCCAAGTGTATCTCTGGCATTTCGCAACATTTCGCAACTATAACTACATAAATTGATGTGCATTTATAATTGTTCGGAATGTACACACAGAGAGTGCTTTCGTTTTATCACCAGCTGAACAGAGCACGAGCCGAACCAACTCGCAATTGCGAATGGCCATAATGAAAATGTAATTTCATTTCTGGCCAAAAGACCCATCACTTAAAACACTCCGCTCAGCCCGGCCAGCTCCTCATCGTCGTATCTGCGTGCCCCTCATCCATTGGATTGTTTGTCGTTGGATTCCGTGCCGCGCTGTTGTTTTTCGCTTATGAAATTAATTTTCATTGATTTGGCAAACGTTGAATTCATAATTTTGACGCATTATTTTTGTGTGAATTTCGAATTGTAATTATCTGAATAAATAGGCGCATTAAAAGATAATGACCATTTGGGGAAGTGCTCGGATTTATCGTTTCGAGGCTGGCTCTCTGTTCTGTTCACGGACTTTGCTGGTAATTTGCACATGAAAAGCAAAGCCTAGCATAATATAAATCTAATCGCAGATGAAGCATGCCTCGTTTTGATAATGAAAATCGGTCTAGAAATCAAAATGTGAAATGTGATAATCGATTACGCAAAATTTAATTTTCGTTGTTTGAGCACAAATGTTTTAGAGATTTGACTAATTAGAATAATATCCTCTCAGCATGTACAAGTAGTCCGAATTAACCTTATGTCTTGGTGTTTTTTGTATTCCAACTGAAGAATTAAGTTAAGCATGCCGCAAACCAGTAAAAATTCGTAATTATAAATGCAGCCACTTCAGGGCCACTCTCGAAAACAATAACCTTGACATCTTAATTAAGCAACTTGCCATCCACGAAATTGGCACTCGAAAATCCGAGAACGACTCCAGCGAAAGGCAGAGGAAAACTTCAACAACATTTAACACATTGCCAAATCTACCGAAAAGCCCCTTTTTCTGTTCAGGCTCGGAAAAGTGCAGAGCCGGGCCAGAGAGCTGGACTGGAAAATCAGGGGAGAAAACTACGAGAAACACCCACTGCAGAAGTTCATGAAAATTTTATTTACACGCTACCAAACGGTCCGAATTAATCTCTTGGCAAATTTATTTGAAAATGTGCCATAAAAATGCATACAAAAAATAAGGAAAATCGAGGCGCAGAGGGTGAGAGCTGAGCAAACAAGCTCTATACAATTTTCCCTCACTTGACGCTTTCACAATTTCCACCCAGCTTTCCGAGCACACAACCCACACTTCTCTAGTTTCTTTAGCGTGAGCTGCTTGATTTTCGATTTGTTTCTTAATTTCTGTTCATTTGTTCGCTGCTCAACGATTTGGGCAAACACATCGGGAAAAGCGAGGGGAAGGAAAATCCCCGGAGTGTCCACCCAGCCGAACCATAAATACATCCTCCCCTTTCTGTCATCAACTGATTTCCCTCTGATTTATTTGCAAATGCGAAATTTGCTTTTTATGTTTCTATTTTTATTTACTTTATATTCGCACCACGACTTCGGTAAGCAGTGCGCACAAAATCCAGAGGGCGAGTGTCGCCCATGCCACGTCCACGCCCCCTCTATTGCCGCCCATCCCTCCCCCTCAACCCCTCCACCACTCAACCCCTGGAAGGTGTGAACATGTTTTCTTTTCGGCTTCCACCACCCCGCAGTTGGGTAATTTTTCCCTATTTTGTTCAGCACTTTCACTTGGCTTCACCGCATTTCGACTTCTTTCCCGGCTGCCTTCGCTTTTCCTCCACTTTTCTCTGTTCTTTTCCTTTTCGCCGGCATTTACTGTACACACAATATTCATTGCAATTTTGATGCTCCAATAATTTGGAAATAAGTTGGCAACGGTTGAAAGGGTTGTTGGGTACTTGGGAGCCGCGGAGTGAAGGCACTCGTGTTCGTTGAGTAAATTTGGGTTAAAATGCATTCTATGATGCACTTAAACATTAAGCCATATTCGAAATCTCAAAACATGTTGCCTGCTTGAATAACAAGTCCTTCACACTGGAAAGGAGTATTATAAACAAGTCAGGATATTGACAGCTCGTTTGGCTTCCTTTCACCCCAGTCGGTGGTGCCACCGACTAAGCCAGCAACAAATCCCTCAGGAGCTCTTAGGCAACACCCACCAACAACTGGCAGCTTTTCGGGATTCATCCGCACCCAGCTCACACCTAATGAATCAATTCACCTCTATCCATGTGATTCAACCACCGAGTTGTGATTCAAAGACCACCGTAAACTCTCTTATCTGCCGGGCTCGAAATGAGTCATATGTGAGTTGGACCTGCCCACCTAGAGAGCGGAAATCACAGTTGCGAGGCCGAAGCACCCAAAATAGGCGAGAAAGAAGCCCTAACTCCAACCCCGGGAATTAACCAGAAATCCTGGCCGGGCCATGAATAAAAGCGACAAATGTCAGTTAACGCCTAACGCCTCGTACCCACCCAAAACCCAAAGCAGTCGCGATGTCTATATAAATTTGCATTAGAGGCAAACGAAGGGTCGCATTATATCGTTTCCTATCAGTTGTGTTCAGTTCTGTTCGGTTTGTATGTTCTCCTACCGCCTGTCGTCCTTCTTCATATGCATAAATTATCTGCAGAAAAGGAAGTGCGCAGCGATTTCATTGCTGTCAGGCATCCGAAATGGGAGAGTGCGAGAACTTGTTTATATTTAAATTAGTAGGCAACGCAAACAAGGCTGGCGAGGACATCGGAAAGGAAAAAAGGGTGATGGCACAATCCTCGCACCACCGTAGCCACCGCCACCATAACCACCATTACCACCAGCCCCATCATAACCAACCCCCTCGGCAGAAGCCACCACCTTCACAGAAAGGACCTTGAATTGTGACATCTGATTTGCTTTGGTTGGCGCGGTAATGAGCATTTTATGAAGATGCCTCCGAACTGACAACTTAATTAAGTTGCTATTGTATGCACCGGCGGTTGGGGGATGGACTTAAGGATGACTCGGGACTCGGAACTCGGAACTCGGAACTCGGAACTCGGAACTCTGGAAGGGAATATGGTTATTGGGTAGGGTGCTGAAGGCGGCAGCACTCTATCTTCTGTTTCTTGGCAATCAGAGCTCATTGTGGGCAGAGTGTCATAGCAGCATCAGAGTAAGCTCCTTATGACGCATGCCCCATTATGATCGATCGATCCGAACGCAGGTCGGGCTGGAAGTCAGACCGCTGACTGTGCAACAAATAACTGCAATTAATTTCAAGCGATCCGCTTATTAATTAATAACTGGGCTGGCCAATGGTTTTACACCTCTATAAATCTGAAAGTTAAATCGAATGAGAAATTCAATTTTAATTCCTTACTGAATAGAACACATTTCGTATCATATGTGTTATTTAGTGATGCCTTTCTTAAACATAAATATACTCAAGGTAGTGGTGCTTCTTGCCATAGCCTCTTTTATCTCAGTGTAGGCGTGGACACATCGGTCGATAGTGAGGCAAAACTTGTTGCTGGCTATCTTGGAGCTCAATGTGCCCCCAGCCCACCAAAACTGCCCCTGCTAACTAATTTGTGGTTGTTGCAACTCATTAGCGTGCAATTTTGGTGTGAAATTGATTGTTGGTTGCTGCAAGATTTCAGTTAGTCGATCAATCAACTAGAAAACGAGTTTTCGCTCAGGTGAGTGGTTGATAAGTTGCTGGGCATGAATTAGATATGGCAATGGCTGGATTGCAAGAATAATGGATGGATGCATTCATTGGGCAACGGTGGTGAACCACATAAGAAGGTAATTGATATTTTATCAAAACATTTCAACATATCAATCTCGTTCTTTTCATTCACCATGTCTACTTTCGTTGAAGATTGTTTGCATAAAGTTGCAAATAATGCAAATCAACTGGCATCCAAGTAATTTAAAACAGTGGCCTTCATTTCCTGGGCTTCTGCTCGTCAAACTCCTCGTTGACGATTAAACATTGTCCCAACATTTCCATTGTCATACCCATTTCCCGTTGCTGTAACCCCAGCCTAATCCCAAACAGAAACCGCCTTCCGACAATGATTACCGACTCATGGTCAGAGTCAAATATTTTAATAAAGTGCCCGAAAACTGTCAGTGGCAAGAACTCAAATTACACTTCATTCTACAGAGGGATTTCGCCCACCCAGCCCCAGGTTTTCCCATCTGCTGGGAAAACTCTGTAAAATGCAAAAGACCCATTCTCAAAGGCATTGTTTGCTGCACGTTGGACTCGCCCGGAGTCGCTTGGAGTCGCTTGGAGTCGCCTGGTGGCATATTTATTTAAGCAATCAACAGACCGCTGCTGGAGCCTCATGCTGCTGCTCATGCCTCCTCCCGCAAATCAAAAACACAGAACTAATTCCTTTGACAATGCCACACGCAGTTGCTGGGTATTCTGGTATTTTGAGTGGGAAACTGGGTCCTTCGGGCATCCACCCCATTCCTCTGCTCAAGCTGATGATGCTGTCAAAGATGCATTCAAGGATTAAATTAATGTCACTGCCACCGGACAATGGGAACAGGATGGCACTGGGATCCATCCACACAGCCTGCAGTGCTAACGCTTAATTGTTTGTAGGCAGCGAGGAGAACCTGCCACCGAAATGAAGTCATAAAGAAGCTCTTAAGTATGGAAATGTATTCCCGGGGCCAAGGGTCTTCATCTACATCTTGATTCTGGGCCCTATTCTTTAAATCAAATCGCATTAACATTTCTATACAATTTTCTGCCCAGCTTCTTGACAAAGCAGTGGGAAAATAGAAAAAAATAAAACAAGAAACTCTCGTTGGAATATAAACTGTTTTGTTGTTGGGCGGCCAGAAAGTGGCTGGGGCAAAGCGCATAAAAAGGATATTTGACACTTTTAAATGTGCGCTTATTGTGACTGCTCCGCCGCCCTTCTTCCCTATTTTTTATACAGATTTTCCTCTTTTTATTTCCTTTGTCTGTTGAACTATTTGCTGGGCTGCCTTCAATTTTTGTTATATTTCTTGCGCTCTTTTTTTATTGTTTGCTTTGTGTGTCTTGGGTCTTGACTGCCATCACAGCAGCCAGCAAAAGTCCCCGAGGTTCCCCCTTCCGCTCTGGTAAAATCAAATCTATTGTCATCTTGCCAGCTTCGTCGTAGTGTTTATCCATACACTGCCCCGAAAATATTGGTTTGGTTTATGAATCATACATAGCTTGAGTTCAATTACCGGATGCATCTGTATGCAGATTTAAAACAGATACATTAACTAAACAAAACAATACCAGACTGACTGCGTTACTTGCAGACAAATTAAGGTCCTTCTTACTGTGCATTTCTTACTGTGTAACTCCGCAGGTCCTTCGATAAAAGGGCCTGCTCTGCGCTTAGCTCTTTGGCGGTGTCTCCATCCATCGCAACCTTCGTATCCTTGGGCTGTGTGGCGTGGTTTAAAAGCTCCGAGCCTTGGCTTTTATTGAGTTTTTATTGTTTTTTATACGCCCTGTCCCGATATCGAATCCCGTCTGCCTGCTGCGGACTCGAGATGCGGTACGTCACTGCTGATAGTTTTATTATCAGGAATCAATGATCTATAAGTATTTTCCAGCCACGTTCCCCGTTTCCGCTTCTCTTCCTATTGGTCGCATTCTGTCAGCACGTACAGTGGGCAATGCAGCTCAACTTGATTACAGTGGGTACTGTACTGAAGATTATTCAAAACACTTAATAAGAGTGTGCTTGCTAAATAATTTTATCAAATTTCTACTGATCTTCTACCCGACCTGATCATTATAATATCCAAATGGTACATAAAATTATAGTATATTTCGTGCGTGTTCACTGTTGAGTCTATAATCAAAAGGGCTTTGGAAGTAAATCCATTACATCATCCACTTTCAGTGTGGCATCCTTGAAAGCTGGAAGACTGGAAAACGTTTGGCCTCCTGCGTGGTAGTCGGCACCATGCTCACAACATCAAATGTATGTCAATAACACTGGCCAACACAATTCTCCGTGCTGTCAGCACGACTAGCTACCTTGTCTACATATATTCCCCTTCTCGAGACATTCGGCAAATCGTATTTCAAAAATTCATTCCACTTCCCCGGAAGGGAATGAAAAATAAAAGCAAAAATCGCCGGATGGAGTGAAGAAATACACTATACACAACGCTGTCGCAGCATGAAGCTCTAGGAAAACTGAGAAATGAGAAGTATTTTCTGCAATGGTCCATTGAAATTATGACAAACGCATTTCTAAGCTGTCGCATTGATTGAATTTTCCGCCATCCAACGAATCTCTCGTTTCCGCATTATATTCAGTCCCTATCCATTGTGCCCTCGGAATTCAGCATCTTTTCATCAGCGCGCGACATTTATTCATCCAGATTAAGAAGGGCTCAAAGCGGCAGACTTCAAATTCTAGTTTGAGCTCGGATTGGAAAAATTAATTTTTACCTACAGAATTTACAGTTGGCGATTGCATTTTCATTTGTGTCACCTTTGTGTCGACACCTTTTCCCACCTTTTGTACCTCAATCATCACGGGCGACAGCTACAAGCGCTTAGAAATAAATTAACCAAATCTACTTAAGTGACACAAAGGGCACCTGGTTTTGGGCATCGGGGCATATGTTTTCTGGGAAATCAAAAGATTTTAAGATACATTGTTTCTATTCTTGGTAACTCATATGCTAAAAAAACAATGGTGAGACTATCAACTAGCGATTTCATTAAAATTATTATTTTAATAGATATTAAACAAGACTCCCCCTTTTTGATTATTGATTATTTGAATCCAGGTATCGTTAGCATCTTTTTAAGCAGCCGGCTGCAGCCCCATCCATAACTCCATTAATGGGCTTTGACATTTGAGGGTTTTTACACGCTTCGCTCGGAGGAACCGAAATCAATTTTCATAAATATTGAGACAGGCGAATAATTGATGCCGGAAACCTCAAACAGTGCGAGAACTATTTCCGAGCTCTTTGCATAGTTTCGCAGTTTGATTGATGGATGAAACCGAGTCGGAAAATCGAGACCGAAATTGGAAATGGCCTTCTCCCCGAGACCGAAAGAAGCGCCATGGACAATGTTATTTATTAGCTATTGCCCAAGCATTTTCCCCATAAATTTTGCCATTTTTTCCTCTCCTCCGAACCGACAGATCTCCTTATCAGAAATGATTACTAATTGACTGATTTCCCCGACCCCCTTCGCTGTTGCCCCATACCAATGCTGTTAGCCACTTTGCGGTTTCTTTTGTTTTATTAATGCGGTTGGCTAAGACAGATCAAAATCTTCAGCCCACACTCAAATTGGATGCCAGGGGGGGTAATCAAGTCGATCAATCATTTGATTGACGCCACACAGCGCCGGGTGAGGCTTGTGCATGTGTGTGTATGTGTTTTCGTGGGCGAGTGTGAGTGGAAAAGTGGGAAAAGTGAGAAAAGCGACCCAGGCGGTTCCACCTGTTTTCGATGCGGGTGTTTGTAAGAAAAACACGCAAAAAGTTGTTTGGTCAGCAAGCTGACGCTCGTTACTGTGTTGTGGAAATGTGGAAACAGTGGAAAGGCATCGCTCATCTGGCAAAAGGCAGTTACTTTAACTCTTTTCCGCCAATTGCAAGTTGGACTTCCCCTCCTGCTTATAGGTCCTGGCCAAACATAGTGCGCCAAACTGCAATCAACTTTTTTCGCCATTTTTCCTGCCTCGATCCCTTTGCAGCTGACAGCTTTTGATGAGCTGCTGTTTTACACTCTCCCAACTAATCATCAAACAAAATCCATTGACATGTAAACAGCGTTTGATTAATTCTTTCATTTGCGGCTTTTTTTGTTTTGCTTCTTTTGTTTTTTTTTTGTTTTTTTGGTGGGTGTTTTCTCTTCATTCTGTTTTTGCGATTTTCGCACTCAGGTGGAGTAAATTATTGGGCACGCCATTTTGTTGTTAGCCTCTCAACAAATTTTTTGCACAGCCTTTACAGGGTATGCGGTTTTTAGATGGTTGGTTGAGATCGAACAGACAAACAATAGAATATCGAACATATGTGTATAAATACCATATTTGTTAAAAAATCTAAATTTATAGTCCTTATCAGAATACCATACATTACATTACATTATTACATTAGTTAAATACATTTCAAACAATTTCTTAAAAATAAAATCAAGCGCCCTTGAAGGTGTAAAAACTTTCTCTCAAAATAACAGAGAATATATATATTCTTAGCCGGCCGCATACTATATCTTTTTCACCCCCTTGAATTCCAATTAAAAACTCAATTTTCTGCTTCAAAGAAAAGAAAAGAGTAAAGGAAGTGAAAGTCTCCAAGTTGTCCATGGTATCTTGTAGTCGGTAGCGATAATTAAAGTTTGTTTCCCTTTTCGTTCTTGTTTGGTGCCAGTAACGACAACAAACAAGGCAGCAAACCAAACAAAGGTTCCATTTTTTTGGACTTACTTTTATTATTGAAAATCGCGGGCCAAAAAAGGAGGCAGAAAGACGGGTAAGAAAAACAAAAACAAATGGCGATGCCAAAAAATTCGCTGCTAATTGCTTTTAAAATGCAAAAGCTCAACGGCTGGCAGACAGAGGGAGTTCCTCACAAAGGACCAGCATTGACTTTGCCGTGGACAGGCAGTCGAATAATAAAAACCGCAGCTGGCCAAAAACGCGAACAGTGAGTGCAAAAAGTAAGCGGTCCCCGTAATTGTTTATGGCGAAAGACCCAAAAAACAAACCCAAAGAACCTTCGCGCTCGGATGGATGTGTACCAGCAGGATACACATAAATCAAGGATAATGGCCAGCGTCGTCGAGTCGTCGTCATCCGTGCGGTTTGAAATCCGTAATTCGATGCCTCTTGCATTGGATTCGATTCCGTTCGATTCGATTCCCGTTAGCCGAGTGGAGTCGAGTCGAGTCGATTCGAGTCGAGTCGAGTCCTGCCCAGCATCCCGTTCAAATCGATTCTATGGCTCCGCCGCGGGGGGTGTGGATATCTCGGATATTTGTGTATCGGGAGGGTATCCCTGATGAAGCCGCACACTATTCCTATAGGGAAGCGGGATTAGGGCGTTGTCTGGCCTGACGTTTCGTGGCAGTTGTGTGAAAAGCCGCCCCGTCCTGGTTTCTTTTATTTCTCCCTGCTTTTTTCTTCCTGTCCACCCCGAACCGCCTTGTCTTTAAATCAATGTTAAAGCAATTTGTCACGGCCGACGTTCCCGGTGACAATGGGACCAAGGAGCGTTGAGTGGTTGGCAGGGCAAAGGGGTACCAGCACACTCAAAAAAACCTGACGCCTTAAATTGAGGCATTTGGTTATGGCGTTCGCCCTCATAAAAATCCACGATGTGATTGACATTAATACTCGTAAATATCACAGACAATTAAGCAAATGCCCATATTATGGGTCTAAAAAATCGTTTGTTGTGCTTCATTTCTGTTAAATATTCTCCAAAAATACCCCTCTTCAATCATCAAACATGTTGCCAGTATCACCAAATTGACATCTACCATCATCTTTTGGTAAATATTTTGGCAGTGCTAATTCTTTTCGCTCAGTGCACCTCCAGCGGATGGCAGAGAACTTCCAGGGGGCTGCCATTACCTGTCAAGTGAGCTGAAAACAAATCGCAATGGGAATGTCAATAGGCCAGGACCAGCAGAGCCGAGTCGAGTCGAATCGAATCGCAATGCTCCCAATCGAGAATGCAAAGTGGCGGCAAAAAGGCCAACATCGTCGCCGGGTCAAGTCAATTGAGTTAGTGGTTGACGGATAAAATCAATTCGCATTGCTGGAACTCGAAAGTGAATTTCGCAGAGCCGAATTTATGCATTTTGCTGCTCCGGTTTTATTTAACGTTCGCTTAGGCCTGTTCAATGCATGTGGCTTAGAGCATTTCAAAGCACTCGCCCAAAACTGGGCCCTCATGTGTAATGCGCATAATTGAGTTGGCTGCGTCCAGCAGAAACATAACAACTCCATTAGAGTGAAACGCAGGCAGCGCGGCAAATACTCGTAGTGTCCTTTGCTCACAGATAATCCAATTAGAGCGGTCGGTAAGCGAAAAGTTCAATTGAATAAAACTGAACAGACACAAAAGCCGAAGCAGACAACGCTAAGCTGAACCACAGCTGGAAAATGCAAGAAAATTTGAGGTGGCCATCGGGAGCTGTAGATGGATGCCACACATTTAACCCGGAAAAGTTGCATGCCAAGCGAGAGCGTGCAGAACTTCAAATATCCTTTCAAATCCTTTCGGATGCTTACAAATTAGTTACATTAATTTAAAAATAGTTAGGCTTTTTTTTTTTTTAAATATATTTTAAGAAACTAGAATTGCTAGTTTGGTAAAAAATGTTGGTAAATAAATAAATATTTTTAATATTCCTTGACATGTTAAATGTAGGGAATTCATGAAGAAGCACACTCTAACACTAACTAAGGCTAATAAATAACTAGAACATTCCCAATTTAATGCACATTGTACATGTTCAAAGTTCGTTACAAGTTTTCCTGGCTGCTGATGAACTGCACTGGCATGAGAGCACTCGCCCAAAGTCGGATTCAGATTCGGATTCGGATTGGGATTCAAATTGTGACGCGTGCGGGGAAGTCGAGTCGATAGCGATAATTATGTGGGCGTGTTGGTTGCCAAATAAAGTCATGGCTAAGGCTTCCCTGCATCAAACGCGAAACGCCGCACGTGTCGTCTATGGTGGGTATATCCTCCTCCATGTACCGAGTGCCACAGCCCACAGCTCACATCCCACATCCACCTCCATGGAAACCTGCATCGCCGGCGTGTGTGGGTGTACGACAATTGCTGATAATCGCGCCTGATCGGCGGCGGCCTTTTTGCAACACCACCCCCGCGGCACCTGCCACTGCCACTCCATCCAGGCTGCACTTCACTTAATTAAATTGCAACGCAGCACCGTTCGCCACGCGGATATGGATGTTTATGTGGATGTGGATGTAAATGTGGATGTGCCGCATTCTGCTTGAAAGTCGCCGCACCATAATCGAATTATGCGGCAAGTCGGCGCTGAAAAGAGAATTACGATGGCAAAAGGCGAACGCAAAAGAAAGAAAACGCCGGCAGAAAGGAAAAACATTATTAAAAGCTCATCAGCAATTGACATGCGGAGGAGTCGACGAGGCAGGCGGAAAGGTTAGACAGCCACGACCCGCAATTAAACGGAAGCATCAACTTAAAATGACTTCATTAACCAACCTTTTAGGAGAACAATGGGTGGGTCCAACCACTCTGGAGTCCCCAACGTCATCATCTGCACCCGGAGGAAGAAATGAAGCAATGTGAATATGGAAATACAGCTTAACTTGGTTAACCGGGGGTGGGGATCAATAATCAAACTCGACTGAAACGTAAATCCTTTTATAATGAATTGCTTGGTGAGGGAAATCGAATAAATTAATGCAATGAATCCTGGTTAACAATGTGTTGGCGAAACTAATGGTGGCATAAGTTCATCCATATTGTCGATGAACTTTTCCTTTAACAAAGTGAATATTAGTTCTAATTAACCTAATCCAATCTTAAATTCGATCTACAATCAGAAATTCACAGTCTTCACTCTCTTCCCTTCAGCTTTTTATAGATTTCATTTTATTGACCACACACTTTCCCACTCCCACAGTGAATAGCTCGGGAAACAGTGACTTGATGTAAATTCAAATGCCGCCATTCCGTTTCTTGCCCAGCCATACCCTCCACTTGCACTTCTCCTGCCATTCCGGCCAAGTCGCCCTCATATCGCTCACGTGGAAACACTGAGAAGTACTCCGCAATGTGCAGATAACGTGTGCACATTGCCATGCCCATTATCGGCGACATCAGGATCCGAGTGCAACACTCTGGGCTCTTCGTTCTCCGGACTTCGAGCTCACAGCTTACAGCTCCCAGCTCCTTGCTGCGGAGTCCTTCATCTGCGATGCAATCCACGTGCAAGATTTTCAAGCTTGTTGTTTGTTTTTTGCTGCGAGCATCTCATATTGAATGCGACAGGAAAATTATGTCCACACATTAAATTGACGCTGGTCGTTTTTGGGGCGACAAAGAATCGAGGCAGAACATCTGAGATAGTTAGGAATCGCAACTATTAGATACCCTACTAGATACTTAACGCAATAATAAGCCAAATAAAATGAAATATTTAAATAATGTATTAGAAGGATCTAGAGAACAAAGACTATCCATACTTTCTTTAATCTACATATGTAACATTTTTAGTATATTAATCTACAGTTCAATGTTTTATATCTTAAAATCACTCTTAAACTGTAAGATCCTTAATTAACTATAACTATTTGGTACTTTTGTCGACTAGTCTAATATGCCCAAAGTGTTACATTGAAAGAGGAGTGTGGAGTGGTGAGTGTGGAACTACATGTACTATGTGGCAGAAAGGCAACAGTAACGCGGGGCAGGGCCACATCTTGCAACTCGGGCGCTTGTCAACTTAATTTATGCTCGATTCCGAAAGCAGGCAAACAGCCATATCCATCCTGAGCACCTCCAGCTCCCCTCACTGCATTTGGCAAAGGCCATCGATCGAGTCGAATCGGATTGGATCGGATCGGCTCGGTTAGGTTCGGTTCGGTTTTGGTCTTGGTCTGGCAGATACAAGATCGGAGATCTGGGAGATCTCATTGCTGTGGCAACTTGCGGCGACATTTTTCATGTCTTCATGTGATCGAAGGCATAAATTATCGCAGATCGGGCTACGCTGCGCTGTTTGTCTTCTTATGGCCTCCAGTCTGCGATTCTCCCTGCCTCAAGAGGCATTCAATCTTTGTGTCAACAGAAATTATTTTTAACAGCAACTTCAACTGCAGAAGACGCGGCAAACTCGAAGCAGCGCAGAAACGAGTCTCCAGATTAATTGGACCTGATTACAAATGTTTTGTATGGCAAACTAGCTGCTGCCACTGCCACTGCAAGTTGCCACTTGAAGGGACAGTTTAAGCATTGTAAAATAAACATTTGGCTCCATTAAGGCTAAAATGTGATAATGGTTAATGGTTAGCATGGCACTTCCCAGTCTGTAGGCTGAATTTGCAATGCTAAGGCTTCGAACCGAGGGGTCCATATATGTGGACCTTGACAGCCCCCAATGTTGGGTGATGAGTACGTGGTCGGAATGAGATATGCCAGGATGGCACCTGCAGAATCTGAGATCTTTCGACGAATTCTGAATTCTTGCCATTCTTCGGTTATCTCGTTTTGATTGTGTGGCTTTTCTTTATTGCATTATTCCAGAATTCCTGGAATTCCATAATAATTTCGTGACATTGTTTTTTATTACAGTATAAGAAGGCGTAACTTAATTTATCTCTGCCTTTAAAAATATAATACAATTTTAACTCCTAAGAAGACTTAATAACCTGGTCGAAACTCATTTAAGTGCTTTTCTTGACGATTAAGCGTCGTTTTAAGCAAAGATTTCATTTAGGTGCGGAAAGCCCGCCCATCCAATTTTCGCTCTTAATGTGAATATCTGTGGCTTCCGCTTGGAGATCAAAATTCCGACGTCTGCCGCGAAACTTCGCTCCAGGCCTCCGGGATCCTGGAAGAAATCCAAAACCAGGCTGCTCCCTAAGTTTGGGAGGGAGACAAGAAATACCTTAATAGTTTATTAATGATTTTGCTGCTGCCGTCGAGGGCTTTTGTTGCTCGAGGTGGAAGTTTATTATAAGCGGCTCGAGTAAAGTGGAGTGCAACGAGGGGGATTACTATCTGCAAGTATCAAACCAGCCAACACTTTCTTTTCACGTTTTTTAAACCAATTATAAAAGTATTCGGTGCAAGAAGTTGCAAATGGGCGGTAAAAGGGGGCTGGCTGGGGCCAGAGTCTATGAAGCCATCATGTGGAAAAACACTTAATTACTTTAGAAGAGCTGCTAGGTTGGCACAAAAGTGTAAAGTGCTTGGCCACGCCCCTTCCGATGCCCCGCCCCTGCCCTGCTAGTTCATAAACAGTTAACTAACTGAGGCAAACTGGTAACTCTGGTCGGGGGGCCTTTGGAAGCCATTGCCATCAAAGGTTGCTCCTCGAATCCTCGAATCCCGCCCTCCCGATCCTCAGCTCCTAGGTTTCCAGGCTGACGTGTATTCGTATTTAAATTAGATTTGCCTGAAATCGTGCGTGATTGTCAGCGTTCCAAGGGGTTCCTTCGCAGTGGTTCGGAGTTCGGAGTGGTACGAGGAGCACTGTACATATTCCTGGGCAAACACCATTACCTATTGCCTGGGATGTGTGTGTGCCACTTGAGAAACTTGCAAATTGGATTTCGGTTTTTCACCCATCACGCCCCCAAAAGTCGGCGGCAACTTTGAGTGTTAAAGTTCTTATTATACCGGGGCCCACGTGGGTGCCTCATAAGTGGCAAAAGGCCTTGGAGCACCGCTCGTTCACGTTCTTTTTCCTCGACTCTAGACTCTAAACTCGACTCGGGTCCGGTGTCCCGCTCCTTGAATTCAAATCATCTCTTCGTTCGGATTTCTGGGTCAATTAAAGTGAAGCATTTGCTCTTGATCAATTAAATAAAGTCCAGTGACAGGCCGTTCGTCTGAAGAGGGCCTCGCGAACAGAAAGCGGCATTGTTAATTTGAGTTCCCACTTTGAAGTTCTCCTATGAGGCGGGGTATATAGGCTTTTGAGGCAAGTAAAGACTTTGACGATTTCAAATTAACAATCTCTAATAAAATAGATTTATTATGCATTTCATCGATTCTCACCATGATTTCAACTTACGAAAACTGGGACTAGCTAGTACCATTTAAAGTGCTTTCCGAATAACGTAAAAGGTATACCTAAGTCGAATTGCATCAAGAAACGCTGTATTCCTTTGTTTATTTTATTTAAAGTTCTGCGATGGGAAGGAAATGAATCATTTATGGGCCTCGAATGCTTGAAATGAATTGAGAATTTGTCTTAATCAGCATTTAAGTGGTGGGAACGTCACTCCCGCTAGAAAGTACCCAAATTCCACCAGACATTACGATATCGAGAAAAACCCCCCAGCAGCGTTAGATCCCAAAGCGGAAGTATAAATAATGAAATGAAATGGCTGACAATTAAAGCCGTTTTAACGCGCATTTGTAGCCCGGACACCGCAGGACATTTATCCCAGCCAAGGACAAGGATATCCAGCCAGACCAAGTCCCTGCATAACATAGATAATAAATGAGCCTGGCGGAGGACTGGGGGCGGCGGCTAAACTGTTTTGACTTTGTTAATAAATTGAAAAATTATGATAATGCCACCGGGACAACGACAACTGTGTGGGCACATTATATTCAACAAAAGCAGCTCCTGGAGGACTCCTGCGACTGCCACTACGACTGCCACCACGCCTGCCACTGGGACTCGGACTTTCAGACTCGTGCAATGCGCAACGCAACATTAAGCAGGCGACGCGTCGCTCCAGGACATTAAGGCCACCGAGGCAATGATGCAACACATTCCGCCGACCGTTGAGGACTCCAAGACGCCGCAAATGCGCAATTACAATCTCCCGTGCCCCTGCCCCTGCCCCTGCCAGTGTCCGTGTCCGTGTTCTGCTTCCTTCCCCGTGTCCGCCTCGGATCGTGTTCCTCGGTATACGTATGTATTCGCATCCGTGAGCCAGGACGAGTGCGTGTGCATATCCTGCAGCCGTTGCCTGTGGCACTGCAATAAAGTGTCACTATAAATAAATAATAACGCCCTCAAAGAGAAGCCAACGGGGATACTGTGAGAACATTCTAGCTGAGCATCACAACTATCAGATACCTTTCACTTAATGAATGTTCCTAGTTACATGAAGTAATACAATTTAAGCAAAACTTAGCACACGCTTAAGATCTATTGTGATGGAAAAATGTAATGAGATAATATATGAACTGACCTATAAAAACCAATCATACATACATATTTTAAGTATACATTAAATTACATACTTGACTTTCAAAGCTAGGCTAGGTAAATGGTTCTGCAATGGAAAATGTAAATAATTTTGTATAAGTGTCAAGCGGTTTATTTGGGTCAATGGCTTGGAGCTTGCAGACCGAGTAGTCTGGCATACCCCGAAACTATAACGAGTGCGCGGTACGAAATGTCGCCCAGCACACGCCCGTGCAGCAGGGTGCCCGCTGTGCGAAAATATTGAAAAATTGTAATTGTATCTATAAGATACAATTACAGAACGGAGCCTGACACGTGACCGTCGCATCGCATCGGCGGATCGAGTGCGAAAAGTCACCAGCGGCGACGTCCTTCGACGACACTTAATGGACCAGAGTTCCGAAAAGCAAACAAAAGTAACGCTTGATTGCGAGCGGATCGCTCAAAAGGGCAAAGGGCAACGGGCATTGGCAACGGGCACTGGCAAAAAGGGCAGTGCGTAAGCCCTTGGCGAATGCAAACAAACCGATTCCTGGAGAGGGGGCAACGGGGCTGGATGTGAGGAAGGGAAAACTGGACAGGAAGACCGGAAGCGACTAACGTGCCACAGCAGATGAGAGATGCCATGTGATGAGCTGCCGCTGGAGATGGAGATGGCGATGGCGATGGAGCGGCATGCCACTGGACTGGGTTAAACACGCTGGAGGGCAGGACAACGGCTCCTGCTAAATGCGAAATGTTCCGGGCCAACGAAAGTGTGAAGCTGAAAGCAGATGTCACTGGCAAACACCAGATGAGCAGCGTGTTAATGGTTCCGATGGCATTTGCTTGATCAGCCAGTTCATTTAGCCGAAAGGGTTGAACTGAAGTAAGGTTGCAGCTAGCATTTAAAGGCCAATTTTCTGGTCTCATCGAGACTAATGTTTACTACCTTTACATTGGTATACACAAAATCAAAAGCCCGAAGTATCTAGAAAATATGATAATATTCTCAAACTTGAAGCTAAAACCTCCCTTCCACTCTCCTCCACTATTAGTTACCCCATTAGCAAATCTCATTATACAAAACGTTTGATTTATGATTGCAATCTATGAATGTGAGAAACGCACACAAAGCACTTCCTGCTGTCTGCGAATGCGGACCTGAAGGACTCTCGAGGAGGGGCGCGTGTCCTTCGCTTCGAAGGCTCAAAGCCAGGCGCATAAGCAGAGGCGCAGGATCAACTTAAGTACAGGCCACAAGGACGCACAAGAGACGCGTGTCCATGGCCCAAAGTCGCATAAAGTATATATAATCTCTTATTACAAGTACGACAAAAGCGACCAGACCGCCATATGCTGCCATGCCACGCCCCCACCCCACGACCACCAAACGACCACCCCACATCCACCCCTTGTCCAACCCATCCGTAATCTTGGTCTTCAATTCACTGCAGGCAGTCCGAATCTCCGGCCCGAATTTATTGCCCCTGCAGTGCAATGCGAACTGGGAAATGTTACTTGGGACCGGGAGTGCAACAAGCGGTGGCTCGGAAAAGTATTTATAACTAAGGCATAATGAACTCATATTTTATAACCGCGTTTATTAACCCATTGATAACCAGGCGTTCCGAAGAATTTATGCGTCTGTCCCCCTGGTCAACCCATTTAAGGGGTTGATAGATAGCCAGGCAGGGCGCTTTGGGTGGGGCGGAGTGCGTCTGACGGGCTATGGGAGGCAGTCCTAAGCAGGCGGGTCTTGTGACAAATAAATGTCATATTAATGTCACAAAACCCACAAGCAGAATTGATTCGCTGCGGTACTTGGACCCCAAACGCATGTATTCAAATCCCTGCGATGCCGAACTCAAGAAATGGGTCGACTGTTTGTGGCGATGGACGTTTGGGATGAACAAAGTTGAGAGAACTAGGTATAATAAAACTAGTTATACAGAAACAATTTTACATAAGTGATAAATCAATCCTAAGGTAAGTTTAACAGTTACTAAGCTTAAAAAAATAAGAAAATAATACATTTAATTGAATATTAAAGCTGTTCAAACTAAGTGTATGAGCACGTCAAAAATAATGCACTAAATGGAATATCAAAACTATGGAGTATGAGCACGTCTAAATGTGAAAGTATGTGGACAAATCATATTATTTTATATGTAATATGGCATTAATACGATATATTTATTTCCATTTCCGAGCGGAATCGTGTCACGCTCTCATCCCGAAATACCCAAGTATGTGCTTATCCTGCTTCAAAGACTTCACGAATGGCTTTAATGGCAGTCGCTTTATTTTGGGAATATCTGCGATAAGCGTGTATTATGTTTTTGGGATAGCCGTGAATAGAACTTGCTGGGACGAGGACTACTGGATTAGGGAAACTACTGGTTATCACAAAACAAATTGTTCTCTGTTATAAGAATGAAATTATGGGATAATGTGAGTGTAGACACCCACTTCCATTGGGAATTGGAAACGTCTTCATTCAGGCATCGATGACTCGCATTACCCATTGTTCATTTTCGTATTTGGCCAATTGTTTCAGGTGCTACTTGTGTGGCTTCGTGGATCGGCTTCTTCAGTACGGGTTACCCAATTTCTGAATAACCGAAACAAAGGGAAAGCCGAGACCTATTGACCGCCTGCCAATTTCACGTTAATAATACCCGTAAAACGAGCCAATCCCCTAATGAAGACCTCCGGTCCCAGTCCACCTGCTGGAACAGCCAGTTCTAGCAGTGATTCTGCGAAGAAGGAGAGAATAGCTAAGCCGTGACCAGGATGACCGGATCGAACCGTATTGTGCTCGGATGGGAGGGACGCGTGTGGTCGACCCATCGGCCCTGCAGACAAAAGAAAGCAAACACAGCAGCAGACAATAAATAAACAATGGATCTGTTTAAGGACTGCTACCTCATGTTCCCTAACCCCGTCCTTACCCACTGACTTTTCCTTACCCACAGGACATGCGTTTTAAATTTGTCGCCTGCATAAATTTTCCATCCGCCTTCGATTATTCTTTCGCATCCATTGTTGTCCTTTCTCGAGTGCGTGTTTGGCCTAACAAATTTCTAGCTAATGCCTATTTCCTTTCCCTGGGCTCGCCTTATCCTATCCAATATCCAATATTGTGTAAACAAATGATGGCCGTAGGTGTCGCCTTACAGTTTCCTCTGTCATACCATCCTTTCCCCTCCAGAAACTCTGCGTGTGTCTCGTAGATCATGTCTCAGTGGCAGCAGCCTGTTGGATTCGGTTCCGCCCATATCTCTTGGTATCGTGTACTTTCGAATTGGCTGGGATAAACACAATTTATGGAAATAGTAATTAAGGTCTTCAAATATTTGGAAATATCTTTCCAAAGCCTCAATTAAGTTAAGCGCTATAATGATTATTATAATAGGCGACAGAAATCAATTACTCATACAAAAATGCACTATAAGTTGACATAAGAAGTTGCGTAGAAAGAGTCCCAAATAAATGGGTATCTTTTACTCCATACGACTAGCACACTTTTAAAAATTCCAGCTTACTTGAGTCAGTTGATAGTTGCCGGCAGCTGTTCATGACCATTATCATTCTGTGTTTATCTGTCTCCGAATGCGGGTGAACCTATTGACACAATTGTTTTCGCCCAGAGGAGACCAGGGGTTGGACCTTCTTCCTTGGGACCTTTGACGGGCGGACAATTTGCGCCATTGTCTATCCCTGGGCTATTTTTAATTATTTGTATTATGTTTCAGTTGTCTCCGTTGATGCATTTCAAGTGTAGCCATAGCCTCAACCTCTCCACTTCCCCATAAATTTCTCCTCGTTAATGGCATTGGAAATTAATGTGCTGCTCGTTGAGGTTGGATAGATAGTTACATAGATAGATAGATGGCAGCTTTTCCAATATTTGCGCCTGCCTTGAGTTCGGGTTCACTTACATGGTGGTCTGTCACACTTATGAGGGATCTAATGCGGTTACTGTGTTAGGTCAGTTGGGTCAAGCACTTTCCCGAACGACTTTCCCTGCGGTTCCAGCTGCCCGAGTCTGAAGCATTAGATTTCAATTATCCAACCTCCACCGAATCACCATCCATTATTATCCACGGCCGTCTGGGAGGCTTAATGCCAAGCTAATACCTTTAAAATTGCCAAGAGCCATGGGAAGGAATTAGGCTTTATTGCCAGATAATTTCATTATTTAGCCAAAACATAATCAAATGTGCCCATATCCATATCCATATCCATCACCGCATCCACCCTACACACATCGTACAATTAATTTCATAAGCCTGTGAAAACGTGCCGAGGCAAAGGCAAAAAATCACACAAAAAATATATCTACCTAGCGGATCTGATAAACCAAGAGGTGCTAAAAAGGCGGAGGGTTGGGATTTTCGGGCAGGACCAAAAACGGTACAGAAATTATACATAATCCCGTCGTGCAATCAGCGTGTAAATTATAAGGGACGAAGCCTGTGCCAAAAGACCGCAAAACTTGCAAGCGGTCCTGAGAATAAAGTAATGCGAAATAATCCTCGGTTTGTTATCACACACACACCCGTACACAGAGCGAAAAACCTGGCCCAGCACGACGCTCGCCGTGTGCCACACAAAAGCCTAATATTGCCGTTCCGACACCGAGGGTCGGCGGGGAAAACTGGAAAATGCAAAGTGGAAAGCGGAAAGCGAAAAGCGAAGCCACGATATGGAGACAGGATATTTACACAACGTACAATATTTGCTTACCGTATGTGGGCGCCTCCTTTAATCTCGTGTATGTAATTCGAGCGTGGCAATAGATTTTGCACAGTGCGGTTCTTTCTCGTAAGGAAAGGATGAGTATAGATTCAGTGCTATATTCGGGCTTAAGAATGGTTGTATTTTCACAATACAATAATATAAGGGGAATAAGGGGAATTTAAATTTTACCACTTCTGTTTCAAAAATCATAAGAATCGAAATATATTGGATAGCAAGTATTCCATAGGTTATCGTACACCTATATGATATGCTGTACACTTTTGAAACGCACTGTAGGCCCGTACGTATGGCTAACATTGGTCCTCCCGCCAAAAGGGGATGATATATGGTGTTTGCGATGTTCTGGCATCGGTGAGAGACGATCAGATGTGGGCGGAGTTCGATAACAGGCGAGATATTTATTGAGCAACAAATTTAATTGGTGGTTAGAAGCGGTTTATCTTCAATAAAATGGCGCAACCGCAATCGATCGACTTAAATGAGTTTAATCAGAGGAGATCATTAGTGAGATAAGTTTTCAATTGATTCTGAGACGTCTTCAACTGCTGATTATGTGAGCTTAAAGGAAAACTAGCTTGCAATGGCTAACAATTAGGTAAATATATGTGAAGGTAGGAAATAAAAACAGAGCTCAAATAAAGAACAAAGCACCCACTTCAACTGGTTGGAACTTTGAACAATTTAAATTATACTCGAAACACACTTTATGGAATACCCTTCTAACAGGATTCATTTCATCAAGCAGTTCTCAGCAAGGATTTCCTCAAAGGATCCCCTCATTATCCGGTTAAGTGTAGAGCCTTCGACAGGCGTCGTATGGAGGAGGTCCTCTCTCTCACTTGGCCCGCTCGAATTGTAAGCCCTCTTTCATATTCCCCTCCCGTTTTTTGTCTGCAACAAAATCAGTTTATAATGGTTTTAATAAAAATTTTTATCTTTTGTTGGGCACACACACACACACATAGACACGCAAAATAAAACGAAGGCTGCAGAGGCGAGGCGATGAAAAGCCGCATTGTCATCAATTTTGCCTTTGAAAGGAAAAACACATTGGAGCGGACGAAGCGGAGAGGCTGACAAGGCAATATCCCTTTGCCACCCGTTTTTACGGCTTCATAGTTTATGTTGTGCACCATTTTTTTTAATTTATGCACAATTTTGCTCAGCCGTGAGTGTTTAGGATAAGGTTTTTGTGAGCCGGCGAACAACAAGTAGGTCATTGTCACTAAATAGTTGCGGCAGCACAGGCAATTGCCCATGGGTAGAACCTCTAAAAAATAAACCCATCCGGCCCTTTAAATCCGATTATGTGCGCATGCAACAATTTTAACAATTTGAACCATTTGGTGACCCTGCTGGCGAGAACCTGAAATGGATTAACGCTTCAATGGAAATTAATTTTCGGGGGAAAAGCGAGCCATACACCGAATCCTTTTCCAATCAATTGTTCACAACGGGGCCTGGTTTCGTGCCAAAGTTTCGTGTTTCGTCGCTGTCTGAAATTTGAGCTCGAGTAATTCTTCAAAACATGCCAGAAACAAGATACAAGATCCGAGACACCAGATACGTATTTATTCGAGCTCGCAAATCCGCTCACAATTCGTGGAAGAAAGATGTTAATTGAGTTATTCGAATGCACACACACCTTCAATGGAGCCCCGAAAAGTGAATCTTTTCTTCTAGTGGTGTTTTCCGCACTCGGAATTGGATTGAATTACATAGGATGACAGCTGTGTGCTTTATCGCTACTGATGGATTTATTGGATCTCAATTCCCCCCTCCCGGTTACCAAAGGTTAAACGGAATACTTCCCGGCTGTGACCTAAAACATATTTTTATTGAGATACACATACACTCCATGCACCATGACCATTCAGCATAAATATATTTGCACACAGAAAAAGTGCTTTCAGAGTCGAGAGGTCGAGAAGTCGAGCAACCGAGCAACCGAGCAACCGGCTACTGACTTCCAACTGTGCTGCTCCTTACCAATCTGTCTGCTTATCCATCTATGCAAAAGAAATAACTCGTGTACCGCAGCATTTTATTGATAAACTTCTGCCCACACTCCTCTCGGAAACTCCTCTTCCATTCCCACAAAAGGCCACACCTCATTGGACACAAACCAGCTACGTTCGGAACATGACCGCCCGCCTAGGACTCCCAACTTTTCCATCACTGCAGGCCAGAAAAGCCAGACCAAGAGAAGCCCGCTCCACTTTCCAACTCCGAATCCGTTTTTGCAAAAAACGAGAGGAATAAAATATAGTATTAATACTGAAGAAAAGTGCGTTGGGGTTTGAAAGTTTGAAACAGATAAGCAAACCATTAAGCCAGCCCTAATATAATCAATGCAAGTCTGAAATAAGCTTTATTTTCAGAGGTATTATTTTTTAAATACATTTTTATTAGCATTTCTATCCGCTAGGGATGAAAATATATTAGATTGATTCATAACTAAGACAAAACTAAATTGCATTAACCCATAAATTTGAAATTCTCATCAATTTGGAAAGTACGCAGATTCCATTTTATATTTTCACGATGGGCCGTAAATTTGCTCAATAAGTGCCGAGCTCAAACTTTATGGCCGTGGGTCGAGGTGGGGGAGCAGCTGGAGGGGAGCCAATTGGAAGACACCTTTTTTGAAATTGAATCGGACGTGAGCCAAAAAAATGCAACACCAGTATAAATACGATGGCGAAGTGCTCCGTGGAGATGGAAAACGGGGACAGAAATGATTAACTGCTCAGCTGCAAGCCGGGCGAGAACGAGTAATGCGAATAATGTTGTCGCAGTCGGGTAGCTGCAAAAGAAAAATGAATTTAAATCAATAAAGTAAAATATATATACACACCGTTGGCTGCTGACTGTTGGATGTTGGCTGTTGGCTGTTGAGCGCTGAATGTGTCTCAAGGAGTTTCAGCCGAGAAAAACTAATGAGCAGTGCCTACACGTTTATGGCCAAAAGCCAGAGGCAACTGGCAGGTGGCAGGTGGCAGAGTAGCAGAGTGGCAGAGTCGCCTAGAAAGGCCAGTACGTGAGCCAGATCGTTCTCCTCGGCTCCCAAGGAGTGTTTAATTTATGCGCCGCATATGTCGCCGTACGACAGAGTTTCCAGGTATATGTATCTTCATACAGATACCATACTCGTGTGTGCCTGGAGAGCTGCGACCCGCTTCTCCGTTTCATTGGGCACGTAGAAGGGGCCAAAGCCGGGTTTCTGGAACCCCAGAACTAGACCAGCGCAGAGCGGACCTGGGCCAAAAAATTTAATTAAATTGCCGTTGCGAGCGGCACCATTACGAGTATTATTGTTTGTTATTGGCGCTCTCTGGCCACCGTTGCTCCCCTTGGCCATCTGCATTCAGTTTGCTGGCAAGCTGGCTTGCCGGAAAGTTGCCATAAACAAGTTGCCAGAATAAGCGGGAAACTTCGACTCAGATTACTGGGGTGTTAAACAAGTTTGCACAATGATAGTTAAATAAATTTAATTAGTGGAAAATATGATCATAATCCGCACTTCAAATTTATATATGTATATAAGTGTGCTGAGGTTCTAACAATAGGAGCCCTATCTGTTTTCAGCCCGATGATTGATTCGTAATGGTTTTAGAACATATTTAAACGTTTTTCACACCCAGCCTCAGAGAAGCCTCATTATTCTCCGACCGCATTCAATAATCATACAGAGTACGGGCTATAGAAAGGGGATAGAAACTGGACATCCTGTCCATGCATGGCACTTAGCCCCAAGCCGCCGGTCCAGTGAAGCCCCAAAAAGAGAGGGTGCCTTAAATTATGCCAATGATTTGTTGCATAAAACCAAGTGGCAAGTGGCAATATGGCAGCAGCAAGTGGATGCCCCAAAAACGGAACCCCCAGCCGGCAAATTGTGCAACTGCAGTCGGCCAAAAGCCAGTGCTAAACCGAACCGAAGCTGAAGTTGAAGCCAAAAATCCAGGGGCTGGGGCAGAAGCAGGCGCAGTGGCAGTGGCAGATTCGAGCCAAGTCAAGTAGAGTTAAGCCCCTCCAACTTGTGCCCCTTTCTGGCCGTGCTGATTTTGGCAGCAAGTGGCATGGCCACATTTGTCGGTTGAATGGAGCTGCACCACCCACCCACTGCTCATTCGTCCTTGTTTCGAGTCTGCATAATTTTTATTCGAAGCCTTGGCAACGTTTCTGTTCTATTCGAGTTTGCCCATCTGCCGACCATCCTCCTTCGGGCTCAAGTTTGGTTCCAGTTCCGGCCATCCAGCCATCCAGCAATCCAGCCATCCAGCCATCCAGCCACCCAGCCATCCGACATCCTGGCTTTGGACCGACAGCATCGGTAATGGCCAAAAGGCAGCCGCATTGCATTGACAATGGCAAATGATTAAGTTGCTTATTCGACAAATTGATGTAGCGTTCGCTGCATCCCAAAGAGGAGATGTATGTGTGTGTGTTTTTGGCTCTGGGAGTCCGTATTTCGCCGATATAATGGCTTGACTGTCGCTGCTTTGTGCAATTGTTTCAAGCTGATGCCAATGGGGAAATCTGTGTGGTGAATCTGTATATAGCTGGATTGGGAAACATCACACAAAATTACACTTGAAGGGCGGTAGAAAGACTAGAACAAACTAAGCTTGGTAAGCACTAACTAATTACGGTTTGGCAAGTTTAAAGCCATTTTTGACAAATTATTAAGCTCTAAAAACATACAAGTGGAGATATAAGAAAAATGGTTGCTATCTTACTGACCAACATATCCCAGAACCCATACAAGAAACCGATTTATCGACGTTGACAGAGACAGCAATTCGAATAACACCAGTTCGACAGCGCTTGATTAAGCCAAGTTTATAAATCACAAGAGTGAAACTTGTCACTGGTCGCTTTAAGTTGAGACTCTCAATCCCAATTCCCCCTCCAATCGCAAGTTCAGCCAGTGTTTTATGGGCCCTGACTGCAGAATTTAGCGTCAACACAAATAACCAGCAATAACCCACCGAGTTGATTCTCGCCGGGAATCGTACATAGGCAGCCTGCCATACTTGCGACAATTAATCACACGGCGTCCGGCATATGTGGGAAATTTTCGGCCAACTTGCAACTTGCTAAAGGGAAACTCACAGTACTCGCAGTGGCCATGTTGAAATGGGAAATGGGAAATGGAGGTGGATGAGGTGGATGCTCGAAAACAGTTTGCGATGAATAATGACAATTGGCAGAAAGTCAAAGGCAAAGTCAAAGGCGCCAAGCGACGAAAAGTGGCGGTGCAAAATGATAAATTAATGCAGGTGGTGTCGCCTTTTTCGGTCGAAAAGGGAAGGCAGAAAGGCTAATCGATTGACAACGTTGGCAAAAAGTGGAAAAAGTTTTTAATGAATTTTCAAAGGCGTTATAATCAAAAGGAAGGCGAACTTCCTACACAGTTCGCTTCCGTGAAAATCCTCCAACCACTCGAAAAGATAGACAGTCTGCGACTGGAGGCACGCCCGAGTAATTCAATAAAACTTTGCGACAAATGAAGCGGTAGCTGGAGTTGAAGGCTACACAATAAAAATGTGAGGAACAGTTTTAAATGGCAGAGGAAGAAAGAAATGGTAACACCGAATTTAAAGAAAATACACAATACATACATAGTTTATAAAAGAGATACCATAACTTTATAACTTTACTTGTGTTTACTTTAATTGTGTTTTTTCATCATTTTTTTTTTCTGAGTGCAGCTGAAGTTGGCTAACCGTAACTCCAATCAGGCGATAGCTGGCAAATGAAAATCATTTCCTTCCACGTCATTATTATGTATTTTAAGCCAACTCGCGATGGTTTTCACTTTTCAACCATTGGATTTGACTCATCGACACGACTACAGCTGTAGATACAGATACAGATACAGCCAGAGATAGAGCCACAGATACAGATGCAAATACTCGGAAGATACATATATGTATATGTATGCATGAGTACTGAGATACAGCCCTTCGTTACACCACCGAGCAAACGAAATTTTCCTTTGGCGTTTGTCTGGCGTTGTATGCTTTCCGTTTCCGCTTCCTTGGCCGTTTGCAGTTTTGTTGCTGACGGTGCTGCCTCTCACTCGCTCCGCTTTCCCGAAACTCCTTTCCCATTTCCCATTTCCCAGCGACGGCGGCAATTTGGAGAATTTTTCACATAAAAAATAATAAGAAAAGTTGTATGCTAATGTTGTTCTCTGTTCTGCTCTGGTCTGTTCTGTTCGCTCGCTGCTTCGTTCCGCTGCGTGTATTGGATGAAAAAGAAAATAAAAGAAATTGAAAAACAATTTTTGCATTTGGCATTTTCTCAGCGGGCGGGAAAATCGGTTAGGGTCGAGTGGAGAAAGTGGCTTAAGAAGAGCGCAGCTCTCCAGCTTAAAACTTACACACTGACTATAGCCATTCTTTAACCCCAGTGGATACTTAAATTTAAAACCACTTTAAAACACGCAATTGCTCTAGGCATGCAACAATAAATAATTAAACTACGCTTTAAAGTTAACTAACTAATTGAACAGAAAATACAGAGTGATTGTCGCTAGGACCTTTAAGACTAAGTTTAATCAGATTAATAGTGAACATACAAAACTATAAGTTTTATAGTTTACATTTACATCGCATTCGCATCATAGTGCCTTTCCTCCACTTATTGCCCGTGACAACCGCAGAAGAAATTAACCCTAACTCTTTCAAAAACCCTTTCATTCAACCACTGCCTCTGCTCCTCTTGAATTAAATCTTTAAAAGTAATTCCAAGCGACGAACTTCATCAACTTTTTAATTAGTTTTGCAATCGAAAAAAAAAACTTTTTGAAGAGAGCCGCGCTGATGCAACAATCATAGGATTCGTACCAGAAGCAGGCAAACTTTGGCTCATAATTTCAAAGGTAAATATTTATTTTTCAGCTAATGCCCCGTGGCCATAATCAACAGCTTGAACCTGCCAACCCAACCGCACTGAACCAAACTGGACCGCGTCGCGCTCTCGACAAAGTAATCAATTTTTTTGAGGACATTCCAGGCCCCGACCGACTTTGGCAAAGTTGGGATGCAGTTGGCCAAGCCATCACCAGAACTGATGCCTACTCCATACCGGTGGGTCAAGCCAATTTTAGCTTTATTTAAGGCTAAATACTCTTAGATGTCAAGGAAAAGGATTGTTTTAAACTTGTATTGTATGATATCACGCTTAATTAATACGCGATAATGTAAATTAAAATTTGCATAGAGATGATCTAGTTTAACAAAGGAACGATTCAATAGATTTTAGATTTAAGTGATGTTTGAAGGATGCATCCTGCATAGGTCAAATCTTAGTGGTACAAGTTCTAAATAATTCGAATTTTAAAATAGTGATAGTAATAGTAAGTCCAAAAATAGTTCTGTTCGTATGTCTTAACGGTTCTGTATAATTTGTACTAATTGGCAAGTATCAATATTAAATACAGGACTTGGTTATTTATGTTTTATATTTCAGACTCGGTTTCGTTTTCAGCTCAAATATTTTAGCTCTTGTATATAGGCGGGCCAATCAAGGCCGTCAGCACTGGCAACTAGTCATCAACCCACGCCAGCCCATCCAGCGAAAAGTTCAGACGTCAGGTAGCCGCAGGGAGTGGAGAACAGTAAGCAACTGGGGAACATGGGGATCATGTGGAAGGACGACGGACGCTGGATGGGGCATGGCCGATGGCATCCCAAATGGCACCCAACGGACGCCACTCTCGCTGACTGAGGACCGAAATGTCGCCCCACTCTCACTCACTCTTGTTTTCCCCGCATTTCCACTTTTCCGCTTTTTCCGCTCACCGGTTGCTGGTGTTTTATGGCATTGGGCGGGGGTTTCCCCATTGCCGATGCAGAAAACTTTTCCAGCAGGCTAAAAAATTGAAATGCTGCCTCACGTGCCACCAAATTTTTTATATTTGTTGATTTTTGGCTTAGAGTGTTGACCGAAAACAAAGTTCCAGTTGGCTTTTGTTTTTCAATTTGCAGTTTTTTTTCCATACCCTCTTTTTTTGCGATGGTTTTCATTTGCCGCCCATTTTTCGACTTCGGTTTCACTAGCTAGCTAGCTTTTGACGTACCAATGTGGCTTCCATTTGTTTTGGACGGACTAGCTCACCTTTTCTGCGCTTTTAATAACTTAATATCCTTTGTACGCCCCCCGGTATTCCGTAGTTTAATTTGATTGAAACGCAACTATTCGAGTTCGATTCACCGATTTTGGGCCCTTTGATTGGGTTCCTTTTGACTCCATAAATCTTTTTAGACCGCAAGGCGATTTTTATGGATATTAACTGACTGCTGGCAATTTGTTCGAAAAGTCAAAGGGATGCGCTTTTTCATCGGTGTCACTCGAGTCACGAGTTCGCTGCTCTTTCATCGATATCACTTTGAAGTTTTGAACTTTTAAGAGTTAGTAAAAAGTTTTTTGTGGGATTGGTTTTTTCTGCGTTGCAGATTGGCCACAAAGTATTTTTTGCGATTTTTTTATATTACTAGGTGCTTGAGTTTACAGTTGCGCATTTAACTATTTAAATTGTATTTATAAAGAAGATTTTGTTGGGCCTCACAATTTTGTTACTATTGAATTGGTTAAGGAAGTTAAATTGCTTTTTTAAAAGCTTTAGGGCTATAAATGATTCAAAGATTATGGTCGTTCTATACGAGAACCAGAACGAATAGAACACTTTTTAAAATGAACTAAATTTATGCATAAGCAGGAGATTTGTGACTCAGTATAAGCTACTTTCCTGGAAGACGCGAGTCCTTGATGGTCGCGTACTTATTAGCTTTCGATTTGCGTGGTGGCTTTAGCCAAGTGCCCCGGCTGGGGGCACGTGCCAACGAGCAGCCCACTCGGAGCAGCTCTAACGGACCCAAGGAGGAGGATCCAAGAGGAGGCGGACTAAAACTAGTCTTCCCTCGTTGATGGTGTGACGGGCATATTAAAAAGAACGCTGCCAACATCATGTCCCCAGCATGACGTGCCAAAAACTAAGTAGTGTCAGCATGGCAATCAAAAGGCATGCCATGACCTGGTACCTGGTCCTTCCACTCGCCCGTCTACAATTCACGTGCCGGTGTGCGGGAAAGGACCTTACCTGTGTCAGTACAGTGGATAGTCCCTAAGGAGACCTTTTAGGACAACTAATAGCTAATAGATACAATACATCCGTTGATTTTTGACAATTAATTCAAGAGACCAAACAAATGAATCACAAAGAGATGAGAGGCATTGTTCAGCATTCCAGTAATGAGAATGCTATATAAATAGGTAAATGAGTGATATGCATGTTAGAGATCAATTATAAATGTTTCCGCATGCTCGAGACAGTTGCCATTATCGGGCGACACCTGTAGTGAGAGGTAGGAAACATTGCCTACTCTCAAATAGGCAGTTGGCATTACATGCTTTTGTGCTGCAAAGAGATTGGTTCGGCTGCGTTGGGTCTGGTTGGACTTACTCGGGGCTTGGGGATGGGTTCCTGGGTGGTTGGGGAATGGAGAATGGGGTCTGGGGTCTGGTGTAGGTGGTAACCAAACAACACATTGCTCTTAGAGTGCGTTGTTTTAGGCTAAGTGACGGGCGTGGCCCGACTCAATGAGAATGCCTTACTTACCACAGAGCATTGCTCGTTCCATTTCCCCTGTGCCCACTTCAGAAAAGAGCCAGCATTTGGTTTTGTTTTTAAATATTATGCACGGACGTTTATTGAAATCGTTTTCTTTTGTGTCTCTGCCATAGAAAACCATAAGAGTAACTTAAGAACTAATGCAAACTGCTTAAGTATATTACACAAAAACTTACAACTCGAGACTGCACTACAAGGGGCGGTAACTTAGGGTTAAGGATATTGGGTCGGCTGTGCACTAACATTAGATAAATATTTCGAGTTCTTACTAGCACTACGGTTCTTAGACATAAACACACACTTGAATACATGTACATAGATATATGTATCGGTATCGTATTGGTATCCCACTATAATGGCAAACTTGCAACGCTCTCTGTTAAACTACGACATAATTGTTGGGACCTATCCTAGCACTGGTTTTTTGTGGGCTTTTGTGGGATTTAATGGATCTGTTTTAGCTACGATTCGTATATCAATATTTGCTATTTATTTAAATTCATTGTGGAGTTTTCAAGGGGTCTCTTAGGATCAATTTTACTGGGCCTTGGCTCTACTTTTCCAGAGATCGTGTGTGTTTCTTAACAGGGTATTTATGTTTTTCAGATAATCCTAGTTCTTGCATTGAAATGTCACATGTCCTTACTAACTAAATATATAACTAGGAGCTATGTGGATAGACGTTCCCAGGCCACTTTACCTTGTCCCACCTAATCCACACTTCTCATAAGTCGTTCGTACATTTATGTCTGGGGAGCTTCTACAGCCCCAGTACTTAGGCGCTACCATTTAATATGTCTTTGGGAACAAAGTGGACGACGTGGTCTGCTGGAAAATCTTGCGACGTCGCCTCTTGTTATATTTACAGGTCTTGGCATGCTTCAGCACCGCTGGTTAAACATATCTGGTAATCTGGGTATGGAACTCCGATAGGCAGATCTGTAGCTGACTGAACGAAGGTCGCTCAGTTGGCATGGAGGCCCAACAATAAGCCATAATGGTGAAGCTGCAAAGATTGCAAAAGATTGCGTTAGTATTATAAGACGTCGAACAACGAACAACATTATTCATAAGAGCTAAACAAAATAAAATGCATAAGTGGACAGGAGAAAATACTTACAGCTCGTCAGGACAGTTGAAAGGCTGGGCCAGTCTGTATCCGTCCTTGAGATAGTGCTCCATCTCATAGGGATCGATCTCGGCGTAGGGCAGTTTACCCAGAGTGCACATTTCCCACATGAGGACCCCGAAGGACCACACATCACTTCCCTCGTTATAATGCGACTTTTGCAGGGCCTCCAAGGACAGCCACTTGATGGGTCGGTACTCGCCGTCGCCCAGAGAATTGTAGTCGCCCGGGAAGAGATCGCGACTCAAAGCACTATCAGTGAGCTTTACACGAAGCTGATCATCAATACTGGGGGAAAAAAGAAGGCAAATTAAATATTATTTATATTGATCTCCAGAGATTTAAAATACGTTTTCTTAACTTCGTAAGCCCAAATTATTAGCAGAATAAGCCAGTTAGTCAATTAATTCGGTCAATTAATTTGAATAGAACCTTAACTCTTCTTCAATATTCCCGCAAGATCCACCCTTCAAACTTATTAAAACTTATATCGCAGCCCCATTGCAGGGGAATACTTACACACAGTTCCTGGCCGCAATGTCCTTGTGGATGACGCCGTGGTTGTGCAGATGCTCCATGGCCATGGCCAGTTGTGAGCCCATGAGCACCGTCTGGATGGTGGTGACGCTCCTGGCGTACGACGGATCCTGCAGGAAGCTCTTCAGATTCCTCACACTTCCGGTGGCGGCATAGAGCACAAAGGGCGTGGCATAGTCCTCGATGGAGATGCCCAGAACGGAGAGGACATTTGGATGCGAGGCCTCGTACAGCATCATGGACTCCTGGAGCAGGAGATTCACTTGCAGCTGGCTGGCGTGCTGAGCCACAGTCTTGACCAATACCTCCTGGCAGTCGTTATAAGTGCCGCGATAGATTCGCCCAAAGCTTCCCTCCTGGACGAGGCAGGAGAGCCGGACGCGGCACTTTTGGACTGTCAGCTCTTGGAGACGGCGGTTGAACTCCTCAGGCTCATGCTCATATTCGCGAAAGGGCCGCGTCAGTGTGGCATATGTGGGAGTGATGGTCGATGGGCATACGTAGATCGAGTTGTGGGCAGTCGACGATATGGTGGGCAGTCTCTGGAAGCTGGAGGTCTTGATGAGATGCACTCCGTTCGAGGGATGTCGCTTGGAGGGACCCTTGGCACAGTAGGCTATCAGGATGAGGGTGGAAACGAGCACCAGGGCCAGGATGCCACCCACAATTAGTGTAACCAGGCCACTGGCCGGGGGCACCAGGTTCTCCCTCAACATCGGGTCAAAGTCCCGCTTTGACCCTCCCGAGTTTCCACGACCCACCGGCGACTCTGTGACCACAGGGCGCTGCTTCTCCGGCGCCTGGTGGCCATTGGCGACCACATGCGCATCGTTGCGATCCACATAGTGAATATCTCCGCCATGTCCCTTACGCGCAGTTTGCAACAGGTCCAAGTCATCGTCGTCGTACTCCTCGTGCGCACTATCCTGCTCCTCCCTCAAACATATTTTCTTCCTTTTAAAGATTAGATTCGTATTGTTGTTGGTCGCCCGATCCAGGATCACCTCCACATTAATGGTGACCGTGACCTCGGCATTCCTGGTGCCCGAGCACTTGAGCGCAATGCCCCATGTCTGCGGTTCCATGGGCACATCTCCGATCCGGGATATGTTCAGAATGGGCCGCGGCAGCACTTCCGTGTCCGACGTGGCGATATTAATACTGTATGGCAGTGGATGGTCCACCAGGGACTGCCACGTGAAGGTCACGTCACTAATGTTCGCCGGCACGGGCACGGCGAAGTTCAAGGCGTAGTCGTTAATGGCTCCCTCCCGCACGTAGTAAAGCTCCGCCGAGACTCCTGCAAATGGATGAAAAAAGGGTAAACACATTTAGTACACTTGCAAAAATTATTGGAAAATGTATCTTAGAAATGTATCAATCAAACTAGAATTAGCACATTGAATAAAATAACGATTGGGGACGAAATACTGCGATTTTCTTTCATGTGCATGCTTGTTGCACATCACCTAAGCCCATACGCCAGCGATAATCCCGCCCAGTCGGATCGAAATTAATGATATACTTTTGTGGGCCAGTGAATTGGAGAAAAACTTTTCGCTCAGTCACTCGACCCGACTGCATAATCAATCACAAGGGATAACAGTTTTCTTCTGCTCATCGAAGGCGTGGAAAATTGATTTTCCTCGCTCTGGATCGGAACTGAGAAAATATCTGTCGTCCCGGACACTTTAGTGACATATTGAAGGAGTTAAATGGCATGCTGCGCTGCTAAAGTGATTGTTATTTTTTGCTGTGCCCGCTTCTGGACCCTTTTTATTGCGGACAGTCAACAAATAAGTTGGCTAACAACGACGGGATGATGGACGAACGACGAACGTACAGCCCTCGAGCCCGGAGGAAAAACCTTCATTTTCCAGCCAAAGTGAGGCCTATTTAGGAGCTCCGGCTGGCACCTGTTCCTGCCTCACCCTCCACTTATCCTTATCTGCAAATTGATCGGATAGTTTTGACAGGTCGTGTGTTCAACCTGCAACTGTTACCTGTCCAACAATGCATTTTTAATTAAATTAGCCGTGCGTTCGGGTAAGGGATCGGGGTGAGGTCCCCTTCCTTCTGCAACTGTGAGGAGGCGCCTCCATGGGATACACAATAAATCAATCAAATTATAAAAAGGGAAGGCAGAGCCCTGGCCAAGACACGCGACTCCCTTTCGGATGTGGCATGGAGGGGGCGTGGCCGTGTGGGCAGGTTAAATGTTCATGCTTAATTAATGCTGATGTCGCCGCTGCTGCTGCTGTGTGTGTATGTGTGTGAGTGTGTTGCATGTTGCTGCTGCAGCGTGTTTATTTTAGATTTTTATCGCAGTCGCGGCCCGGCCGCAGTTACATTTCATACTTGTACATTTTATTTTAATTTATGCCACTTATTCCTCGGTCTATTCATGCCACCGGGAACTAGAGGAGCGCATAAAGCGGTCCGCATTATAAACACATATATATCGTACTAATTAGTGGGGCAAACCCCAGGCCCCCAGACAAGCCCCTCTCCGCCGCTCGCACGCTTCGTTTGCACTCTGAAAATGTAATTAGTAAGCCCTGCGAGTTGAGTTGAGTTGAGCTGAGCTGAGCCGAACTGAGCTGAGTTCAGTTGCCAGGGGGAGAAGGGAAGGAGTTCGAGGTCTAAGGGCAGATATGAGAAACTGTCGCATAATGAGCCCTGCTAAGCCAGATAGAGAGCTCGTGATAACTGCAGAGCCGCCGCGGTGCGGGGTCAAAGGGTTAATGGGCCGGAGACATGTGAGGTGCAGCTCATTAAACAGAAAAAGAAGTGGATGTGTGAGCGGATATAAATGCGACGATAAGAGCCCGAAAGCAGCTCGCTGCAATCCTTTCTTTATGAACTCAAACCACATTAAATGGTTTATAAGCACAGTTTTAAACAGTCGCGAAAATTACTTTTTTACCTGTTACCACTAAGACTAATCTGTACTATCACTGCACACATACTCGTATTTAAGTAAGCCGAAGTAGACCAACTACTAAAATTGCGGAACCCTTTAAAGACAATCTTTATTTGGCCGTCAATTCCTATCAGTGGCCCATTCTAGCATTCAACTTTGAAAACAATTACAATTAAAATTCCGCAGATGTAAAACTTTTCCACCCCCGCTTCGCTCGACTTCTAACACAATTATAGGCAAGTAATAGCAATTTACTTTGAGCCACCCATCGCCCACAACCCCTCGAACTCCCCTCGCTACGCGTTTTGCATTTCAACTTGGTCTGGTGCTAATTAGAGCTGATTGCCCAACAAATGAAGTCGATGCTGCGGATGTGGGAGCGCTGGGAACACAGGGGACACAGGTGGCTCGAAGGAAAATCGATTTGGCCAACATCAATCAGGGCAAAGGCCGAAGGGAAAGTGGTGGGAGACGGCGCCCCAAAACTTCCACTTCCACCTCCAGTGCCAGTGACACATAAATTCAGCGCTTGGAGAAAAGTAAAAGTTTTTCAAGCTGAGCGAAAATAGTTACCAAGTGCAGGAAATATGTCTGAAGGGGAGGAAAAGCAATTGCTTTTCTCGCTGGGTGTTGATAAAAATAAGAGAAAAGAGCGAGGGAAGGATTTGAGTTTAAGTACAGCCATTTTTGCTGAACTGACGCAAAAAGGATGAATGCAATTCAGTTAACAGTTCCTCGTGGAAACTATTCTTTACTATCTAGCTGGGAATTTCCGCACTTCTGGACAAGAATTTAAGTTTTCGATCAAGGTCCTGTTTCATATTTCAGCAGTGGGTACCCCAAAAACGATTTCGCATCCCTAAATCTTTAAGAATCACATTTTGCAGGCCAAACGAGGGCGATTTGAATTCATGGCACGACATCTATTTAATTTCAATTACAACCCTAAAAATGCCATAGCAAACGCATCAACCAAAAAGGGAAAACTCTTCCACACACATGCAGAGATATTGTGGAACAAAAAAAAAGAAAAACCCCATTTTTTGCGCTATCAACCGAATATTCCCCCCACCCCAACTTCCTTTTCCTTTCAGCAACCCGTCCAGATCCTAATTTATGCAAACCCAAGGCAGACAGACATGAGCGAGATTTCCAAGCGAGGACCAGACTGAAACCCAGACCAGAACATAGTGGGTAGTGGGTAGTTTGGATATCATTTTATGCTTTCTTAACATATTTTTTGTCGTTGTTGGTTGCTCGCCCACATTGCGTCATTCGCTGGCTGGGGATTCTGGCTGGGGATTTCGCAGGCCATAAATCCGAAATTGTCTTTTGACACATGAATATGTTGTGCATTAAACCCAGACAGAGGGACCGAAAAGCAAGGGGGACACCCCCGTCGAAAGTCAGACGACATTTTTATTACCATCTGGGGGATGCTCCATCTTTCGGGGGACCCGCGGCCGATGATGACATTCGTTTGGGCATTGGCCTAGAAGCTGATGCTGATTTAGGGTCATTACCGCGGGCCAACTCTCTGTTTTCTTTGGCGGGAAAAGGCTTGAGCCGAACTCTAATGGGCTCTGCCATTTCAATCTGCATACGAGCGCAGAAGGCCCGGAATTTATCTGAGCCAGAGGCTCAGGGTACATCGTAACCCAAGCGGATTCAATTTGCTGGCCTCGGCTCCATTTGGAGGAAAGGGAGTACCTATTGGGCCTGGGAACCGCATAACAACATGGCCGTTGTGCCTATCATGCAACTTGCAATTCACAAAATTATATGTTAGTCGGCGAGGCTGATTAAATCGGAGGCGAGTCGAGTGGTCCGGAATCTGAGCTCAAGCTAACCACAAAAGGTCAAGAAAGGTCGGAAAAAAACGAACTCAGTACACGGAAAAATGGTAATGAAAAAATAGTTGATATATAAAGTATTCTCAAATTGTATATAAATATAAAGGGAATTTACTTAATAAACTCTTAGTTTTAAATGAACAAGTGAATATATTAATGTGGCTCGATTTAACTTAACTTAACGATTTAACTGCTTTTCTCCCAGTGAACAGTCGGCCAAGGAAAGGTAATTTTTATGCCCAAATGGTCATGATTCGTGCTCGACTGCGTTGGCCCGACATTTGGCCAAGTCTCGTCTGGCCAAACAACTTTACTTCACCCGGCTACGATCCACGGAGCGTCAGAGTGTAAGACAAACAAGCCAAAGGACATGTGGAGTGACTGCGACTGACAGTCGGTGTGTGCCCCCGGCAGATTCCTCTCCTGTTCCCACCAGCCAACTCTGTGGCAACTTCATCCAACGTCCAGTAGCTGCCAAGTATTTCTATTTGTATTTCATCGCCCCGGTCGAGCAGCTGCAATTTATTTGCCTTGGTCTTTGCTCTTTCATCTTGGGGTTCTGGTCTGATACCGCTGGGCGGTATCCCAGGCTCCTTACCTTATACCGCGATACTGAAGCTCTTCCTAAGCCATGGCTCCATGTGCCTGCAGCTCAGGCCCCACCCGAGCCCCACTCGTGTGTTTTCCCTTACATTATCACCTCGACGCGGCCTGGTGCGATGGATATGGATGCTCTCCTCTGGTCAAGACCATAAATTCCGCGCAGAAGGCGGGCTGTGGTGCATAAATTATGTTGCCAACTGTTGGTGGATCTCTATGACGAGGCCCATAATAGAAACGCATTACATTTATGGCGTTTGCCTGGCCTTGGGCAGAAGAAGCCTCGTTACGTGAGTCTCGATCTTCAATTAAAAATGTAAAGGAGCAAGGATCGTAACTAGTTGCGAAACGATATTGCATCGCCTTTTGTTTTTTAAATGGCTTTGAACCATCTATCAAGTAAGAGCTAATTAGAGCATTTTATGCTTGAACTCCATAAATAAAATTGTGTAATATAGAGAGCCAACCCTGCGTTATAGGACGAAAAACAAAGTTAAAGTGCATTGAAATTGTTTTGATAAATTAATATATATTTAACTCCAGTTATTAATGTTGGAAAACTGTACTATAACAGACGCCCAACGCTTTCCAGTTATTTTCCTCAGGCTCTACGAAACGATTTCCAGAGCACACTTATAAGTCCTTTCCTGACTGAAGCCCATTTGGGTCAAGGCAATTAAACAGCTTAATTATTCCACCACTAATCGGTAATTAATCTAATGCCCAAGCTACTTGGCTGATACTCAGGACCAAGTCCTTCGAAGAGCACTTGGGCAGGTGCACAGTAGAACCACAAATGTTGGGTTAGTGGATGGCTGTGGCCTCCATCAAAGGCGTGATAGGGAGTGAAGTGAACTGAAATGAAGTGAAGTCTTATTGACTCATAAAAAATCAAAGGGAGCATTAACGGGCGGGCTCTTAAATTTAATGTGATTATCTGGAGAAGTTAATGTGATTATTATCCGTGCGATAGCAACCGACACCTGCAAAGACAACGGGGAATCCAGTTGATGTGGCAAGACCCACCCACATCCATCAGTCCTGCCTCCGGGCTCCACCCTCGACTGGGATTTCTGCCATTAACTTGCCACTGGTGCCAAGTTTTTTATCAATTTCGCAGCGAATCCACTGAGGAAAACATAGTTCTAACTTGGGTTTATTTTGTTCGATAAGTGATTTCTGCTAAAGTGGTAGGAAAATATTACTGACTATAGGAACTGGATTACTAAGTTACTAAGTTATTTTTCGTCATTTCTCTTAGTGTGTTTTGCCAGTCTTTTTGCTCGAGCTGCATTGCGTGACGTAATGAAATTTTTATCACCTCTGGTTGAGGGATCTCCGAATCCGTCTGTATATCGGTGTCTAGGCGCTGTCATAAAATTTATGGTAAGTCATAAAGCGAGGGCGGTGGACCGACCACCACGAGGCAGGGACAGCAAATGGGCTGCTTAGGATTGGCAATGGGTGGGGTTTTTTGGGGCTTGGACTGGGTTCTCTGGGGGGGAGGGACAGGTGGCACCACCTACACCGCCTCCACCACATCCACCACCTGGCTGGAAGATGGAGCCCCAAGCGTTGCCCTGCGGTTTGCTGGCCGGGTCTGCTCGGGTCAGCTCCTAATGTGTGCTGTGGATTTGGATATGCATCCAGTCTCTGTCGCCATGGGTGGCCCATGGTCCATTCCGCAGTCAAAAGACAAAAAGACGCAGTGTGTGTGTATGTGTGTGCTAAGTAAACAGCAACTTCCTGTGCTGAAATTTAAGCCCAAAAATTTATGAACAATTTTGACAAGGCAGTTGGGTTTTTGGCCAACGCCGGAGGAGCCTCCTCGTCCTCGGGGCATCGTTGAGAGCCCAAACAAACAGTGGAGGGAACGGCAGTGGCGGATCGTCGGGGAGCGAAACGCACATATTTTTCAATAGCACCCCAGGGATGCGGTAATTTATGACTCTGACCGAGTGAGGAGCTCTTGAACCTCCAGTAGTATTGACTTTTTGTTGCGGACCAGCTGCCCGGGCTACAAACAAGAACAAAGAGCAGAAGGCGGCAGGCGTCAGGCGGCAGGAAGAGCAGATTAGCATTGTTGCATTGGCGTAGGCGTTGCTGCCACTGAAGTGGACATTGTCACCCATGCCACCTCCCCAAAAAAAGTGGCTGGTGGCTGGCCTCCACAGAAACTTTTCAGCTTTGTTTGTTTCGAGTGTTTTTTGGGTCAGGCAAATACATACACACATATATATTTGGGTTCTGGTTTGTTTTCATTCGCCGTTGAAAAGTGGTTAAGGCTCTATCATCTTGTAAACGTGACGATGCAGAAGGGAGAAAAATAAAACGGAAAATCCAACCAAAAAGTGTAAACTTTACCACACACGACGCTGAATCAGAAGCTTTTCTCCGCTTTTCCCACTGCCGCCTTTCTCTACTCTGTTTGGCGGTTTGTTTCACTCATCAAGTCCGGTGGATAAGGGAAAAGCAGAAAAAATACATCCATATGTTAAGATCTGTATAATTAACACAGCTTAGCGGTGAGATAATTGTATGCGGGTGTTTTTAAGTAATTAGTAGGACGTTAAATAAATGTTTGTTTGAGTGGGTAAGTGGTAAGCATACTAATGACGTACTATGAAAACAAGACCATGAAAAATGCAAGCGGGCAAGAGCTAACTAGGTGTTTAGCGACTTTTTTTAATATGTAATCCACCCTACTAGCAACGATGTATCCATCATATTGGCTGGCAAATTGTTTAATGACACCTAATTGCTTAAAATTTTGAATGCTCTTTATTAGACACTCAAAAGAGACACCATGTGAAATTGACTTTGAAGTGCTCATTCGACTGGGTGCATCTAATAGATTAACATTTGAATACACTCATTCACTTATTCATTCATTGGTAGCACCCCTGGCTTATGCCGCATTTAAATATGTTAATGATTATGTTGCCAAATGGCCACTCACCCCCGAACAACCAGACATTTCACGCTCCACACCGAGGAGAACCCAACGAAAACAAGCCCGAGTTGGGAACACTCACATATCATGGACGGATGGGGGAACAGACATGATAATAACCGCGACTAATTCACGGAAGAACGCAGAGCGAATTGCATTCGCTGTGGAGCGAATCAGGCGAAACTCCTGGCAGTGCCCCATGTTCTACCCTCTAAGTAAATGAATTTTATAAATACTCTGCTCATCGCCTAATTAAACTTAAAATAAACCGCAGCATAATCAGGATTCTGCGGCCGTCTCCTTTCCACTCCGCATCTTCACGTGCCATGTGCAGTTTTCATCGGGCGTGACAGGAAAATTACGAACGCAGATGCTGATAAAGCAGGAACTCTTCACTGTCGTCAATTGCAGACATAAATTATATAGGCCAGGCTATGTCTGCTGATCACATAACCCCGATGGAAGAGTGAAATAATGCTGGCTTTATTTCGATTTGCGCGGAATTGTAGGGCAGTCGATTGGCACATGTCCGAGAGTGTGGAGATCCATCATCCCCAACTGACAGGGCGCATCCAAAGTATCCAATATCCAAATAAATGAAACAGAAATTTGGGGCAATCGAACGTACAGCAGTTTCGAAATTTGTTTATGTGAGAGTTATGAGACTTAGTTTCAGCTCGACTATGGTCTGGACAAAAGATTTGTTTTTACGATGCCGAAGAAAAACGTTCGGAAGTTTAAGCTGCTTTCAAAACTTTTGTTAAACGTGTTCCCCTTGGCGCATTAAATGGTTTTATTCTCCATTGCTCCAATATATAATATATAATATATACACCATTCAGTTTAAAAGTTCCATAATTAAACAGCACTTAAAGCCTTAAAGTTTTAAATTCAAACATTTTTCACACCATGTAATAGCAGTTTATATGTATATAAAGGATCCACATGTCTAGAAAACAAATAGCGACAAGTTTATCTTATATATTTACAAATATCTGCGCATTAATGTATTCGTAATAATATTGTTTTTCAGTTAGAAGAGTGGAATATAAATACGACCCCCTCTCAGCTGTTAGTTCAATCTGCAGATTATCACCCAAAAGAAACTCATTACGAGCCCTCACATGCATATCGCTTTTTTCCGCTCTTAAGAGCTCCAGAAAATGGTTAATTGCCATCCATGTTATCAGAACTCACACACAGGGAATCAGCCATATGTGTTTTCATAAAGGGAGGGGAGAGTTCCCCACTTTTGCTATCTTTTCCCTGTGCGTGGGAAGCTGGAGCTACTGCATCCATGGAAGCTTGGGCTGTGCGGGCGTGTGAAATTTTCCAATAAGCTGCATTGGGTAAATATGTGCTCATGGATTTTTGGAGCTCGAAGCGCATAATTGTGCGGAAAGTAATTAGCATTTTGTTAATGGACTCCCTGACAAACCCATAATATGCTTCATTTAGGCATCTTTAGTGCCGAATTGTGCCTCGCCATCTCGTTGAGTATCGATTGGCCGTTCATTTCCCCTCCTTCCATTCGGCAGACCCACCACATTCGATTCCCACAATCAATTCTCATATCAAATGGATGCCACACACGCGCCGGCATTTTTTCCCGCTTCCTGTCGGTCTCCTGAACGCAAAGGAGTTGCGCCAAGGAACAAAAGCGGGCAATGAAAAAATTAAATACAAAATAATAAAAAATAATTTACGGGCTCATTACGAGAGTCATGTCAAAATGGCCCGGGGTGGTGGGCAGTGACGGGAAGGGGAGGACGACGAGGCGCCCGCCGGAATTCGCCAGCAATAAAAATATGGGAATTATGACAGTGGTACAAGAGGTGGGAAAAGTACTAAGCATCCTCTGCATATCCCATATGAAATAAAATATTTTGCATAAGCAAAGTATTTGACAGTTCATAAACCGGATGTGTTCCTAGTTTAATATGGGTAAATAGACTTTTCCATAAGCATATAACTAGCTTTTGTGATGGCACACCACTGTGCGCCTGTCATCATCGGTAATGTCAGCCTGCAACATCACATCCATATCCACATCCACCCCTGCCACCAGCGGTTGCAAATAAAGCACTCAACGCGGGTTGCAGGCAGGGTTGAATGGCGGTGGGAGTAGGACCCTTGCTCACCAGGGGTGAGCGGCTTCCAGCCGCTGGAACTGGCTTGGAGACGCTGACTGCGAGGCAGGGAGGGATGGAAGCCACGGCGTGCTCAAGTGCCGGGCCCGCCTGCTTTTCATTCAGTTTGCAGTGGCAGAGCCATCCTGCCCGGCATTTCGCTTCCGGGCGAAAGTCCTCCCTCTGCGCCCGTTTGTTTGCATACGCAGTTGGTCGCCAGGACGAGGGTCAGGGACACCGAGCTGTGATTCTGGGGGAGCTGGTGCTCCCGGTGCGGCTGCTGTTTGCACGACGCATTTCTGGTCCATTAAGTTGTGCTGCTGGGAAGGTTTCTACCTTTCCAATGCCCCTCCCTCGCCATTGACATTGTTGTGTGCGACTTTTCTCACTTCGGATTACAGGGGTGGAGGGTTGGATGCGTAGGTATCCGCTAGATACCATTGCTCTTTGGTCGCGTGCATTGGCCTTTGTTTATTTAGACATTTTATTTGCAGCCTAGCCGATGCATTTGCAGGATGAGAGAGGACAACCCCCTGCTAATCACCCATCATGATTGTGGGAAAGTGATTTTACTCCAGCTTAATTACCCTCGAGCTGTAGTATTTTCGTATCCGAAAGCCCTAAGGTTATTTGATTACCTTTCCGTGCGCGAGTAAGATGATTTTGGCATTTTCCCAAGGATTAGCATAAATACAAGAGGCTTTCTTTCGACTTAATCCCCACACGCAATCGGAACTCGTTCCTGTGAAAGCCCATAAGTTTTCCACCACCCACATGTGTTTGCCATCGAAGCAAGCCATTAAATTCGCCGCATAATGGACGCAACAATTTGTCTAGGCGGATAATTGCCGGAAGAAAAAACAGAAATCATAAAAACCAAATGATAAACTCCAGCCGAAAATTGGGGAAAACGCTCAAGTCGACTGGAAGTTGTGCAACTCATTCTGTTCTTCATTCAAGGGGTGTGGGACAATGGGCGGCAACGGAAAACTCTCCCATTTCGTGTCTGACCACCACAAATCATGCAAAATCCGAAAAAAGAAAATGCAACGAAAACAGATCCCCCAGCAAGAAGTCCAAAAGAACATAAACAATTGAAACTGATTAAATTAATTTGATAACAAGTCCGGACGACTGACAGACCGAGCATTGAAGCACTTTAGATATGACTGAGGAAACTCAATTTTTCTCTGAGGGGGTGAAAATCGAGTTGATATGTGAAGGCACTTTGGGGAATTTGTGGCGTTGCTAAATTGGAATGTGAAATATGATTTTAATTTAAATAAATTTACTTTAATTGAAAGCCGGATAAATGGCCTGGTTCAAAGCAATTATAGATAGTTTAATTCGGTGTGGCTTCTTATTTTTGGTCTTTTTGGGTGCAGTTGATTGCCACAACTTATAGAGATTGACAGGGAAGTGAGCACATGGATATATTAAGTATTACTCATCACCAATTTGAAATAGTAACTTGTTAAGCCTTATGATTTTCAATGCTCATAGGATGTATTTTTGTATAATGACCGTTAGCTTAAATTTTATATATGCCATGAAAATAAATAGTAAACGTAAATGCTTCTCATATAAAATACGAAATATGGAGGAATAAATCAAATATAATTATTAGGCTTATGGCTATTGGCGACATGATGAGGCTTGCATCGTAAATTGCAGTAAAGCATATAAGATTATAGAGGGTTATTTGTTGAATCCGATTACATTTAAACTGAAACTTTTTTCGTTGAAAACTTTAACATTTTGACTGCAAATCTACATTTGCGCACATGCAGGTGCGAATGCGTGATGAACAACAAGTTGCTTATGATAATTTGTTAATTGTCACCCTCAATGGCTCCTGAACAACGCTCAAACAAACACAACATCCGCCAATGATTTAGTGATTTAATTAAGCGCAAGTGGTGGCCTTAATTACGTAACCATAACCGATTTTTGTTAACGCCACATAGTAATATTATGCAATACACGGGGATGAAGTGAAAGCCAGAAGAGGGACAATGACTAGCCAAAAGCGAGGAGGTGAGGGAATGAAGTGCACACAGAAAAACGAATCTAGAAATTACAATTTGTGTATATGTACATATTATATATGTTTTGATGGCACAGAAAATAAAAGATATTTATAAATCTTCCATAGGCGAAACCAAATTGTTCCATTAAGGCTATCGCAAATGTTCATATTTAAATATATATTTTTAGTTCATTCGGCTTTCCTAACATGATTTATATAATATCGAGTGACAACAGATAATTCCGCCCGACTAGCGAAAAGTGTGCAAAATGAGTGCTGTTGGCACAGAAGTTGCTGCTGCTGCTGCTGCTGTTGATGCTGCAGCAATTGATGTTACTGTTGCTGTTGCTGCAGCAGCTGATGTCGTCGTCCTGTTGTTGTCGTCACTGTTGCATCGACATTCTGCCTTCTGTTTCTGTTCTGTGCGCGTTGTTCATTTGCCAATTACGCGTTTAACTCTGCATGAAGCCAGACATAACAACCTGGCAACTGGATGGATCGGTACACGGAGGAAAAATCCCAAAAGTTGGAGAAGAGTATTAAAAGCTCTCTATCCACCAGGAATCTACCATTTGGTACGAGTTCTGGTTGCAGAGTACTTCAGAGTGATTCCAAATCACAAATATAATGAGTATTTGTATTTCCAGTGCTACACAAAAGTTGGTCCGGTGTAGACAGGAGACAGGGGACAGGAGACAGGTGGCAGGTGGCAGGAGCAGGGGCAGCCGCTTGTTTGTGTTGTCGGGGCAAGTTGGCAACACATGCCGCACGCTCTGGCAAATCTAATGCCTTCGGTTCCAACTGCAGCATTAATTATTCCGAGGGTGAAATATTTTTGGCCACGCACGCCAGAGATTTCGCCCGAACTTTTGAGCCCTGGGATGCAGATGATGGCGATGATGCTGCTGCGCCCTAATTGAGTTCGCATTACTTGGCGAAATATGTTTTGTTGGGCGGAGCAAATGCTCTTGCTTTTATTAGCCAAACGTGAGTTGGCAACAATCTCCATTGTTCGCCGGCAAATCATGTTCATTTCGAGATGATGAATCTTTCGGCCCGCGCCAGTTGAAAGTGTCAAACCATTTAGAGAGATGGGGTTGAGATTAGCAAGTGTTGATAGACAGACCCAGAACGTGACTGGCAACGTCCATGGGTTACGTGGATAAAGGATCTGCTCAGACAGCTGGCAGGGATACAAAGTTGGGCAAAGTTAAAAGCCCCATTGAGTCAAGTGTGGGGGAAAAGTTTTCAGAGTGTCGATGCTATGAGCAAAATTATGAAAGGGGTGGGTATATGAATTTAATTGGTTTTCTTGCTATATGCCTGAGCATTATCTGCAACAAAGCATGGGAGATCAGTATCCTAAGATGAAGTAGTAGTAATTCCCTTTAGATAACGTGTTTCCCCTGATTATCCACACCCACACCCGACTACTTTCGAGCTGTGTTTCACCCAAACCCCTTTGGTCACTCATTGCAGCCGCAAAATCCATCAACTGCACCGACTTTACATATCCGCTCATTTCGCTAACGAGCTGGGCCACAGAGCCACCGAACCAAGAAGACCCCACCACCAGGCCTGATCCACACCTGACATGGTTTGCATAGAGCACAGCAATTTGGGGCGCACTCCTGGATGGAAAAGTGGGTGGGCCATGGGATGGCATGGCGGCGTGGCGGGTTATGTGTGCTATGGGTATGGATGTTAGCCTAACGAACAGTGAATGCCATGCCGCAGCTGCATGGAAGTGCATGGAGCTCTTCTTCGGGCGATTCTCCTTCACTCTGCTGCTGGGTTGACAATTTAATTGATGTGCACTCACACAAAGGCTTTTGAAGCGACCGCTAAAAAAATAAAGTAAAATAAAATAAAATAGAGTGACACCTACCCGGGCGTTGCGAACACACAGTGAAGGTTCGGAAAGTAGGTCAGGCATGCAACCCGCTGTCAGCGCTGAATAATTGGAGAGGGTATCGCCACCCAATCCCGAAAACCAAAACCAAAACCAAAACCGAAAACCCTTCGGGGAAAGTGCAATTGGAGGAGTTGGGCGAAAAATGAATAGCGGCCACCGCTTAATGGGTTTAATGCTGATTTCGTTTGACACTCGACTGACACAACTAATAAATTTCCCCGAGCCATGTCAAGTGGAAAGCCTCAACTGGCCATACATCCCATACCATACCATTCTATCTCACAACATACCATCCCATACCATTCTATCCCACCCACTTGCCGTATCGCCTTTGATTGATTGTCTGCTGGCGCTTTTAACTGATAGCGAGGTGAGTAGTCGCGCAGCCAGGACACTGAGGCCAGAACTCCAATCAAACATGAATTACGACGAGTGGCAGACGGTGATAACCGGCTAGATTAGCGCCTGATTAGCAGCCCGGCACTGCAGCTCAAATATTTACCCAGTTATTCACAAGTGACGCGATGCAATCTGTGGCCCTACTCCGAACTCCGAACTCCCAACTCCTGACGCCCATCCATCAGCCACGGGCACAAACACGCGAGTGTTGTAAATTTTACAACATAATTTTTGATAATTTTTCCCTATCTGGACCCCCCGATCCCAAGAACCCACTGCTCCAAGAACACCCCTTGCCACTGCCGAACAAACACTTTGCATGTGTTTTATGATTCCACATGGATGTGGCCCAACTTGGGCCGCTTCACCCTTTCCTTTGGGCTACTGATTTATTTTTTATATTCACTGGGTTGTAAATTCTTTGTCTGGCCCTGTGACACATTGTAAAACAATTTTCCCCACTTTTATTAGCTTGGCAATCTCTTCGACAGAATTTGTGTGTGTTTCTTTCTGGTGGAGAATGGCTTGGGTCGAACCAAATGAGGTGGGAAGATGGAGAAGAATAAATATAAAAGTAGATTAAAGATACTTGGACATCGGTCTCAAGATATCCCAAAGCCGATTAGCTTATCCAAGTGGAAACCTGGTTATTAGATGCATATAAACAAATCTGTTTTGATAAGGGCCAAAAATCAGTCACTCGGATTTGTATAGCTGCTCAAAATAGTATTCATTTATGTAAAAAAAATATGTTAAAAACAAGAGAGTAAATATAGTACTTTTTTTATATGCTTCTATACATATGCTTCTAATTTTTATTTATATAATTTACAATTATGAAAGAAATGTAGAAATTATTTGTAAGAACAAAACGGAGCAGTACAACAGCGGTTAGACAAGGAAGAATCTACTTCGCAGGCGAATTCAATTAAACGTTAATGAATAAACATAAGTATTGACAATAAATCGTTTGAGTATTTCTATTTATCGAGACAAGCCTACCAAACAATTAAATCAAAGATACAGAAAACATGCTCGACAAATAGAAAATTTCCTCAGTAAGCTGGCCAATTTATAGAGAGAAAAAGCTGGTTCATAGCTCCAAGGCCAGAAACAATTAAAGGAATATTTTATTTACGTAAAAAGAGTAAATAATCCCAGCAAGTCGCTATTCGATTGCCCAGGAGCCAAGCAAGAAAATTCCGGCTTGGCATAAATCAAATTTGATTTAAAGTCGGACGCACACAAAGTGGCAAATAATTGCCAAGTTAATTGAAAAGCCAAAAGGCGACTTGAGTTGTGAAAATCAACACGATTACTTACCGATTAGACGCAGCACCTCGTGCAAGTTGAGGAAAATATTTAGATGAGCCTGACCGCTGGCGATCAGGGTCAAAAGTAATCCGATTGAGAGGAAGTTGCGGGCCATCTTTCGGATTCGATTGATCCACCGGATTCGATTCGATTAGTCGCAATGAGAGTTTAAACTGTAGTTCGGCTTTTCTTCCGATTTTCTATTTCCGTTTTGGCACTGGCTAAAACAATTTAATTTCCGCTACACTGCTGTTCACTTTTTGCGCTGCATTTGAATTTTATGAGCGTCGCGTCGCGTAGATTTCAATCTCGCTGATTATTACAGGAATTATTTGTCAGAGCATTTGGCACTTTGCCTTCTGGCCGGGAAACTCAGGCGCACATATTTCCCAATCAGTCCTGTCTCTGCACCCGTTTTCCTCGCTTTTCTCGCCGTTCTTCCGCGTTCGATTCTCGTTTGATGCGTTCACCGTGACGATTTTCCACAAACTGTCAACTGGATAAACAAACATTTTGCCACGAAGCGAATGGCTTCCACTCCGAGCAGAGTGGACTGTGTGGACTTGTTCTGTGGAATCTGTGGAACCGGGTGGAATCTAAAAAAAATTACTGTGGACTCTATTTCTCTTTTTTCGTTTTAGAGCGTAACATTTGAAAAGCGTCCGAACATGTTCGTATAAGAGTTGCATATAAGAGTTCGATGCATGCCGCCTCGTCGCACCTCAGATTGGCTAAATACCAAAACAGACATGTGCGTTTTGATGTCCCTTTTGAAATAAACTACAACAACTAAACTTTGTCATCCAAAATTTAGATAATAGACCGCCGAATTCTTCGAAATTAATCTATATCAATGAAGCCCCGCGAATATTAAATATATTTATATATTTTTACCATCTATATTTTTATTGTGGTTTTAGATTGAATTTTGAATTAAACTAATGTTTCCATTATAAATCGTTAGTTTATTAAAGATAGCCAGATACATTGGCCTTGCAGTAACATAAAATAAATAGGTACAAAATAAATAAATACGTACATTATTTTAGGTACACCAATAAACAACACAAATAATTTATAATTACAGACTTGGAATGTGTATCAGTCGTTACACACAATATAGGAACAGGAAATTAATACTAAACGCACACATAACCATAACTAAGACCAAAGCTGCACGAGGAAAATCTTGGGTAATACATTTGACAAATCAAATCTTTGGAATATTTGTAAACTGGCCTTGGATGGAGGGGATGCTTAATGACCGAACAAAGTACTTGATAATTTGATACAATACTTCACTAGTCTTAACATTATATTCAAGCCTCCAGTTTCAGCTGGTCGATGGAGCTTAAAGTAGTTTCAATAAGCAGATTATAGTCCAATTCGTTTAGACTGGCTTTGGCCGTCAGCAGGTCGAGAAAGGAGTCCAGTGGCGAAAGGGCTTCGGCAGTTAGATCTGCAAAAATACCAACATTTGTCCATTAGACAGCTGAACTTGTAAGTTTAATAACAACAAACAAATTGTGCAAATGGGACAACGACTGGCGAACACTGATCAGCGTTTCTTACCGGTCAGCGATGGGTATGGTTTCTACCAAGTGAGCGGGCGCTGCCTGAACACATAACTCGATATGCTCAGGACGACCGTGGTTAGAATGAAAAGCAAAAAAACCAAAAGCAGCGAGTGGCAAACCACCGTGTGGGGCTTGCCCAAAGCTGGACGAGATGTGTGGGTGAAGAGTGTGCAAATGAAAAGTTAAGTGTGTATGATCTGGTAACCAAAATAACTCTTACCGCTCCGCGCGTTATTCCGCGATTGATTCGCGCAGGCCGTTGGTCTCTGCTGGTGCAACACCTCCTGCTGCTGGCCCGACAGAATGTTGGCCGCATGTTCGCGTCCTCGGATCATAAGGCTGTCCGGATGTTGCCAGCATTTGAGAAGCCTTTGAGCACGTTGCTTGGGAAGAGCCGACAAGAGTGACAGCTTCCGCTCGATTCCCAGTGGGGAATCTTCAATATCTGGCGCAATACATACATAGATCAATGTCAAACAAAGTTCAAAATAATTATACATTTAAAACCAACCGAAAACAATGGCCTTCATCACATCCACTTGCAGTTCGAACACATGATTCTCCACATACTGCAGAAACATATCATAGCCCAGCGCCCGATAGCCCAAATAGGTAAAGAACGAGGAGAAACCCTCGGGAAGGGGAAAAGCTATCGATTCCACAGCAAGGCAATAACGCTCAAGGATTAAAAATAGGGAGTGCTGTTGATTGGCAGCCATTTGGTCACTGCAATCATTACAAATGTTAGTAAAAACGGTTAAGCTTTTAAATCGTCATTAACCCACATCAACTGAAAGCCCCTCGAGGTCTCCATGCGCGCATCTAGGCCCGCAGCTCGACAAACCAGAGAGCAAAGAGCCCGCGAGAGTTCAAGCTGCGCGGATACGAACTGGGAAGCCACCGCATGCACATGAGCTGGAGCCTGGGAGCGCTCGAAAAAGGTCTCCTTCAGCCAACGGAAGCCAGTATTGGGCTTTGAGGTGTGCTTCACCAAGTGAACGCTCAGTTCGCGCAGATACTGTAAGTGTCGGGACTTTAATATAAATGATACCTCAAGATAATGCACCAACTCACCACAGAAATGACGTGCTCCTGCTTACTGGCTGTGCATCCCTCCAGTTCGATAAAGGGCAGCACCTCGTTGCTAAATGGAAAAGCACTTCCGCTGCTATAGTCCCCAAATCCACCAGTGCCCGCGTCTGGCGAAAGGGGCGTGGTGCATCTGGACAGAGCCTCAGGCTGGTAGCATGCCAGACTAAAGATCAACTTCTCTGTTACCTGCTCAGCACTGAATCTAGGCTGCTCCTGCTTGGCAGACTCGTTGAGAAGGTCCCACAATCGAGTCCAGATATCCGTGCGGTAAGGTGAGAGGCGCTGCTGTGGCGAGAGCAGCATCATGCTGGTATTGTGCAGGGTTTCATGGGAGAGGCCCACGCTTATATCAGCTACCTTTGCGTGAATTGGTCGTGAGGCTGAAGCAGTGGTCAATGGTAGAAGCCTCATCAGTGGCTTGGCATCCTCTGGTAGCCCTCGAACAGCAGCCGCATAACTGCCAGCCACAAGAGCCTCCTTCAACAGAGCCACCGTATCTAAGGAGAGCGGACGCTCCAATATATTGTTCAGTAGCTCCGCCAACACATCCATATCATTCGAGTGCAAAAGGAAGTAGTGGATAATGCTGATTCTATTGTCCAGCGAGCTGTCATTACGGAATGCCTCTATCAAATGGGATTTGGGCACCGTCAAGGAGACTAGATCCAAGGTAGCCGCATCGTAAGCCAGGGCACCCCACTTCCGCAAAGGCACAAGCTGTGTGATATCGGGACTCCGATTGTGGGCTGCACACACGATATGGCAGTTCGGTTCGTGCTGCAGTCCCACGTCCAAGAGATGGACAAAAAAGGCGGACGAAACCAGCAGATAATGCTGGCCGTGGAGCGCAAATGTTGGCCTCAGTAGACGGGCCTTTTGCCACGGCACTCCCGGCATGACGCAGTGCACAACACAGCCGTGGTGAAGTAAAGTCACCGAGTAGGCAAAGTGCACGTCCTTCTGTTCCGACTGCATCGGCTGGTACAGATAGTAGTGGCAGACGAAAAACATTCCCGAGGTGTCCGCCAAAATGATAAGATTTAGCGAACTATCGTGCACGCGCAAGGGAACCGCATCGTCATCGTAGCTTGGAGATTCCTCTTTAGATCCATTGGGCAGCTTCGGTAAATTCAGGGGTATATTTAGCTGGAAGGGAAAGAAGTAACCATTCTGATACTTTACACTTCAAACTATAGCACATACCACTGTTTCTGTGGGCTGTTTTTCGTTGAACTGAAAGGCCGAAAGCGTGGGGCTTAAGGTGGGAGTGGTCTGCTCGCCGGCCTCCTCCCTCTCGTCCAGCAAACTTAGGCTTTTGGCCTTCGGCTTCAAGTGAATGTAGTAGAGGGCCTGGCACTCGGGATCCCACTGAGCCCAGCTAAAGGTCCTAGCCAGTGTTTCATAGGTGAGTATGCTGGTGTCTAGCCGCCAAGCGCTGCCCTCGCCTCCGCCAGTCGAGCATGTAGTGGAACTTTGTTTAACCACGCAGCTGAACTGTTTAATGGCTAAAAAAGTATCCGAATTTAAGTTATATGTGGGTAATTTTACTGATAAACATAACACCTACATTCCTCGTGGGTAAGCACCAGGAGCTTGTCCTGCCAGCAGGTGCGCGTGGCACTCTCGACGCGCCACAGGAACTGCGTCATCATCTGGCGGGTGGTGGGCTCCGAGTTAAGGGGCGTGGCCGTGCCGCCTTCGGAGCTCCTTACCTCCACGATAAAGGCCTGATAGAGCTTGCCCTCCGTTTTCTCCACGAAGGATAGCAACGTGACACTGCTATTTATCGTTGCCTGTACAATCTCACGGCACTTGTCGAGGGTCCAAAGGAGTCGCAGCTGTTTTTTGGTGGCGTGAAAGTGACCAATGCACGTCTCCTTGCGCTGATCCTCGTCCGAGTACTCGAATATCCAGGACGTGAGCAAAGACCCATCCTGTTCCTGACCCAAAATGCGCCACTCGTTTGCCTTTTCTACGATTTTTACAGACATCCATAAGGCTCTGAGTAAATAGATAGAATACGAGCTCACCTTTATAGCCCTGGCTGGCCAGGAGACCGCAGAAGTTGGCCGCTAAGTTCTCCTGCCGCAGCATTTTTGATTTTTATTCAATATTCGTATATAAACATTTGCAACGAATTTTTCAATCTGCCTGCCAGTGTGAACGTTGCGCGGTCCTCTGTAAATACCGACTCCTGAAAACCGTTACACCCAGCCATAGGGTGTGCTGTGCAATTAAAAAAGCTGGGCAACGTATGCAAACTTTTAAATTAACGAAAATTGCATATAAAATTCGATAAAAAGATAAAAAAAACAGGTATATATAAAGTGGCTAATAATTTTTAAACTCGAACATTTCATAACATGAAGAAAACTTTGATTTTGAGTATTTTAGATGTAGATTTTCTATAAACCCAACTTTAAATAAAACATAAACAATAGCCAAGAAAATAGGTAATATTAATAGGTAATTTACAGTTTGTGTACTTCTTGATCTTCAGGTATATCGATATTAATGCAAACCATTTCCATCGCCAGTTGCACAGTTATGATTTATTGAGAAAGAAATCGAAACAAACTTAACTGAGATTTTAGCAAAATGCCAAGCGAGATTATAACCCTTCAATTGGGCCAATGTGGCAACCAAAGTAAGTTCTCCAAGGCGAAGTCGAGAGAAGTCCATACCTGACCGAGATCAATCAATCCCGCAGTTGGTTTTGAGTTCTGGAAGAGATTGTGCCTGGAGCACGGCATTTCCCCGGATGGCGTTCTTGAAGACTTCGCCACCGATGGTCAGGATCGCAAGGATGTGTTCTTTTACCAGGCGGATGACAACCATTACATACCAAGGGCCGTTCTCCTGGATTTGGAACCCAGGGTCATCAACAACATCATGACCTCTCCGTATTCCAAGGTCAGTGCGAAAAAAAGTCTTTCTAGATCACATATGTATGGACTTTTGTTAATCAGTCTTGTTTCTACCAATATGAAGAACTGTTTTCCCTTGTTGGTAACAATATAATTTACAACATAGTTTATTTAACATTTTTATGTAAGCATTTCATAAAATGCACTCCTTTGCATCTTTATACCATATATTTTATTTGAATAACTAAGTATGCGTGTGTGTTCCTCTGCAGTTGTACAACCAGGAGAATGTGTTTCTCTCCAAGCATGGCGGTGGAGCAGGGAACAACTGGGCCTCCGGCTTCAGCCAGGGTGAGAAGGTGCAGGAGGAGGTGTTCGACATCCTGGACCGCGAGGCCGATGGCAGCGATTCGCTGGAGGGATTTGTGTTGTGCCACTCGATAGCCGGCGGAACCGGGTCCGGAATGGGATCTTATGTTCTGGAACGGCTTTCCGAACGCTTTCCCAAGAAGCTTATACAAACATACAGCGTTTTTCCCAATCAAGACGAGATCAGCGATGTGGTTGTCCAGCCATACAACTCGATCCTTACTCTAAAGCGGTTGACCAAGTGCGCGGATAGTGTGGTGGTCCTGGATAATACCGCTCTGAACCGCATCGCCACCGAAAGACTGCACATCCAAACGCCCACTTTTACGCAGATCAACAGTCTGGTTTCCACCATCATGAGTTTGAGCACCACCACCTTGCGATATCCCTCGTACATGAACAACAACCTCATCGGTCTGACCGCCTCCCTCATTCCCACACCCCAGCTGCACTTCCTGATGACGGGATATACTCCGCTGATGTCGGACTGCGAGGTATGATGGTGTTTTTTTTTGGTACGCAAATGGGTACGCCATTAAAAAGAGGGATCCATTTTCAGACCAAGACAAGCGTTCGAAAGACCACCGTGTTGGATGTGATGCGTCGCCTTCTGCAGCCAAAGAACATGATGGTTTCCGCCCTGACGGACAAACAGAACCGCCAATGCTTCGTCTCCATACTGAACATCATCCAGGGCGAGGTGGATCCATCCCAGGTGCACAAGTCGCTGCAGCGCATCCGCGAGCGAAAGCTGGCCAATTTCATACCATGGGGTCCGGCCAGCATTCAGGTGGCTCTGCCACGTAGTTCGCCCTACGTGCAGTCGTCTCACAAGGTTTCCGGATTGATGATGGCCAATCACACGGGAATCAGTGCGCTCTTCAAGAGGGCCTTAGCCCAGTACGATAAGCTGAGAAAGCGCAACGCCTTCCTCGACAATTTCCGCCGCGAGTCCATGTTCAAGGATGATCTCACGGAGCTGGACATCGCACGGGACACTGTTGACTGCTTGGTGCAGGAATACGAGGCAGCCACCCAGATCGACTATCCTCAGTGGAGTCCTGCCGTCGAAGCTTCGAAAGCCGGTTAATTGATAATAATTTATAATACAGCCTTCCATTTTTCTATCAGAAATAGATTCTAAGTTTTTTTTTACTTTTATCAAAAATAATTTGCACTGTATTTTGGAATCAGTGTAGGAATTAAAAAGGTTTCCGCCGCATTACCCTAAAGGAACGTTTCGCCGGATATAATTCAAACAAAAACACCAACTTTTGTGACGACGGCACGTATTGTCAAAATATTTATTTGGCCTCTAAAGTTTCTCATAGAAAACAGAACCAAATATATTTTTGGATTACAAAATATGGTTTGGTTGAAAAAAGATATCCAAACCGATAAATATATTTATTTGGAAAAGTCGTATATCTTTTTGAGTTCCTTGTGTATATATAGCCTTCGCACACTCTCCAGGTGGGCTTCGTCACCACAGTGATTGCAGTAAAAGGTACACGTATTTTTTTGATTACTTTAGGTTACTGTTTTTTTTATTCTGAAATGCGTTAATTTTTATAGACACATATGCCTCGATTTTTCATGTCATTTCACATATCTCCGAAACAGACTAAGCGATATGGACTTCCCATTCGTTTTTAAAAATTCGATGTGTTAACACCTTTGAAAATAGTTTTTGTCCAACATTTACCGGTGCCTATTGTGTTGTTTCTTAGATCCTATTTCTGTAACTAGGCCGAATGTAAGTTTTTAGTTTACGTTGCAAAAGGAACTGTCTAATATGGTTTAGAAGTCCATTTAGTTGGCTTTTTAGAAGGAAATTAGGACACCCGAATCGCTGCTCCCAAGGCAAAAGAACATTGTAAGCGTAATTAATTTAGACTTTATGTTCAATTCTTTACTATTCCTGTGCTTATCAGATCATGTGCTGCGGACCCTGTGGACCCCGATGCTGCGATCCGTGTGGCGGCTGCTACAACTGCTGCGTGGAACTGTGCTGTGTGCCCTGCACCCCAGCTTACATTCAGTGCACCTTTATGCCCTGCGGCCCCAGGGGCTGCTGCTGAAGTGGGGACAAGCTAGGTGCCGAAACATGTCCGACAATATTGTACCTGAAACACTTGTAGATACCCAAATGTCTTAATAAACGAATTCAATAAATGTAACTGCTTGTGTCAATTGCATTTCAGAAGATGGATTTTGCATTTAGACGCTCTTTGGCTAAATATGTAATCGACAAGGTGTGGAGTTGTTATATATTATATTGGTATAGTCGCACACGAAAAACAAAGTTCGTTTATTTTATAAAATTAAATCGAATAACTACAGGATATATACATGTTTTCTTTCGCAAAATTTCCCAGTGCGCTTCGTCACTACGTGATCTTCCGTCAGTAGAGGTTAAATAGTCACGTTACACAAAAACAAGGCTTTTTAAATTAGACTGCTGCTTTCATATTTTGACAACTTCCAAATACGAAAGGAACAAATTACAGCTGATCTAGTAGTTTTTGAATTGGATATAAGTCAACAGTTTGGAGCTGCCAAATGCCTAAAGGGAATTATATTCATTCTTTCCCCGAGCCTCGGTTTAATCACATCAAAAATAAAACTGGAAATCCAAATGACTAACACCTTTTGGAAATAAATTTTTTGCCGTGGTAACTTTGTAAGAATATTTTAAATATATTGTACATTAAATTCAACTAAATCTCTATTTAACCACATTTTCTTCGCACTTTTCATTTAAGTTCCCAAGGAAGTGTGTGTCCGTGATCCTTGTTTTTTCGTGGGTTCTTCTCTTCTTCCCTTGACTCTCATCCGAACAATCCCGGTCCAAGATGTGCTGCAATCCAGGAGGCTGCTGCAATCTACCCGCCTGCATCCAGTGCACCAACTTTTGTTTCAACTGCTGGACTGGAACAGCCGCAGTGCCATGTTGCCGACGAACTTGCATTCCGGGATGCAGTGGCAGCCCTAGATGCTGTTGCTAACACTGAAGTTACTGTGACTATACCACTCTTCATCTCAAATCTGAAATAAAGCAATTTAAAAAGCATCGCAACTTCCTTGACTATCAGATACCCCATGTGTGATTAATTCATGTAATAGTTAATTTCTATACTTATTTATTGGTTTGTGTTTCCTATACATCTTACTTATCGGAAAAGCTAAGACCAGCCGTATTACTGAAATAAAAACACTATAGTCGAGTCCCCGGATTATCAGATACCCGTTACCCAGTTAGCGGAAGAGCGAACGAGAAATTTCAACAGTTCATGGAATATCCATAGAAATTGGCTTGTTTGCGTTAGAGTGGGCGTGGCAACATCAGAAAACTAACTTTCGCTTTCTAGCTTACATTGTTCCTGAGACGTTCACACGGACGGACATACGGACATGGCCAGATCGACTCGGCATTGATCCTGATCACGAATATTTATCCTTTTTATAGTCGGAAACGCTTCCTTCTACCTTTTACAGTAAAAGTAACGGGTATAACAATTGAAAACGGCGGTTTGCATTCAGAGCGTTGTGCATAACATAAGGGTTAAGCGAAAATGCCGTTAAGCATTTCCCGTGGCCTGTCCACGAGAATTTGTATCTGGTCACACTTCACCGAACAAGAATCAAATCTGAACTAAAAGTAAACAATTCAACAGCTTTTTTTGGCGATAAGGTATCCAGAAGGACCACTGGTTCCATTGCCAAGATGACGGACGGCAGCCACTGGCTAAACTGGTGCCGCCTGTGTGCCAAGGACGACGCCCATGGCAACGTGAGGGTGCAAATGAATGGGAATTCCCAGGGAGCCTGGGACAATGTTCTGATAATGGCTATTCGCAAGTACTTCGAAGTGCAGGTAAGTAACTAGGAAAACAGATGTGCTTTTGCAACGATAATATGAAACATTTGTTCTCCAGGTGCAACTGGAGGATGAGCTAAGCAGCGTGCTTTGCACGGAGTGCTATACGCTCATCAGCGAACTAATCGATTTTGCAGAGCATGTGACCAAAGTGCAGGACATCTTTGAGGTTCTGCGACGCACAGAAACGGATCACGACCAGCAACTGGATTTGGCTGCGCTGCGTCAGCAGCATGGGCTTTGCGGAGACGATTGGACGCACATCATCAAGCCTATTCCTGCCCTAGAAATGGAAGCGAGCGTGGACTCCAATAACGTTTATCAAAAACGCGCCAAAACATTACGGGAGTTTCCTATGCCAGAGACAAGCAGCAAAGAAATCGAAATATCAGAAAGGGAAGCAACCTCCCACTTACTTCAAGCCAAAAAGATACTGGGAATGGAGGTACCTAAGCAAGAGTTTATCGACTTAGGCTCCATTCTGTTGGAAAAGAACACAAGTCAACTGGATATGGAGGATGTGCTGGACGAACTGTCTCCAGAGGAACTTTCGCAATCTCGCGTCGACAGCATAATCTCTCCGGTTTCAGTCAAGAAATATGTTAAGTCAGAAATGCTTAACAGCTGTGATGGAGATGCCAAGTTTCTTACTGTAGATTGCCATCGAATAGATCTCGCAGTGGCAACGACACCACATGCTTCGGAATCAACTTTGGAGGAGAAGGCCAAACGGGGTCGCATGGACTGTGAGAAATGTGGCAAGGTCTACAGAAACCGCGCCTCATATGAGAAACACTTGGAACGCGAGTGCCGCAGGATCGAGCGGCGTGTGAAAGTGGACAAAACGTCAACAACCTGTGATATTTGCAACAAAACTCTATCCTCCGCCACGGCGCTAAAGCTCCACAAAGAGGGTATCCACCAGAATGTCAAGCCATACATCTGCGATAGTTGCGGCAAGCAACTGAAGACCATTACAGCACTAAATGAACACAAGCTGGTTCACACGGAAAGTCGTCCCTTCGAGTGCACCGTCTGCAATGCGGGCTTTAAGAACCGCGCGCGGCTAAAGGCCCACTACCAAATTCATGCGGAACCCAGTTTCGTGTGCAACATTTGCGGCAAAAAGCTGCAGACACGACGCACCTGGAACATGCATAAGGTCGTGCACACGGAGGAGCGTCGCTTGAAGTGTGATGTCTGCGGGGCTCTCTTCAAGCGATCAAAAACGCTTAAGACCCACCTGCTAAGCCACACTGGGCTGCGACCGTATGTTTGCAACTACTGCGGCAAGTCGTTTGCGTGCAATGCCAATTGCCGGTCGCACAAGCTCAAGAAACACCCACAGGAAGTTGAGCAAGAGGATGGAGCACGGCTGCCCTCTCGCCTCAATGTTCCCACATTGGAGGAACTTCGCGTTATGTGAGTTTAAATTAAGAAAAACTAGTTTATTGAATTCATTTAAATGCTTTATTTTCAGGACTCAAAAGCTACCAAAAGGAACAGCATAGAGTGGATGCTTTCACCAGAAAACTAGCTTTAGCATGCTATTCAATCTATTTTTATTAAATATAGGTATCATTTAACGAATATCTTTTACCTTTTAGATGGCATCAGATCGGAATGTGCAATCTCCAATTTTCCAAACGTAGATCTAAATATAATAATAGGAAAGTTTTATTTTAAATTGCCAAGTGGCAAAAACTAAGCAAAACACACTTTCTAATCGAATAATAAAAGGCATCTGAGTTATTTAAAAACAAAATAATTTTATTGTTGTTTAATGGAAATAGAAATTCTTACAATACAATTGTTGTTGCTGGTTGTTCTTGTTGTTTGGTTTAATATTAATGTTACACAACATTTTTTAAATGTTAATTAATACCATATTTTAATATAATAATAATTTCATGTTTTTCATTTTTTAATTACTTCGAAAATTGTGGCCCCTAAGCATTAAAAAGACTTTTATTTCATTCTTTTATTATATTTCAAGTTCTCGCTGATGCTGTTTACTTTGCCATTGGATCTTTGAGCACAGTTTAAAATCTGTCATATCAAATTCAAATAGGTGTTTCGAACTCGCCACACTAGCAAATTTCAGCTTTTAATAAATTATTATGATTCGTTCTCTGTTTTACGTTTCCCACATGTATAAAAATATTCATATATAATTTACTGTAAGTACTTTTTGTTTCTCTTACACATTACATTAATGAGTTGTTATTTTGGGTTTGCCTTAATGTTTTATATATAGGTATATATATAAAATGCGCATACAGTTGGAATCTTAGCTAATAATAATAGTTAATGAGTTAATAACGTTCACATTCAATTACATCGTATTCAATTTAGTCACGATTATGATTACATTTTAATTTTTTTCTTGACGAGTTAAAATAAATTTAAAAAAACAGTTGGTTGTGCTCAAAAATGTAGAAGATTCAAGTTAAATGCTTTTTGGTTTCGTTTTCTCAAAAAAGTTTCTTGGTTTACGGGGTTATTACATTTAATTGTGCTGGATTTGCGGGAAAGATGGATTAGTGTCTAGTGTTGAATGACTGATGATGACTGGGTGATAGATGATTGATTGAGTGACTGACTGAGTGAGTATCATGCAGGGTATCTGTATCTGTATCTAAGGAGCCGAGCTGAGCTGATCCTGGCAGTAAGTTAAGTTAAGTCAGTTACAAACTTAAACCGAATTGTAATTGCTCTGTACTGTGGTTAAATCTTTGTATGCATGTTAGAAACAGTATATGGCATATAGTATGCATTTGGTGGGCGTGTATATATTTCTTTTTATTTTCCTTTTCATTTCAACGCAAAAAGTTAACAATTTCCTCGTTCGAAACAGCTGAGAATGGCCTGCCTGACAAAGTCTACATGTAATATAGATTTATATTTATAAGTATTGAATAAAAATGCCAACCCTCAATGATATACATTATTTGCTTGTCAGTCCATATTTTCCACATTTTCTTGTCACTTGCTTTAACATTTTTTTCTTTTCGTTTTTTTTTTCTTTTTGTATTTCTTACGTGTAAAACAAAATTTGAGCGAAATATACGATTTGTAACTGAACGTACAGTGTAAACAATTAACCATAAAGAAAACATATTACTTTAGCTGATAAAATGTCTTAGTTTCATATGACAACGTAGTATATGAAAGCCATTTAAGCAACACCCTGTATATAGAATTCACTTGTTTCTTTTTTTTTTGTGTATGTTCAAATTCAACTTGGCTTTAGCGAGTAATTCAAATTGGGGGAGACATAAAAATCAATCCTTACACGGAAAATTGATAAATCGTTAGCTAAACATAATATATATGTGTATACAAAGAAAACTTAATTATAACGACATTCAACATTAGATTGGTGTTCCTTTTCTTTTTTCTGCTCATTTCTGTTTCATTTTTGTTTTATTTAATATTAATAATAATTAATTATAAAAATACATATATGTATGCATGATGACTAGATGATGATACCATGATCGGCTTAGTTGCACTATATAGCTTTATAAATATTAAAATCTATGCTGAATGATTGATTATGATTAAGATGAGCTAACATTTATGCATATTTCAATGATTTAGCAACGTTGATTCTTGTCTGTGTGAATTCTTTGTGTGCGGTTCGACCGTAGAGACTCATTTACACTAATTGCAAATACATTAATATTTATAGAATTTTTGAGTCCCAAAATTGATTTAAAATAATTGCGTAACGTAAACTTGTCCATGCATCGCCTTTACATTACATCTTCCTTTCTTCAACAACAAATTCAACATAACACAATTTATGGGGAATGTTTGGTAATTACAAATATTTCGTTTCTCTTGCTTTTCTATTTCAAATGAAATGTTGCTGTATTCTGTCTGCCAAGTAGCTCTTGCTGGTTTCATTGATGTTGCTGTGCAATTTGTGCAATACTGCAAGAAATAAAATTAAAAATTAAATAAATCAAATGGTTTCATGAAGAAATAGAAAAGTGTGTTAATCTTAAATTGGATAGAAATATAATTACAACGTGAAATCAAAATATATTTAAAAGGTTAAAGGTTACCAAACGCAGTTCCGTTTTAAAACCATAATTTCCTCAAAAAAAAAAGTGTGATAAACAGAAGTATTTTCAAGCTTCCTATTTAGTTATTGCATAATACATTGCCCATTTGGTTCTCATTTAAAGTTAGATCAACTTTTTCTTAAAATGATCTGCTTAAAAAATATGCTTTAGTTAGTTTCTTGCGTATTTTTAGAGTTTGTTTATAATATGTCGTTTTTCGTTAAAATTACAAAAATGCTTGGGATATGAATTTTTTTTTAGTCTTTTTTTATTTTTTGTAATCTTCAATAGGAAGAATAAGCAGCTAACAACAAACAGTTTATATGCCTTACTTTGCGTATATGCATTATTATTATAGATTATATTCACGGATGTATATAAATATTTTATTTGCAGCTAGAAAAATTAGCGAAAATATTCATTTTCCTTGTTCTTGTTTGTCTTGCGCATTTCGAGATTTGGTTTTTAGTTTATCGAGAGTGAAAATCCGCATTCGGCTTAAGTAAATTTAGTTATATTTTCTCAGTTTAAACAAGTGCATAGGGAGAAAAAAAAAAGCGGAAGGAAACGGAAAATCTGTTCAGAAAAATTCCCTAAACGAGTCTTATGGTTATTTTATTTCACAAGAGTGTTTCATATTTTCATATTTTTTCACGTTTACGTTTTTGAAGCAGTCTAAGATTTTGTTGTTTTTGAGTGTTAAAAAACTGTTGAGTTCACTACTAAGTGGCTTGTTTTCTAGCCTTAAACACACACATAAATATAGTTTTTATACTCGTAGATATACAAGAATGTAGCGTTAAGTAGCCTAAAGTGTAAAATGTATTACAGATGGAGAGGTCCTGGACTTAATCCGGGGCTTCAACGTCAACTTGTTTTATTTTATAATTTTATATAGTAGCAACATTATAAATATAAATAGTCATATATATGTATGTATATGTGTATAATTTGTTGTGTAAATCCTTTCAATTCGTGTATAAAATCAGTCATAGTTAATTATTTTGTTTGGTATTTATCATTTATGTTTATGTTAGTTGTTATGTTGGTTTGGATTGCTATTTGAATGTTCGATGAAGTTCTTGACCAAGCGCTAAAGAGGTCTAAATAAATTATCCAATAAATCGATATTGTTCCTCAATTTCTAGTCTACTTAATTGTAGAGATAGCCTACATCTAATGCGAAAAAAGGGAAACTAAT